>NC_064620.1:62906944-63215416 GCF_023898315.1 Schistocerca nitens | reverse complement strand
CCCATTAGCGACCGCGCGGACTGCACCAGCGCTGGCTGCCAAGTGACGTAATACGTCGCTGACCAATCAGAGCGTACTCTCCGAAATGGCCTACCATTATAGACTATGTACCTTGGGGACAACCAATGACCATATACCAATATCAGTTCCTTTTTCTTATACCCTTTCATCTGTCCACAATATTCTTTCTTCGTGCCTTCTGCCCGCTTCAGACCAGTCTCCATTTTCACTCTCCTACCCTGGAATCATTCCATATTGAATACTATTTCGCTAAACACTTCTCAGTTAACAAGTCTCTGGTGACCATTTTCGTAGCACCTGAATATAAAATGCAGCAGTTTAAAAGAAAGACGCGTTTTGCACGCTGCTCATTACTTTTTTACGTTACTTTTACACCCATATGGGTTTATTTGTAAGGCGTCTTTAACGTGTGACCTGAAATACTACACGATTTATCGTTTGAACATGTAAGTGATAAATTTAACACAGTTCATGGAAAGTTTTATAATAAAATGGAAAGGTACCTACATATCAGCGTTTAATTCGTCATTACTAAGGGAAAAAGTTTTCTCTCATGTGGAATACTGATTGAAAGCGTGCACCTTTTTGTGATCACACTGTTTAGGAAACATAGCACTTCAACTGCCATTTTCAAACAAAGCACCGAAACTGCCGTTTTTTATCTCTAGAGTGTCATACGTGTATGTATGTGTTGCCAACCTTCTCACTATTTGCTTTCAGTTGTTTTTCGTTTGGCTGTATGTGTGTTGATGTAAGTTGCGTATGTGTGTGCGCACAATCTTTTATTTATTGTTGATATTATTATTTTATGTATTATTTATTCAATAAAATAAAGTATGTATAAGTACAATAATATAAAAATCAATAAACAAAATAGCTTATAGATACACACAGACGCAACTTACATCAACCCACATGTAGCCATACAAAAACAACTGAAAACAAATACTGAGAAAGTTGGCAACACTTACAAAAACGAATGACACTCTAAAGACAAAAAACGGCAATTTCAGTGCTGTGTTGCAAAATGGCAGTTACAGTGCTATGTTTCGAAACAGTGAAGCCACAAGAAAAAACTGGAAGCTATTAGTCAGTTCTCCATATGAGAGATCGCTGTTTCCCTTAGAAATAATGAACTAGACCCTGATCTGTAAGTACGCTTCCATTTAATTATAAGAAGTTTCCAGGAACTGTTTTAAATCTTCAGACGATACGTGTAAACGAAAAATCGTGTAATATTTCAGGGCACCCACTGAAGATGCTTTGTAAACAAGGCGAAACAAGTGTGATGCAAACGTAAAATAAAAGAATTAATTTTCAGCATACGAAATGCGTCTTTCTTTTAAACTAATGCAATTTACTATTAAGTTAGTTGTTTCTTCAGGTTTTATATTATTTTTCCTAAATCGTTTTCTACTTGATAGATGTAACCTGTTGCATTTCCGTCCCACAAATATTTGAAGAACTTTTTGGTTGTTCTACTCTCTTACACTCGATTTTATGTGAAAAAATACCGGTTTCTTATTCACGTTACTTCTGATGTGCTTTCTACGTTTTGATAATTTTCAACACCACCTTCTAATTTATCCGCCTTTCTGACATTTTCAATTTATCTAAACTATAGATTAATGCGATTCATTCGCTTACAGACATTCAGCCTCCATTATTGTGCTGCAATGCCTATTTTTGCATTTTCAGACAGTCATTTTGTGTTGTAAAATTCTTTAGTTATACCACATGCCCTTCCCATTTTATGCAACATTTCGCCTATAGCAGCTTTTTCCAAACCGTTTTCTAGGACAATGTCCCGAAGATATTTTATTTTTCAACGTTTTCAGTTTGCGAATATCTGTTTTCAGAAATTTCAGCCCATTGTAAAAAAAAAATGTTTTTCTTCTCTGCAGAAATAGCTAAGCCGATCCAACTGGCTATTTCTTCTAGAAGATTAATTAGTTTTGGAGCAGATGTGACATTTTCAGAAAGTGTATCAAAGTAGTCTACAATTGCGAGATGGATTATTCCAATATTTTTGTTTCTTCTTTTCTTCCCAGCTGGCGAAAACTTACATTCATTCAGTTTTTTCATTCCAAATTTTCACTGTTTTTTTCTCGAACGCAATTAAAAAGAATTGCGGATAGGGCATGATATTGCTGTACACCTACAACATACCTGCCAACTCTCCATATTTAGGCAGTAGACTCCCGATTTTCCAGTTTATTCCTTTATTTCTCCCTATTTTTACCTAATTGTCGTCAAACCTAATTCATTGGTTTTGAAAACCCCATTTTCAATTTTTTTGACATTTGTCGGAAATCCTATGCAGTTTTTAATAGATATTCGTATCGAAGTTTAAAGAAATCAGGAAGCCACGTGCGATAGTATCGATTATTATTTTTCCTATTTCCCGCGAATTTTGTAGACTGTGTATTTTTATTACTCAGTGTTGTGCTACGTTTGGATTTGTGTTTGTGTGTTGTCATTATGTGTAAGTGAAGTCGCTTATTATTCAACGTTTTTGTAATCGGTATAAATTTTTACAGTGGGTTTTTAATGAGTGTTATTTTGTTACCTTAGCATGTGCATCTTATTAATCATATTCGTAATATTTTAATTCGATGTTTTGTTTTTCACTATAATAAAAAATATCTGTTTCACACTTCTTCATCCATAAGAAGAAAGGTACTGTACATTTTCTTATGATTCTTCCAGTGTAACTCGATATTTAAGTGTAAATGAATATTAATAGGCTACATATGTAGCTACAGTTAAACATTATGAGATTTTATGGCTCTAATGATATGTTTCCCTGAAAATATACTAACATGCTGACATATTATGTTTGGAGTCTTATGAGGTGAAAGTGGATACTAACTCTGAAACTCAAAAAGGAAGCGGTATTCATAGAAGTTCAGAATACGCCCGACGGCCAGTTGGCAAGCCTTTTTTACAACTTTCATGGGTATGTTACAAAATAATATGGCGGACACTGTTTTACGGTAATCATACATTTTTTTATCTAAAACCAAAGAAATGTGCCAACCTTGTACAAATTACCCGGCTTAGCCTACATTGCAGATAACGGGTATGGAATCAACGTTTTTCGTAGTACTAGTTTTTTTCATTTGTGTTCTTATACTCGTTATACAACTTTGTTACATCATAAAGATCCACATCAGTTATTTCGAGGCTATGCTGAAAATGAAGCGCGGTTTCAGATTTTTTGACGTTGGGAGGTATGTTACTGCAATATCTTTTCAATTCAGTAATCTCTGACGAATGACTGACTTCAGATGAAATGTTTGTTCAGAACTCGACTTGCCGTTCATAACATCATTACTTTTACACCGAAGACCGAAAGAATTGATTTAGCCGTACGTATTCAAATACAGAGATAAGTAAATAGGAAGAATACGAAGCTACGATCGGCAATGCCTATACAAGACAAGTGTCTGGCGCAGTTGTTAGATCGGTTACTGCTTATACACTGGCAGGTTATCAAGACTTAAGTTAGTTTGAGAGTGGTGTTGTACTCGGCTCATGAGCGATGGGACACAGCATCTCCGAGGTAGCTATGAAGTGGGAATTTTCGCATACGACCATTTCACGAGTGTACGGTGAATATCAGGAACCCGGAAAAACATCAAATCTCTGAAATCACTGCGGCTGGAAAAACATCTTGCAAGAACGGGACCAACGACGACTGAAGAGAATAGTTGAACGTGGCAGAAGTACAACCCTTTCGCAAATTGCAGCAGATTTCAGTGCTGGACCATCAACATGTGTCAGCGTGGGAACCATTCAACGAAACTTCATCGATATGGGCTTTAGGAGCCGAAGGCCCACTCGTGTACCCATGATGATTGCACGACAAAAAGCTTTACGCCTCGCTTGGGCCCGTCAACAACGACGTTGGACTGTTGATGACTGGAAACATGTTGCCTGGTCGGACGAGTCTCGTTTTAAATTGTATCGACCGGACGGACGTGTACGGGTATGGAGACAACCTCATGAATCCATGCACCCAGTATGTCAGCAGGGTACGGTGCAAGCTGTGGAAGCTCTGTAATGGTGTAGGGCGTGTGCAGTTGGAGTGATATCGGACGCCTGATTCGTGTAGATACGACTCTGACAGGTGACACGTACGAAAGCATCCTGTCTGATCGCCTGCGCCCATTCATGTCCATTGTGCATTCCAATGGACTTGGGCAATTCCGGCAGAACAATGCGACACCTTTCACGTCTAGAATTCCTAGAGAGTGCCTCCAGAACAACTTCCGTTGGCCACCAAACCCCTCAGACATGAACACTACTGAGCACATCTGGGATTCCTTGCAACGTGCCGTTCAGAAGAGATCTCCAACCCCTCATACTCTTACGGATTTATGGACAGCTCTGCAGGATTCATCGTGGCAATTTCCTCCAGCACTAGTTCAGACATTAGTCGAGTCCATGCCGCGTCGTGTTCCGGCACTTCTGCGTGCTCGTGGGGGCCCCTACACTACATTAGGCAGGTGTACCAGTATCTTTGGCTCTTCAGTGTATTTATTTCAGATTTGACATAACTTCAGTTGCTGTTGATGAACAAGTAATGAACTGCTGCAGTTCGGCGTCCCTTGGCGCAGATGCGTGAACTGGTGTGTCGTGGCTGTCACACTGGCTACACCGAGCGACGATACAGACGCAGCACTCGAATCGACGCGGTTGGCAAGTCGCGCGCGTTTCCACACCGACTGACAACTCGCGCTTTGCTCGCCAACTACGCAGTCACCGCGACAGGCCAAAAAGGATGTCAAGCACTGGACAGGGATTCGTTTCTGGCAGGGCAGGAATCGCTCCTGTTTCTTTGCAAGGCCGTGGACAACGTTTGGAGGCTCTACCTTAGGAAGTGTGACAACGCAACGCGCTTCAGCTTTTACAAGGTGCAATATTTGGACGCTTCAGTAAAAATAAAAATACAGTCATACGTTTTGTGAAATGATTGGCTTGAAAGCAAGAAATAAAATAGATTAGAGAACAATTTGAGGTGCCTCTGAATGATGCTCGAAATCATGTACAACAAATGAGGGCCCGTTTGAGAATTTGAGTACTAGAGAATATTTGTCTGGTGGTTTCTAATTCCGAGCATCAGTCAAAGGTACGTCATATATTTCTCTAATCTATTTTCCGAGTTTCAAATTATTTCGGAAATCATTTGACCTTTTTATCATTTCTTTTCATACTCAAGTGATGCTCAGAAACTATGGAATCTAACAAATTTAAACATCGATCTACATCTACATTTATACTCCACAAGCCACCCAACGGTGTGTGGCGGAGGGCACTTTACGTGCCACTGTCATTACCTCCCTTATCTGTTCCAGTCGCGTATGGTTCGCGGGAAGAACGACTGTTTGAAAGCCTCCGTGCGCGCTCGAATCTCTCTAATTTTACATTCGTGATCTCCTCAGGAGGTATAAGTAGGGGGAAGCAATATATTCGATACCTCATCCAGAAACGCACCCTCTCGAAACCTGGCGAGCAAGCTACACCGCGATGCAGAGCGCCTCTCTTGCAGAGTCTGCCACTTGAGTTTGCTAAACATCTCCGTAACGCTAACCCGGTTACCAAATAACCCTGTGACGAAACGCGCCGCTCTTCTTTGGATCTTCTCCATCTCCTCCGTCAACCCGATCTGGTACGGATCCCACACTGATGAGCAATACTCAAGTATAGGTCGAACGAGTGTTTTGTAAGCCACCTCCTTTGTTGATGGACTACATTTTCTAAGGACTCTCCCAATGAATCTCAACCTGGTACCCGCCTTACCAACAATTAATTTTATATGATCATTCCAATTCAAATCGTTCCGCACGCATACTCCCAGATATTTCACAGAAGTAACTGCTACCAGTGTTTGTTCCGCTATCATATAATCATACAATAAAGGATCCTTTTTTCTAAGTATTCGCAATACATTACATTTGTCTATGTTAAGTGTCAGTTGCCACTCCCTGCACCAATTGCCTATCCGCTGCAGATCTTCCTGCATTTCGCTACAATTTTCTAATGCTGCAACTTCTCTGTATACAACAGCATCATCCGCGAAAAGCCGCACAGAACTTCCGACACTATCTACTAGGTCATTTATATATATTGTGAAAAGCAATGGTCCCTTAACACTCCCCTGTGGGACGCCAGAGGTTACTTTAACGTCAGTAGACGTCTCTCCATGGATAACAACATGCTGTGTTCTGTTTGCTAAAAACTCTTCAATCCAGCCACACAGCTGGTCTGATATTCCGTAGGCTCTTACTTTGTTTATCAGGCGACAGTGCGGAACTGTATCGAACGCCTTCCGGAAGTCAAGGAAAATAGCATCTACCTGGGAGCCTGCATCTAATATTTTCTGGGTCTCATGAACAAATAAAGCGAGTTGGGTCTCACACGATCGCTGTTTCCGGAATCCATGTTGTTCCCTACAGAGTAGATTCTGGGTTTCCAAAAACGACATGATACTCGAGCAAAAAACATGTTCTAAAATTCTACAACAGATCGACGTCAGAGATATAGGTCTATAGTTTTGCGCATCTGCTCGACGACCCTTCTTGAAGACTGGGACTACCTGTGTTCTTTTCCAATCATTTGGAACCTTCCGTTCCTCTAGAGACTTGCGGTACACGGCTGTCAGAAGGGGGGCAAGTTCTTTCGAGTACTCTGTGTAGAATCGAATTGGTATCCCGTCAGGTCCAGTGGACTTTCCTCTGTTGAGTGATTCCAGTTGCTTTTCTATTCCTTGGACACTTATTGCGATGTCAGCCATTCTTTCGTTTGTGCGAGGATTTAGAGAAGGAACTGCAGTGCGGTCTTCCTCTGTGAAACAGCTTTGGAAAAAGGTGTTTAGTATTTCAGCTTTACGCGTGTCATCCTCTGTTTCAATGCCATCATCATCCCGGAGTGTCTGGATATGCTGTTTCGAGTCACTTACTGATTTAACGTAAGACCAGAACTTCCTAGGATTTTCTGTTAAGTCAGTACATAGAATTTTACTTTCGAATTCACTGAACGCTTCATGCATAGCCCTCCTTACGCTAACTTTGACATCGTTTAGGTTCTGTTTGTCTGAGAGGTTTTGGCTGCGTTTAAACTTGGAGTGAAGCTCTCTCTGCTTTCGCAGTAGCTTCCTAACTTTGTTGTTGTACCACGGTGGGTTTTTCCCGTCCCTCACAGTTTTACTCGGCACGTACCTGTCTAAAACGCATTTTACAATTGCCTTAAACGTTTTCCATAAACACTCAACATTGTCAGTGTCGGAACAGAAATTTTCGTTTTGATCTGTTAGATAGTCTGAAATCTGCCTTCTATTACTCTTGCTAAACAGATAAACCTTCCTCCCTTTTTTTATATTCCTATTAACTTCCATATTCAGGGATGCAGCAACTGCCTTATGATCACTGATTCCCTGTTCTGCACTTACAGAGTCGAAAAGTTCGGGTCTGTTTGTTATCAGTAGGTCCAAGATGTTATCTCCACGAGTCGGTTCTCTGTTTAATTGCTCGAGGTAATTTTCCGATAGTGCACTCAGTATAATGTCACTCGATGCTCTGTCCCTACCACCCGTCCTAAACATCTGAGTGTCCCAGTCTATATCTGGTAAATTGAAATCTCCACCTAAGACTATAATATGCTGAGAAAATTTATGTGCAATGTATTCCAAATTATCTCTCAGTTGTTCTGCAACTAATGCTGCTGAGTCGGGAGGTCGGTAAAAGGAGCCAATTATTAACCTAGCTCGGTTGTTGAGTGTAACCTCCACCCATAATATTTCACAGGAACTATCCACTCCTACTACACTACAGGATAAACTACTACTAACAGCGACAAACACGCCACCACCGGTTGCATGCAATCTATCCTTTCTAAACACCGTCTGTGCCTTTGTAAAAATTTCGGCAGAATTTATCTCTGGCTTCAGCCAGCTTTCTGAACCTATAACGATTTCAGCTTCGGTGCTTTCTATCAGCGCTTGAAGTTCCGGTACTTTACAAATGCAGCTTCGACAGTTTACAATTACAATACCGATTGCTGCTTGGTCCCCGCATGTCCTGACTTTACCCCGCATCTAACCTAAAAAACCGCCCAGTCCACGCCACACAACCACTGCTACCCGTGTAGCCGCTTGCTGTGTGTAGTGGACTCCTGACCTATCCAGCGGAACCCGAAACCCCACCACCCTATGGCGCAAGCCGAGGAATCTGCAGCCCACACGGTCGCAGAACCGTCTCAGCCTCTGATTCAGACCCTCCACTCGTCTCTGTACCAAAGGTCCGCAGTCAGTCCTGTCGACGATGCTGCAGATGGTGAGCTCTGATTTCATCCCGCTAGCGAGACTGGCAGTCTTCACCAAATCAGATAGCCGCCGGAAGCCAGAGAGGATTTCCTCCGATCCATAGCGACACACATCATTGGTGCCGACATGAGCGACCACTTGCAGATGGGTGCACCCTGTACCCTTAATGGCATCCGTAAGGACCCTTTCCACATCTGGAATGACTCCCCCCGGTATGCACACGGAGTGCACATTGGTTTTCTTGCCCTCTCTTGCTGCCATTTCCCTAAGGGGCCCCATTACGCGCCTGACGCTGGAGCTCCCAACTACCAGTAAACCCACCCTCTGCGACTGCCCGGATCTTGCAGACTGAGGGGCAACCTCTGGAACAGGACAAGCAGCCATCTCCGGCCGAACATCAGTATCAGCCGGAGACAGAGCCTGAAACCGGTTCGTCAGACAAACTGGAGAGGCCTTCCGTTCAGCCCTCCGGAATGTCTTTCGCCCCCTGCCACACCTCGAGATGACCTCCCACTCTACCACAGGTGAGGGATCAGCCTCAATGTGGGCAGTATCCCGGGCAGCCACAGCCGTAGTCCGATCGGGGGATGCGTGGGACGAGCTGGCCGTCCCCGACAAACCCCCATCCGGACCCCCACAGTGATGCCCCATTGGCAACAGCCTCAAGCTGTATGACCGAAGCCAACACTGCCTGAAGCTGGGAGCGAAGGGATGCCAACTCAGCCTGCATCCGAACACAGCAGTTGCAGTCCCTATCCATGCTAAAAAGTGTTGTGCAAAGAACGTCTGAACTAATCTGCAGAGAGCACAAACAAATCGACACAAAATTTAAACGGTTATTAAAATACAAGATTGCCTAGTAAATGCAGTAATGCTGCTACTTGCGCACTGCTGACACACTGCTTGGCGGCGGAAGGAGACTACGCGATTTTACACTATTCAGGTACTAAAACGCGATGCTACAACTCTCAAATACTATAATACGCCCGAAATTTATGAATTTAAACAAGGCAAGTACCACAAACACGCAAAGAAATTAAGAATTAAACTATGCATCACATGAGTGAGCTAGGAGTATACGACTTTCTTCTGGCAGCTGCTTATCCAAGGGCGGCAGGGAGCACACTGGCTGTGACCAACCGACACTGGCCGTTCAAAACAAACACAGAAGACAGACGACTACCCGAATTCACACTATTCAGGTACTAAAACGCGATGCTACAACTCTCAAATACTATAATACGCCCGAAATTTATGAATTTAAACAAGGCAAGTACCACAAACACGCAAAGAAATTAAGAATTAAACTATGTAACAAATGAGTGAGCTAGGAGTATACGACTTTCTTCTGGCAGCTGCTTATCCAAGGGCGGCAGGGAGCATAGTTATTATTAAGATTATAGAAGTAACAGCAGAGAATTTTCAGTTTATGTTGTGATTTGATATTTACTTTGTTTTTTCAACATAAAAGAGAAATTTTTCTCTCAAATCACTAAGTTATCCTTAACTAACCTGATTACTTTCAAGCATTTTTTTTTTATCTCTGCAAAACTAGACGTCGCGCTGGACGACACGAGTTATGTGAATAGGGGTCCTGTTGTCTTGCGACACTGCATAGTGGCAAATAAACACTGTACCATGGGTGGTCCTGATGAGCCACAATGGTCACATAATTCTTTGCAGTAATGCCACCTTGCGGAGTAACCGTGCGTCTCTTGGAATGCCACGATACGGTCGCCCAAATCATCACCGAACCCTGCCATGCTTTACTCTCGGGATGTAAGCTCCATCAAAAGTTGGAAGCAGTATGCAGTGGGACTCGTACGAGTAGATGACTTTCTTCCATTGCTCCATACCCTAGGTTTTATGGCTTTGGCGCGACGTTTCCCTGTTAAGGGGACCACACCGTGGTTCAGGTCGAAAAAAATCGGTTTTCGGTTTTCATCATATTTCGATAGATTAAGGTTTTATTTACGTACTCTGAAAAGGATTTTGGCGAAAAAAAATTTTTTCGAGCATTTAAAGCGCATTTTGCTACCACATGTGTTTATGTGCCACGCCTACTTTTCTGTCACCCAATTTTTTGCATATATTTTAGATCTTTATATCCTCTGCATTGCACGTTAGAGATTTTTTTTACTCCCGAGTGTGTTGGCCATCCTTGGAATGCAACGGTCGGTATGCTTTTGTTTCTGCTGTTTGTAAACAACACGCTTTCAAACGCGCGGTTAGTTTTGTTCAAGTGTGATTGCGAGTAATTGTTAAAGAAAACTTGCAGGTATACTATGGGCAGGCAATTAGGAGAAATAAAGAAAATCTGGAGGCAATGAAGAGAGATGTTTGGGCCATATTCTTCCATACGTCCTCTACTGATGATAAGCCATGTCATGGATTGTGTCCATCAGGAAAAATTCGTGTTGCAAATACAATAGGGCTCAGGCAACTGGATAATCTTATTCTCACCAGCATTCTCTTCCTGCTGCTGTTATTACAGCAATTAAACCTATTTTCAGAGACTTGGCTCATCCTGACGTTCTAAGGAAATGTCTGCATGGGCAGACACAGAACCCAAATGAATGTTTCAACAGCATAATTTGGAACCGCCTTCCTAAAACTGTATTTGTAGGCATGCATACAATGAAACTAGAAGTCCATGATGCTGTTATTACATTCAATTGTGGTAATATTGGAAAGTGTTGGGTACTGAAAAATCTGGGAATTAATCCTGGTGAAAATATGATCACTGGCTTGCAACATTGCGATAAAATGAGGATAGCCGATGCAGACAGGTCTGCATCTAATATGGCCAAGAAAGCAAGAGAAACCTGCTAGAGGCCAAAGAAGGGCCATCATATGCAGCAGGACAGTTTTAATTAACTGTAAGTAAAAAATTTCAAAAGTTTCCCGCAAACTAAAATTTTCGGTACATATGCCCCATTATATCAGAAACTATCACAAATAAATGAATGAAATTTTCAGAGACTCTGCATAACATAAAAAGCCATTTCTGGTACTACATTCATTAATATTCCCCCATTAGGAAGTTCACAAAAAATATTTTCTGCAGAAAAAACTTAGCATTTTTTGTTAATAAATTTTAAAAAGTATTTCTTAGGAACTTTAAAATGGATAAAGTAGATTTTAGTACAGTTGACTCTATTACCATCATGTACCACACAGTAAAAATATTAAGGTCCTGAATCAAATGGTTTTTTTCAGAAATGGGTCAAATACTTGCCTAAATTAACATGGGTTAGATAGGTAGGGTGTGGTTCCCTTAATGGCATTTGCACCAGCGATGTTTGGTTTTGGAATTGCAGCTCGTCGTGCAGGTCCCAACTTGTGGAGCTCACTTCGTTTCGTTTTGATGCCGACAGTGTGTGCGATATTCAGTTCTGCAGTAACTTTTGCAGCAGTCGTCATCTTATTTTTCGTCACAATCCTTTCTTGTGACCGTCCGTGACGATCACTCAGCACACACTTCCGTCCGGGTTGTGTCGTAGCGCATGTAGTTGTTCTTCCGCTTTCCGTGCACGCGGTGTCTCTTGAAACAGCAAACTCTACGGCTATCTTCGCTACAGAAGCACCTATCGTACGAGCACTAACAGTTTGCCCACGTCCGAGTTCCCTTAACGTCGACATAATACACTCACAATTGTGCAGAACAGTGCTCGGACCACGGCTGACACTTAAAACGGATGGAGAACATGGCACAGTTTCCGTTCGTGGTCAGACACAACAGTGCAAACTGCGGGCTTGGCTATCATCTGCTTTGATGATCAACCACGCTATTCTCGCCGTGTTTCCATATTTTTGCCCAAGCTCTGTATGCGGAATGAAGTATACTACTGTCCATTAAAATTGCTACACCACGAAGATGACGTGCTACAGACGCGAAATTTAACCGACAGGAACAAGATGCTGTGATATGCAAATGATTAGCTTTTCAGAGCATTCACACAAGGTTGGCGCCGGTGGCGACACTTCCAACGTGCTGACATGATGAAAGTTTCCAACCGGTTTCTCATACATAAACAACAGTTGACCGGCGTTGCCTGGTGAAACGTTGTTGTGATGCCTCGTGTAAGTAGGATAAATGCGTACCATCACGTTTCCGACTTTGATAAAGGTCCGATTGTAGCCTATCGCGGTTGCGGTTTATCGTATCGCGACATTGCTGCTCGCGTTGCTCGAGATCCAAAGACTGTTAGCAGAATATGGAATCGGTGGGTTCAGGAGGGGTAATACGGAACGCCGTGCTGTAACCCAACGGCCTCGTATCACTAGTAGTCGAGATGACAGGCATCTTATCCGCATGACTGTAACGGATCGTGCAGCCACGTCTCGATCCCTGAGTCAACAGATGGGGACGTTTGCAAGACAACAACCATCTGCACAAACAGTTCGACGACATTAGCTGCAGCATGGACTATCAGCTCGGAGACCGTGGCTGCGGTTACCCTTGACGCTGCATCACAGACAGGAGCGCCCGCGATGGTGTACTCAACGACGAACCTGGGTGCACGAATGGCAAAACGTCATTTTTTCGGATGAATCCAGGTTCTGTTTACAGCATCATGATGGTCGCATTCGTGTTTGGCGACATCGCGGTGAATGCACATTGGAAGCGTGTATTCGTCATCGCCATACTGGCCTATCACGCAGCGTGATGGTACGGGGTGCCATTGGTTACACGTCTCGGTCACCTCTTGTTCGCATTGACGGCACTTTGAACAGTCGACGTTATATTTCAGATGTGTTACGACCCGTGGCTCTACCCTTCATTCGATTCCTGCAAAACCCTACATTTCAGCAGCATAATGCACGACTGCATGTTGCAGGTCCTGTACGGGCCTTTCTGGATACAGAGAATGTTCGACTGCTGCCCTGGCCAGCACATTGTCCAGATCTCTCACCAATTGAAAACGTCTGGTCAATGGTGGCCGAGCAACTGGCTCGTCACAATATCCCAGTCACTACTCTTGATGAACTGTGGTATCGTGTTGAAGCTGCATGGGCAGCTGTACCTGTACGCGCCATCCAAGCTCTGTTTGACTCAATGCCCCTATCAAGGCCGTCATTACGGCCAGAGGTGGTTGTTCTGGGTACTGATTTCTCAGGATCTATGCAGCCAAATTGCGTGAAAATGTAATCACTTGTAAGTTCTAGTATAATATAGTTGTCCAATGAATACCCGTTTATCATCTGCATTTCTTATTGGTGTAGCAGTTTTAATGGCCAGTAGTGTAACATGTTGCCAGACTCCTGTTGGGACGTACGGCCTCTGAGATTTAAAGAACTTCTGCTGTAGAGTCTGCCACTGGAGTTGTGAGCATCTCCGAAACGGTCTAGCATTTACTATACGCTTTCGTGATGAAGCGCGCCGCTCTTAGTAAGATTTTATCTATCTCTTTTATTGATACAACTAGGTAAGAATAACCTATAGACGACCAACGTTAGGAAACAGTCAAACGAGTTTCTGTAAACCACGTCTTCTGTGGATGAATTACATTTCCTCATGCTGGCAACAGCGTTCCCTTCATACAGTCGTATGGAGGACGAACTTTTCGAATTCGAAACTCGATTACAGCACGTTGTTTCTCAAATATCAACATAGTTAAGTTACACGGTACGTACCACCGCGTTACACGCTACAATTCGGAGCCTTCTAGCAGCAGAGGGCTGCAAATTTGTAGACTTGAAAAATAAAGATGTAGAATGTTAATAACGATAGTATTATTTAAAAAGCTTAAAAGCCATTACTTTTCTGCACAGCTTCGTACATACAGAATTACACAGTACCATTGTCGGCTTTTGCCAGAGATGCTTATGCTTATGTAACCCGTGGCGCACTTTGGAATGTTGGGTTGCCTAAGTTGCAGGCGACGCTGCGCAGTATTCTAGCCAGACGGTGGTGGCGGGTTTTAGTGCCGGTATGTGGAAACGCCTCTTGCCTTCACCTGATGCGAGAACGAGGTGCCCAGAGCTTACGGTTTTGAAGTGTTCTCCGTGTAGAAGAATAGGGGATAGTAATTTTTTTTTTCGTTTTTATGATCGTGCTGGCAGTAACAGCATTGTGTGATCCATATTGTGTGTCATACGATATCGACTGACTATATTAATTTTGAGTAAGGAAACTGTGAAAATTGCGGAACCAGGCTGTAAATCGGTCGTACAACTGTTTACTTGGCCAATTCTCTTGTTGATGAATTGCGTTTCCATAAAATTGCTCCATTCGTCATAGCTTTGGATCTGCTGTCCTTACAAATAGTTTTACGTGGTCATTCCCCTTTAGTTCCTCCGGGCTGTTTCTCGTAGGCATATTACGATTGCCATTGTTTACAGTGATTTTTTTAATAGTGTTACCAGTGTTAGTGAACAGTAATGGAGCTAGTAAATGAGAAAAGTGACAGGGGATGGACTACAAACAAAATAGGTATAGAGAATGTACGGTGTAGACGTTACACAGACATGTAAGGAAGAGTGCAGTATAGGAAACGACGGAGAATGCACCAGATTAGTCAACAGAGTAATGACTTCACTATCGCATAGTCCATGAATGGATGCAGGTGATCAGACAGGATGCTTACGTACGTGTCACCTCTCAGAGTCGTATCTAGACGTATCAAGGGTCTCATATCACTCCAACTGCACAAGCCCCCAACATGACGGGGTCTCCACCAGCTTGAACAGTCCCCTGCTGGCATGCAGGATCTATGAACTCATGAGGTTGTCTCCATACCTGTACACGTCCATCCGCTCGATACAATTTGAAGCGAGACTCGTCGAACCAGGCAACATGTTTCCAGTCTTCAGCAGTCCAATGTCGGTGTTGACGGGCCCAGGCGAGGCGAAAGCTATGTGTCATGCAGTCACTAAGGGTACACGAGTTGGCCTTCGGCTCCGAAAGCCCATATCAATTATATTTCGTTGAATGGTTCGCACGCTGACACTTGTTGATGGCCCAGCACTGAAGTCTGCAACAAGTTGCGGTAAGGTTGCACTTCTGCCACGTTCAACGCTTCTCTTTAGTCGTCGTTGGTCCCGTTCTTGCAGGTTGTATTTCTGGCCGCAGTGATGATGGAGATTTGATGTTTTATCGGATTCCCCATTATCACGGTACACTCGTGAAATGGTTGAACGGGAAAATCCCCACTTCATCGCTACCTCGGAGTTGCTGTGTCCCATCGAACGCACGCCGACTGTAACATCACGTTCAAACCCACTTAAATCTTGATAGCCTGCCATTGTAGCAGCAGTAACCAATCGAACAACTGCACCAGACGCCTGTTGTCTTATATAGGCGTTGCCGACCGCAGCGCCGTTTTCTACCTGTTTACATGTCTCTGTAATTGAATACGCATCCCTGTACCAGTTTCTTAGGCGCTTCAGTGTATACGAAGAATACAGCGAATAATACACGTAAACTGCTTGAGAGTCCTTCACAGAAGCTTTGAAGTATAAATGATAACGTTTAATTTCCGATCCCTGTTCGATGACAGTGCTCTTTCAAAGCTTTACCGGCAGTTTTACACGTGACAATGCCTCGAGCATATCAAAGTTATCTTGTTGGTTCATCAAACTGTATGTCTCCCTATAGATGCCACGGGCAAGCAAGTATAACCCTACCTCTGCTATTGTAATTTAACCTACGTTGCCACTTATAGCCCTCTTACTAAAATTTTGTTTAGTTTCCAAATAAAGTACACCATGGGAGGATAGTCCTGTTTATAGGAAAAGCCAATCAATAGAGTTACCCTTTTTACAGGATTTGACTGTGTGTTGTGTGTAATGGATAAGTAAATCACACTATTCACTTCTTTTACTAAAACATTACCCGGCGGTTAGATAGAAACGCAGTATGAATAACATTATATTGAAGCTTGTACAACTCAGTTCCCAGTCCATTCAGTAGTTTAAAACGTGTACTAATGGTTACCGGCCTATCCAGGCAATGAAACAGTGAAGTATTGGAAAAGCAAAATTTTGCCAGGTCTCATGTTGCTATTTAAGTTGCTTCTTCAACTAAATACTACCCCGTTTAAACAATGTTGGATTACACCCTTATAAATTAAGTTTAAAAAAAAAACACACACAGTCAAATCCTGTAAAAAGGGTAACTTCAAGGAAGATAAAAATTTGGCCAGGGAGGATTTTTAGGCAAGTACTTTCCATAATCAACAAACTTAAAGACTAAAATTCTTAGATACTAAAGCATATCCTTTTTGTACTGAACATTTCACTTCAAGAAAACCTCCTTATTACTGGAATTTACTTTCAAAAGTTATTACTCTTTGAACTAACTCTGTATATTCATTTAATAGATTCTAGTAACTTTGCTTCACTCTCACTGAATTTTACGTAAGCAAACTTTTACTAAAACACTTTGCAATAGTTAAGAAAAGTTTCTCATTATTTACACAGAAACAATTTAAATGATGCCACTTTATATTAACTTGGTCCTTCATAAGTCTGTAAAACAGGATACTGGGATTAATCAAACACCAGGAAGGAACACTATATAGGTGTATGATTAGGATGAAATAACAGGGTGAACCAGTTTTTTTTTTTTTTAAGTTCAAAGTACATTTCGCACACTATAAACGCAGAGCTCGATCTTCAGCACATTTTAATTTTATGAGGAACATTTGTGTAATAGCGGACGTTAAATGAAGTCGTATTACTAAATAGTCCAGCCTTGCTTACTGTTAAATATCAGTCACGTAGTTCGATTATTAAATGTACGTTAATTCACCATAATGATAAATCTTTTTAATGTGCTACAGTTACGTGCTGGTAAATATACATTCCTGGAAATTGAAATAAGAACACCGTGAATTCATTGTCCCAGGAAGGGGAAACTTTATTGACACATTCCTGGGGTCAGATACATCACATGATCACACTGACAGAACCACAGGCACATAGACACAGGCAACAGAGCATGCACAATGTCGGCACTAGTACAGTGTATATCCACCTTTCGCAGCAATGCAGGCTGCTATTCTCCCATGGAGACGATCGTAGAGATGCTGGATGTAGTCCTGTGGAACGGCTTGCCATGCCATTTCCACCTGGCGCCTCAGTTGGACCAGCGTTCGTGCTGGACGTGCAGACCGCGTGAGACGACGCTTCATCCAGTCCCAAACATGCTCAATGGGGGACAGATCCGGAGATCTTGCTGGCCAGGGTAGTTGACTTACACCTTCTAGAGCACGTTGGGTGGCACGGGATACATGCGGACGTGCATTGTCCTGTTGGAACAGCAAGTTCCCTTGCCGGTCTAGGAATGGTAGAACGATGGGTTCGATGACGGTTTGGATGTACCGTGCACTATTCAGTGTCCCCTCGACGATCACCAGTGGTGTACGGCCAGTGTAGGAGATCGCTCCCCACACCATGATGCCGGGTGTTGGCCCTGTGTGCCTCGGTCGTATGCAGTCCTGATTGTGACGCTCACCTGCACGGCGCCAAACACGCATACGACCATCATTGGCACCAAGGCAGAAGCGACTCTCATCGCTGAAGACGACACGTCTCCATTCGTCCCTCCATTCACGCCTGTCGCGACACCACTGGAGGCGGGCTGCACGATGTTGGGGCGTGAGCGGAAGACGGCCTAACGGTGTGCGGGACCGTAGCCCAGCTTCATGGAGACGGTTGCGAATGGTCCTCGCCGATACCCCAGGAGCAACAGTGTCCCTAATTTTCTGGGAAGTGGCGGTGCGGTCCCCTACGGCACTGCGTAGGATCCTAGGGTCTTGGCGTGCATCCGTGCGTCGCTGCGGTCCGGTCCCAGGTCGACGGGCACGTGCACCTTCCGCCGACCACTGGCGACAACATCGATGTACTGTGGAGACCTCACGCCCCACGTGTTGAGCAATTCGGCGGTACGTCCACCCGGCCTCCCGCATGCCCACTATACGCCCTCGCTCAAAGTCCGTCAACTGCACATACGGATCACGTCCACGCTGTCGCGGCATGCTACCAGTGTTAAAGACTGCGATGGAGCTCCGTATGCCACGGCAAACTTGCTGACACTGACGGCGGCGGTGCACAAATGCTGCGCAGCTAGCGCCATTCGACGGCCAACACCGCGGTTCCTGGTGTGTCCGCTGTGCCGTGCGTGTGATCATTGCTTGTACAGCCCTCTCGCAGTGTCCGGAGCAAGTATGGTGGGTCTGACACACCGGTGTCAATGTGTTCTTTTTTCCATTTCCAGGAGTGTATTTAAAAGAAACGTTGATTTTTCGCCGATTTTATATCGGACATTAATTACGCCGTATGTGATATGCAGAGTCAGAGCATGAAGCAAAGATTCCAATGGTGTCCTAGAGCAGCCTTCTTGACGCTCGTTGGCAGCTTTTGGTAATACTCAGACGATGCACGTGGAAGAGTTGCGGGAAACCAATAAGACGTGTATGTCCATATACACTCCTGGAAATTGAAATAAGAACACCGTGAATTCATTGTCCCAGGAAGGGGAAACTTTATTGACACATTCCTGGGGTCAGATACATCACATGATCACACTGACAGAACCACAGGCACATAGACACAGGCAACAGAGCATGCACAATGTCGGCACTAGTACAGTGTATATCCACCTTTCGCAGCAATGCAGGCTGCTATTCTCCCATGGAGACGATCGTAGAGATGCTGGATGTAGTCCTGTGGAACGGCTTGCCATGCCATTTCCACCTGGCGCCTCAGTTGGACCAGCGTTCGTGCTGGACGTGCAGACCGCGTGAGACGACGCTTCATCCAGTCCCAAACATGCTCAATGGGGGACAGATCCGGAGATCTTGCTGGCCAGGGTAGTTGACTTACACCTTCTAGAGCACGTTGGGTGGCACGGGATACATGCGGACGTGCATTGTCCTGTTGGAACAGCAAGTTCCCTTGCCGGTCTAGGAATGGTAGAACGATGGGTTCGATGACGGTTTGGATGTACCGTGCACTATTCAGTGTCCCCTCGACGATCACCAGTGGTGTACGGCCAGTGTAGGAGATCGCTCCCCACACCATGATGCCGGGTGTTGGCCCTGTGTGCCTCGGTCGTATGCAGTCCTGATTGTGGCGCTCACCTGCACGGCGCCAAACACGCATACGACCATCATTGGCACCAAGGCAGAAGCGACTCTCATCGCTGAAGACGACACGTCTCCATTCGTCCCTCCATTCACGCCTGTCGCGACACCACTGGAGGCGGGCTGCACGATGTTGGGGCGTGAGCGGAAGACGGCCTAACGGTGTGCGGGACCGTAGCCCAGCTTCATGGAGACGGTTGCGAATGGTCCTCGCCGATACCCCAGGAGCAACAGTGTCCCTAATTTTCTGGGAAGTGGCGGTGCGGTCCCCTACGGCACTGCGTAGGATCCTAGGGTCTTGGCGTGCATCCGTGCGTCGCTGCGGTCCGGTCCCAGGTCGACGGGCACGTGCACCTTGCGCCGACCACTGGCGACAACATCGATGTACTGTGGAGACCTTACGCCCCACGTGTTGAGCAATTCGGCGGTACGTCCACCCGGCCTCCCGCATGCCCACTATACGCCCTCGCTCAAAGTCCGTCAACTGCACATACGGTTCACGTCCACGCTGTCGCGGCATGCTACCAGTGTTAAAGCCTGCGATGGAGCTCCGTATGCCACGGCAAACTGGCTGACACTGGCGGCGGCGGTGCACAAATGCTGCGCAGCTAGCGCCATTCGACGGCCAACACCGCGGTTCCTGGTTTGTCCGCTGTGCCGTGCGTGTGATCATTGCTTGTACAGCCCTCTCGCAGTGTCCGGAGCAAGTATGGTGGGTCTGACACACCGGTGTCAATGTGTTCTTTTTTCCATTTCCAGGAGTGTATTTAGCCGTTGCAGATGTCAACAACACATCAATCCTCCACAGGGCACTGCGCATTCAAACCAGTATAGAGGCATTCCGTCCCGAGTTCTTCGTAATATTGACTTAATACAACAACAATAGCAACGGTTTCACGTAATAAAATTATAAACAGCCGACCAGTTGCAAAGGATAAAGAAATTCTTTACCTAGGTTTCGACAAATATAAATTTGTCTTCTTCAGAAGGTAACAATTTTACATTAGTAAGGACTAATGTACCATCGCCGTTTTTACAATTGTCGGCATAGATCCATGTGTCAAAAATAAAATATAGCCATAGAATTAGGGTTTGTCACGTAAATATAAAATAGCTCATGGATCTTGCAGAGCTATTTTATATTAACGTGACAAACCATAATTCTAGGGCTATATTTTATTTTTGACACATGGATCTACGCCGACAATTGTAAAAACGGCGATGGTACATTAGTCCTTACTGAAGTAAAATTGTTACCTTCTGAAGAAGACAAATTTATATTTGTCGAAACCTAGGTAAAGAATTTCTTTATCCTTTGCAACTGGTCGGCTGTTTATAATTTTATTAATATAATAATAATTATTATTATTATTGATTCATGTAATGTAAATGCACGAAACTCATAAAAACAGATGGTTCTTCAGATATTTCCACGTACATTCGCATGCGTGTGGGCTTTTATACGCACTGTAGTTAATTTTCCGCATATCCAAAGCCAAGCAAACCAGTGCCCATGATGTTATCTAACGAATCTTCGCGGGGTTCGCCTCAAGTGACGTATGGGAACCTCAAAAATCTCGTTAATGAGTGCAATACTAAAATCTGAATCATGTCGCTCTGTCGTAAAGAAAAGAAGCAGAGAAAGTCACCAGAGAGCAATTTACGTCAGTTTGTCAGTAGCTATATTCGCAAAGCGCAATGTTTTAACTCCTGGTAATCGAACACGACAGAAGAAGACAGCATTAATAAAGGTCGCATAGCATTAATATAGGGCGATTTCGTAAGAGCTATGAATACAGTTGTGGAATGAGGCGTGCGGTGGTTAGCATTTGGACGACAAGTGCACGGCGCAGATGAGGGACGGGCTCGAGAAGAAGCATTAATAACCCGGTGCCCCATTTAGACTGCTACGTCCAGAATTAAACCGGTGGCTGAAGTCGGGGTGACTAAAAAGACGTCTTCTGGTACGGAATTACTGCGGCGGTGCATAGCAGCGGCTGGCGTGGTCCCGGCTGGATCCAGATTTTTCCAGGCATTCGCGGTGTCTCCAGGAATAGCGACCTGGACCTTAAGGAGACATCCCTGTCCAAGCATTCCCTTATAATTTAAGATTATAACCGATCATACGTATATGTTTTCACGGCACAGGAGAGCTATCACTCGACATGGCTAGCCAATGTACAGAGTTGACGGCAGTCACCCCCTCTTGCCCAGCATAGTGCAGCAGCTGAACGTTGCATGGACTCAACAAGTCGTTGGAAGTCATTGCACAAAAGTTGAGCTATAATGCCTCTACAGCCGTCCATAATTGCGAAAAAGTTGGCCGTGCACGATGTGCACGATCTGACATCTCCATTCTGTCCCACAAATGTTCGATAGGATTCATGTGGGGCAATCTGCATGGCCAAATCGTTCGCTCGAACTGTCGAGAATGTTGTTCAAAGGGCAATCACGAACAGTTCTAATCCAGTGACGTAACATCGTTATTTGGGAGCGTGAAGTCCATGAATGAAAGCAAATGGTCTCCCAGTAGCTGAATACACCACTGGCCATTAAAATTGCTACACCAAGAAGAAATGCAGATGAGAAACGGGTATTCATTGGACAAATATATTATTCTAGAACTGACATGTGATTACATTTTCACGCAATTTGGGTGCATAGATCCTGAGAAATCAGTACCCAGAACAACCACCTCTGGCCGTAATAACGGCCTGATACTCCTGGGCATTGAGTCGAACAGAGCTTGGATGGCGGGTACAGGTACAGCTGCCCATGAGCTTCGACACGACACCACAGTTCATCAAGAGTAGTGACTGGCGTATTGTGACGAGCCAGTTGCTCGGCCACCATTGACCAGACGTTCTCAATTGGTGAGAGATCTGGAGACTGTGCTGGCCAGGGCAACAGTGGAACATTTTCTGTATCCAGAAAGGCCCGTACAGGACCTGCAACATGCGGTCGTGCATTATCCTGCTGAAATGTAGGGTTTCGCAGGAATCGAATGAAGGGTAGAGCCATGGGTCGTAACACATCTGAAATGTAACGTCGACTGTTCAAAGTGCCGTCAATGCGAACAAGAGGTGACCGAGACGTGTAACCAATGGCACCCCATACCATCACGCCGGGTGATACGCCAGTATGGCGATGACGAATACACGCTTCATATGTGCGTTCACCGCGATGTCGCCAAATACGTATGCGACCATGATGATGCTGTAAACAGAACCTGTACTCATCAGAAAAAATGACGTTTTGCCATTCGTGCACCCAGGTTCGTCCTTGGGTACACCATCGCAGGCGTTCCTGTCTGTGATGCAGCGTCAAGAGTAACCGCAGCCATGGTCTCCGAGCTGATAGTCCATGCAGTTGCAAACGTCGTCGAACTGTTCGTGCAGATGGTTGTTGTCTTGCAAACGTCCCTATCTGCTGAATCAGGGATCTAGACGTGGCTGCACGATCCGTTACAGCCATGCGGATAAGTTGCCTGTCATCTCGACTGCTAGTGATATGAGAACGTTGAGCTCCAGCACGGCGTTCCGTATTACCCTCCTGTTCCCACCGATAGCATATTCTGGTAACAGTCATTGGATCTCGACCAACGCGAGCAGCAATGTCGCAATACGATAAACCGCAATCGCGATAGGCTACAATCGGACCTTTATCAAAGTCGGAAACGTAATGGTACGCATTTCTCCTCCTTACACGAGGCATCACAACAACATTTCACCAGGCAACGCCGGTCAACTGCTGTTTGTGTATGAGAAATCGGTTGGAAAGTTTCCTCGTGTCAGCACGTTGCAGGTGTCGCCACCGGCGCCAACCTTGTGTGAATGCTCTGAAAAGCTAATCATTTGCATATCACAGTGTGGTGTCACCGCCAGACACCACACTTGCTAGGTGGTAACTTAAATCGGCCGCGGTCCTGTAGTACATGTCGGACCCGCGTGTCGCCACTGTGTATTCGCAAACGTAGCGCCACCACAGGGCAGGTCACAAGACACGGACATGACCTCGCCCCAGTTGTACGGACGACATAGCTTGCGACTAGACCTACCAAGTATTCCTCTCATTTGCCGAGAGACAGATTAAATAGCCTTCAGCTAGTCCATCGCTACTACCTAGCAAGGCGCCATGTGTATCATTGCTAATTGCTTACTACTATGCAAGAGATGTATTTCAACAAGAACAAGACTACATTAAAGTTAAGTATATTAAAATCTCTCTTCTTTTCTTTATAGTTTTTCATCCAGTCTCCTGTTTCAGAATTTACACCCGTCTGCGTTAGTTTCGCGTGCACCTAGCCACTCATTGTGTCGAGACCTTAGGGAATCGACACAACAATATTTTGGCGACGAGGTGTGGTGCCGCGCCCACGTTGCAGTCTTTGTGTTATATTTGCTCTAATTTGCTTGTGTCATGGCTTCGCCGCATTCTCCAGATGTACTGTCCGAATTTTTTCGCTTGCAGAATCAGCAGACGCAGGCGTTATTGGAAGCCCTTGGACAGCTCGTCCAGGGTCAACGTGCGCTGCAAACCGATGCGGCGGCAGCCGCTTCATCGCTACCGCAGCCACACAACGCTGTCGCACCGCCATTTCGGCCCTTTGAGGCCCATAACGAGAGCTGGACTGAGTGGGCCGATCAGTTCCGGTTCCACCTCACAGCTTATGGAATTCAAGGTAAAGAGCGGCAGCCGTTTTTGCTTTCTTGTGTCGGTGTGGCTACCTACCGTGTGATAGTGAAATTGTTTCCCCGACGCGACGTCGCAACTCTGTCCTACGAAGAAATTTTGTCTGCTTTAGATGCCTATTTCAAAGAAACAGTAAATGTAGTTGCAAAACGGTATACGTTTTTTCGTACAAAACGTACGGCCGGTCAGACTAACAGGGAGTGGGTAGCAACTTTGCAAGGACTTACTAGAGACTGTGCGTTTGCCTGTGAATGTGGCCTCCCATATTCAGATACTATGGTGCGTGATGCAATTGCACAAAACGTTTCTGATGTTCGCATAAGGGAACAGATTTTGAAACTAGTTAATCCCTCCCTGCAACAAGTGATAGACATATTGGACAGGCAAGACACACTTGACTTTGCTCAGGAATCATTTGAAACTTCGCCAGCAGTGTGTCACATTAATCGGCCCGCCCGGCCCGCTGCACGGGACGCTAAGCGGCCCTCGCGCCCGACTTCGCTGCGGCCGCCTAGCTTGCAACCACGTGCGCCGCGTAAGCAAGCAAATGCAGTGAAATCTTGCCCGCGGTGTGCGACTAGACATTCGCGTGACAATTGCCCGTCACGCCAAGCTATTTGCTTTTACTGTCACAAGAAAGGACATGTACAAAGTGTTTGCCAGAAAAAGCTTAGATCAGACAATCACGCAAATTCCAGGCCCTTTGCTTCGCGCCGGAATCGAACCCAGGACAATCAGGCTCGTGGACCTTCGCCCATGGACATTCATTTAGTTCATTCCCACCCGTCCAGTGACACTTTAGCTAACAGTGACTGTGTTCGTCCCACCCAAAGTGTGCGTCGACGTCGCCGGAAATCCCGTAAAGTCGCAAGTGCTTCTGTACCTGTCTCTGTTCAAATTGCACGAGACAGTCGCTCTTGTCGTCAACAAGACAATAAACTTTTTGTGGACTTAGACTTTGCAGGAAAAGTGATCCCATTCCAGCTCGATACCGGAGCTGCTGTTTCATTGCTCAATCACGACACGTACAAACAACTGGGCGCCCCGCCATTGCGTGCCGCAAATGTTAAGTTAACTAGTTACTCAGGACAGCATATACCTGTGTTAGGACAGTGCAGCCTTCTTGCCACATACAAGGGACAGACAAAACTTGTGTCATTTTATGTTCTTCGTTCCTCTAGTGCAGTGAACTTGTTTGGTTTAGATTTGTTTCAATTGTTTCATATGTCTATTGTAAATCAGGTCCTATCAGTGAATCAGACTGTGCCTTCCGCCAGTGTTTCTAGTCTTTGTGAAGAATTTGCAGACATTTTTGCACCGGGCCTTGGTTGCGCTAAGAACTATGAAGCGCATTTGGAACTGAAAGACAACGCGCACCCGAAATTTTTCAGAGCGCGCAATGTTCCCCACGCATTGCGTGATGAGGTCGCACGAACGTTGCACGATTTAGAATCTCAAGGTGTAATTGAACGTGTGCAGGCTTCTCTCTGGGCCTCACCCTTAGTCATTTTGCCAAAACCTTCCGGAAAATTGAGACTTTGTGTGGACTTCAAGGCCACTGTGAATCCACAACTTGTGACTGCTACTTTTCCTTTGCCCCGCCCGGAAGATCTTTTTGACAAACTGTGCCCGGGAAAATATTTTTCAAAATTGGACCTAGCAGATGCGTACTTGCAAATACCTGTGGACGAAGAATCCCAGCGCGTCTTAGTGGTTAACACGCATCTTGGCTTGTATCGCTTCAAAAGACTGCCATTCGGGTGTGCATCCGCCCCTGCTTTATTTCAGCAATATTTACAAACTATTTGTGCGTCGGTCCCTACTGCTGCGAACTATCTGGACGATATTGTGATCTCAGGAAAGACAGAAGCCGAACATTTGCAGAATCTCCGGACCTTATTTCAGGTCTTGCGTCAGAATGGTCTTCGCTTGAGGAAGGACAAATGTGTGTTTTTTGCTCGTGACTTACCGTACCTGGGGCATGTCATAAATGCCCAAGGAATACATCCGAGTCCAGAGCACCTTCGTGCCATTCAGGACTTGCCGTCACCGCAGAACTTAAAACAGCTACAGAGTGTGCTGGGTAAGGTAAATTATTATCACCGATTTGTGCGCAATGCTTCTTCCATTTCAGCTCCGCTTCATCGCTTACGCCGTAAAGGTGTTCCGTTCGTCTGGACGACGGAATGCGAACGCGCCTTTCACCAGTTGAAATCGGCGTTACTTTCAAATACTTGCCTTACGCCATTCGATCCCCGAAAACCCCTTTTGTTGATGGTAGATGCATCGGATTTCGGGATCGGTGCTGTGCTTGCGCACAAGGATGGCTCGCATGATCGCCCTATTGCCTTTGCGTCCAAATTGCTCTCATCTGCGCAAAGAAATTATTCACAAATAGAGAAAGAAGCTTTAGCTCTCGTGTTTGGTGTTACCAAGTTCCATGACTTCTTGTATGGTCGTCACTTTACCATCATCACGGACCACAAACCGTTGACATCACTTTTTCATCCGAACAAGCCTGTACCTCCACGTACAGCGCAGAAATTCATTCGCTGGTCTCTTTTTCTCTCGCAGTACCGCTACGATATCTTGTATCGGTCCACTGCTAAGCACGGAAACGCTGATGCGTTGTCCCGTTTGCCTGTTGCTGAGGATAAAGCATTCGATTCTTCCGAACTTGCTTGCATGTTCATTGATTCGGAAGCCGATGACGTGGTCGCATCGTTTCCGATTGATTTTCGTCGTGTAGCTACAGCCACAGCTGCTGACCCTGTCCTTGCTCCCGTTTTGCGTTTTGTTGCTACGCAATGGCCCTTGTCAAAGTCACGGATCGAGGATCCTTTGGTTCGCCGTTTTTTTGCTCACAAGGAGAGACTTTTTGTACGACGTGGTGTTTTGTTGTTGCGTTCCGATAATGATCAATCCCGAGTCGTAGTCCCACGTTCGTTACAGTCCTCTGTCTTACGGCTTCTTCACCAAGGACATTGGGGTATAGTGCGAACGAAACAGCTTGCTCGTCAGCATTGTACTTGGTTCGGAATCGATGCTGCGATTACGAATATGTGCTCCTCTTGCGTGGCGTGTGCCGAACAACAATCCGCACCGCCGCGGAAATTCTTTGCTTGGCCGAAAGCCACTTCCCCTTGGCAACGCTTGCACATCGATTTTGCTGGTCCATTCTGGAATGCTCGATGGTTGGTTGTGGTCGATGCTTTCAGTAATTTTCCTTTTGTTGTCAGGATGTCTTCCACGACGTCTTCTGCCACAATCCAAGCCTTGTCTGCTATCTTTTGCATTGAAGGTCTTCCGCAGACTATTGTTTCCGACAATGGCCCACAATTCATGTCCGCAGAATTTCAGTCGTTCTGCACGGCCAATGGTATTCAACATCTGACATCCGCGCCGTTTTCGCCTCAGTCAAACGGTGCCGCTGAACGATTGGTCCGGACTTTCAAGTCGCAGATGTTGAAGTTGAAAGAGTCGCATTCTCGGGAGGACGCTTTGTTGCTCTTTTTGTCCTCATATCGCTCTCAGCCTCGCGATGGTCGCTCGCCGGCTGAATTGCTCCATGGTCGTCCTCATCGAACTCTGATGTCTTTGTTGCATCCGCCACATCAGGTTCCTGTGCAGCGGCAGACTCCTGCTTTTGCTCCTGGCGACGTTGTCTATTATCGCAACTATCGCGGTTCACAGCGTTGGCTCGCAGGGCGCATTCTTCGCTGCCTCGGCCGCGCGATGTATTTGGTTTTGGGGGCCTCTGGTGAGGTGCGTCGGCATCTCAATCAGCTGCGCCTCTGTCGTCGCCTGGGTTCTGCCGCTCCCCGTCTGCTTTCAGCGACGGAGCCGTCCGGTCAGCGCCTTGGGGACCCATCTACTGGCTCGCCTCATCCCCAGGTGTTACCGACGATGCCTTCCATTTTGCCTCATGGCGTCGCGCCGCCGCAGCCGCCGCCGGCGCCGCCAGCAGCGGACGCTTCGCTGCAGCCGCCTCGCGCCTCCCTGGGTCACGCGCCGCCGCTTGCTTCCCGTGACCAGCCGTCCTCCGCCATGGACCTCTTGCCCGCTCCGGACCAGATGTCGTCTTCGCCCGTCGGGTGCTCCGACCACATGGAGGTCGACCCCGCGGCTCCTCTTATATCATTACGTGCGCATACACCTCATGTTGACGTGCACCCTGGACTAGGTTTGCAGGCGTTTCCTAGCTCCCCTCGGACCGAATGGCCGGGTGCGGGTGGCACAGCCTCGCCTGTTGTTAGGCTCCCCACCTCATCGCATACGTCAACATGGGGTCCTCCCCACGGCGGGCGGAAGCCTTATCTCACGACCGTTCGCCGATTTGCGGGGGAGGAATGTGGTGTCACCGCCAGACACCACACTTGCTAGGTGGTAACTTAAATCGGCCGCGGTCCTGTAGTACATGTCGGACCCGCGTGTCGCCACTGTGTATTCGCAAACGTAGCGCCACCACAGGGCAGGTCACAAGACACGGACATGACCTCGCCCCAGTTGTACGGACGACATAGCTTGCGACTAGACCTACCAAGTATTCCTCTCATTTGCCGAGAGACAGATTAAATAGCCTTCAGCTAGTCCATCGCTACTACCTAGCAAGGCGCCATGTGTATCATTGCTAATTGCTTACTACTATGCAAGAGATGTATTTCAACAAGAACAAGACTACATTAAAGTTAAGTATATTAAAATCTCTCTTCTTTTCTTTATAGTTTTTCATCCAGTCTCCTGTTTCAGAATTTACACCCGTCTGCGTTAGTTTCGCGTGCACCTAGCCACTCATTGTGTCGAGACCTTAGGGAATCGACACAACACACAGCATCTTGTTCCTGTCGGTTAAATTTCGCGTCTGTAGCACGTCATCTTCGAGGTGTAGCAATTTTAATGCCCAGTAGTGTATAACTATTTCCAGTCAGTAGTCGGTTCAGTTCAAGCAGAGGACCCAATTCTTTCCATGTAAACAGAGCCCTCGCCATATGGAGCCACCATAAGTTTCCACTGTGCTTTGTTGACAATTTAAATCCATGGCTTCGTGGGATCAGGACCACACTCGAACTCTACCATTAGTTCTTACCTTACCAGCTGAAATCTGGACTCAGATGATCAGGCCACTGTTTTCCGGTTGTCTAGCATGCATCCGATACGGTCAAGAGTCCAGGAGCGGTGCTGCAGGTGATGTTGTGCTGTTAGCAAAGGCACCCGCGTCGGTCGTCTGCTGCCATAGTCCATTCGGCAAATTTCGCCGCAGTATCCTAACGGATACGTTCGTCGTACGTCTCATATTGATTTCTGCGGTTATTTCACTGAGTGTTGTTTGTTTGTAGCACTGACTATTCTACGCAAAAGAAGCTGCTCTCGGTCGTTAAGTGAAGACCGTCGGCTATTGCGTTGCTGCTTGGTTGATTCCGGGGGGAGGTGACCAAACAGCGAGGTCATCTGTCCCATCGGATTGGGGAAGGATGGGGAAGGAAATCAGCCGTGCCCTTTGAAACGAACCATCCCGGCATTTGCCTACAGCGATTTAGGGAAATCACGGAAAATATAACCAGGATGGCAGGAGACGGGTGCTGCGTTGTGCGTGGTGAGAGGTGTTGCCTAAAATTTTCTTGTCACTGTGCATCTCGGAATACTGAATTCCCTAACGATCACAGAAATGGAACGTCCCATGCGTCTAGCTCCAACTACTATTCACGTCTGTTAATTCCCGTCGTGCGGTGATAATCATGTAGGAAATATTTGCACGTCAATCGCATGAAAACAAATGACTGCTCTCTCAGTGCAGTGACCTATTATACGTTGTTTACGCGTTACTACCGCCATTCACATACGTGCATTTCGCTATCCCACGACTTTTGTCATCTCAGTGTACAGTTAAATATGTCATGCAAGTGACTTGTCTCCTAATACATGCAAAATGCTATTACTTGCAAGCATCAGTGACATCCTCGTCAATACAAAAAGTTTCGAGACTTGATTATAAAAAATAGAAAAAAGCTAAGGTGGTGGTTTTAATGGTTTAAGTATTGTGCGTAGTCTCGCCGCCTTTGGGTACAACGCACAGAACGTTCTTACAAACAAGCGCAACTGTCAGGAGAGACCTTTCGGATGATGTTCAACTCGCACGTCACGTTGGCTTGAATGTCAGTTATTCGTCAGTGTGAATTCATGCACTTTATCGTTTTGTAATAAGTTAGTATTGACAACAAAAGTCTCGTCAGTCATGATAATGTTTTCCAGAAAAGACTTATCCGTGTTTTGTGTTTCAATCAAGTCGCGGCGGGCGCCACTATGTCGCTCTACATCTACATCTACATCTACATGACTACTCTTCAATTCACATTTAAGTGCTTGGCAGAGGGTTCATCGAACCACAATCATACTATCTCTCTACCATTCCACTCCCGAACAGCGCGCGGGAAAAACGAACACCTAAGCCTCTCTGTTGGAGCTCTGATTTCTCTTATTTTATTTAGATGATCATTCCTACCTATGTAGGTTGGGCTCAACAAAATATTTTCGCATTCGGAAGAGAAAGTTGGTGACTGAAATTTCGTAAATAGATCTCGCCGCGACGAAAAACGTCTTTGCTGTAATGACTTCCATCCCAATTCGCGTATCATATCTGCCACACTCTCTCCCCTACTACGTGATAACACAAAACGAGCTGCCCTTTTTTTGCACCCTTTCGATGTCCTCCGTCAATCCCACCTGGTAAGGATCCCACACCGCGCAGCAATATTCTAACAGGGGACGAACGAGTGTAGTGTAAGCTGTCTCTTTAGTGGACTTGTTGCATCTTCTAAGTGTCCTGCCAATGAAACGCAACCTTTGGCTCGCCTTCCCCACAATATTATCTACGTGGTCTTTCCAACTGAAGTTGTTCGTAATTTTAACACCCAGGTACTTAGTTGAATTGACAGCCTTGAGAATTGTACTATTTATCGAGTAATCGAATTCCGACGGGTTTCTTTTGGAACTCATGTGGATCACCTCACACTTTTCGTCATTTAGCGTCAACTGCCACCTGCCACACCATACAGAAATCTTTTCTAAATCGCTTTGCAACTGATACTGGTCTTCGGATGACCTTACTAGACGGTAAATTACAGCATCATCTGCGAACAACCTAAGACAACTGCTCAGATTGTCACCCAGGTCATTTATATAGATCAGGAAGAGCAGAGGTCCCAGGACGCTTCCCTGGGGAACACCTGATATTACTTCAATTTTACTCGATGATTTGCCGTATATTACTACGAACTGCGACCTTCCTGACAGGAAATCACGAATCCTGTCGCACAACTGAGACGATATCCCATAGGCCCGCAGCTTGATTAGAAGTCTCTTGTGAGGAATGGTGTCAAAAGCTTTCCGGAAATCTAGAAACACGGAATCAACTTGAGATCCTGTCGATAGCGGCTATTACTTCGTGTGAATAAAGAGCTGGCTGCGTTGCACAAGAACGATGTTTTCTGAAACCATGCTGATTACGTATCAATAGATCGTTCCCTTCGAGGTGATTCATAATGTTTGAATACAGTATATGCTCCAAAACCCTACTGCAAACCGTCGTCAATGATATAGGTCTGTAGTTAGATGGATTACTCCTACTACCCTTCTTAAACACTGGTGCGACCTGCGCAATTTTCCAATCTGTAGGTACAGATCTATCGGTGAGCGAGCGGTTGTATATGAGTGCTAAGTAGGGAGCTATTGTATCAGCGTAATCTGAAAGGAACCTAACCGGTATACAAACTGGACCTGAAGACTTTGCCCGTATCAAGCGATTTGAGTTGCTTCGCAACCCCTAAGGTATCTACTTCTAAGAAACTCACGCTAGCAGCTGTTCGTGTTTCAAATTCTGGAATATTCCATTCATCTTCCCTGGTGAAGGAATTTCGGAAAACTGCGTTCAATAACTCCGCTTTAGCGGCACAGTCGTCGGTAACAGTACCATCGGCACTGCGCAGCGAAGGTATTGACTGCGTCTTGCCGCTTGTGTACTTTACATACGACCAGAATTTCTTCGGATTTTCTACCAAATTTCGAGACAATGTTTCGTTGTGGAACCTATTAAAGGCATCTCGCATTGAAGTCCGTGCCAAATTTCACGCGTCTGTAAATTTTAGCCAATCTTCGGGAGTTTGCACACACTTTTCTCTTCTTCGAAACATTTTGGAGAACGTCTTGTCAGTTGATTTCGAAATGTTGTCCCATTGCGAATTTTGATATTACACCACGACCGCACATCTACTACTTACCACTGCCAGCTCACGTCTGACTGATCGGATACTGGGTGTTGTGTGATGTCCTTAGCTTAGTTAGGTTTAAGTAGTTCTAAGTTCTAGGGGACTGATGACCATAGATGTTAAGACCCTTAGTGCTCAGAGCCATTTGAACCATTTTTGACTGATCGGATGCACATCTGTTGTTTACAGTTGTCAGTTCAAGCTGACACCGTAGTTACCTCGGCTGATGTCACTTATAAGGCAGGAATAAAATCAGTCTCGTAACTTTTTAGACGGACGGTGTGAGTTCGGTAATACACCTTGGGTAAATGCACATTTTCCAGTTTTTGCACTATATGTTCTGTTATAAACAGCCCGCACAACATACAGTTTTAAGCACAAATTAAACACCGGGACTACAAACCATTCAGTTTCTATAACAAATCCGCAGAATAATTATTTCCTTCTCAGAGAAACAGACTTCTGTAATATTTTACTTCAAATTAACACACCCAAATAATAACAAATAAATCATATTGCATACGCCGTAGAGCACTGCAGTCTATCAGTCATTTAGGCCGCTGTGTTACACGTGATTCCGCAGAAAATGCCACAGTTTCTTTTCTCTCCAATTTTTCACTACTTATCCATCTGCGCTTTACTTGTCAGTGACTCCGGCAACACTACATTTCAAAAACGTCATTTTTTTCTGAATACCCGTCAAAGTTTCACTGCCGTACATGGCTACACTCCAAATACCTTTGGACAAGACAGGTTAGGTTAGGTTAGGTTAGTTATCACTTACATATTCAGTGTTAACCAATTTCTCTTTTTCGGGAACGCATTCCTTCCATTTGTTGTTTATATCCAGTCTTCATCTTCTCCATCACGTTGTTCAAGTAGTGGAAGCAACGTAGGGACTGCGAACTATCATTACTAGTGGTTGATCAGACGTGATTAGCTTCACCGCAGACAATTTTAACACTGAGAGTCATTCCTTTCCTCTGTACGTTCCAACCAGACTGCCTTTTCAGGAAATTCAATTATACATTCATTTTGCAAGTTGAACTCACTCTTCAACGACAGAGGTTTTGATGTATGGGTTTCCTGAGCCCTTGCTCATTCGTATTAATCAGGCAAAGCTGTCTCTACAACTTCATTTTTAGGTGTTTTCATACTGTTTTCTTTGTTCCGAATATACTGCGCTCAAAAATTACCTTTTTTTTCAGTACTATTTTGGGTTACCATCGACAATGGTTGAATCAGCAATATTGACAGTTTTGCGTTTTCCCCTTCTGTTTCTCGTCAGCTGGCTTAAGAATCTGCCGCCTTCATTTTAATCGAAATAGCTATGCGTTTTCAATCCCGATTTCTCTGTCACTGCCCGAAAAAACAATCAACAGGAAACATTTTGATACTAATTCACCAATTGTTACATACACTTCATTGACTTCGACACATCCATTACAGAACTCGAAAAGTTATTTCGACGATGTCAGAAGCTAAAGAGCAGCGGTAAAATAGTATTAATAGCAACCTGTTTACTTTGTTCGGTCTAAAGTTTAAAAAAGCCGATGAATACCGGTTGTGTCGCAGCTGCAGAAAGCAGATAGAATTGTTCTCTCCGAGTAAGGAAATCTTTTGCTTTATGCGAGTTCTGTTTCTTGTTCAAAGAAAGAAAATGTATGAAATTACCTAGTACTTTCCGGAGTCGCAGTACCGTTTCAAATTAACCAAAGCATTTTCTGCCGCCTGCCACTTAATGCTTTGAAAGCTGCGAGCAAGACCAGTTTTGTGTTAGTATCCGAGTAATTCCTCAGCTGTCGCCTGCAGCGCGCGGATTTGCGGCGTCGGTAATGACTCAGTTCGCTAAGAAGCGAGGAACTAGGCTAGGTTTTGCAGTGGCGGAACGATCGATGGACACACCACCGCTACTGCGACATATGGTGTGCCGCAGACCCACGGCCCGTGGCCCTGAAAATGCAAGCGCAGTGCGGCGTGCGGCGAAGGTGCTGCCCCCTACAAGCTGCACAAGACCGCGAAAACTTTCCGCGAACTGCCGTCGCCCCTACCGGCGGAGGTGGCAGGGGCGAGAGTGGGGGGACGCGGCGCAGTGGGAACAAGGCTTCGCCAGCGTGCGTTGGTTGGTGGGCGTGGGGGGGGTGCACGTTATTCGGCCGTAACGGAAATGCCGCCCATCCCGCGGAGACCACGCGCGCCAATTTTTTTGCGGGAGCGTCTTTTGTTTTCGCAAAATCGTGGCAAAAAGAGAGTCACGTATTAATTGTGGTGGTAGCGTAGACAATTTCACAAGCATTAATGGTGACTGTCGAATAAATAACAGCTACTACAGTAAACAGCAAAATAGTTTCGTTTATGTTAAAACAAAGAAAAAACACTTCGTAGTTAATCCAAATCTGATCAGCCTAATATCCAAATCTATCAGGCATCGCGCGTTCCAAAATCTTAGCTGTGCCACCAGGTGACATCTAGAGCTTTAGTTCGTCAGTACAGTTGCAAAGAATACAACACCGCTTTTTTAGCACTATAAATTAAAAAAAAAGTTGAATTATTTTGACAACTATAGATAAGGCAGGTGATGTAAACGCTGGAAATATTCACACAAGACGAAATTTCTCCATTTAATAAGAAGCTCTACCGCTTCTACAGTAACCTATACAGTGCCAAGACTAATTTTGTAATACAGTTGCCAGAACTATTTATTTGATACAAAGGATACGTGAACTACGTACTCTATAGCTGGAATAAACGCAACAACTCACGTGCCAACCACGGTAATCCAGCAAAAAACAATATCGACATAGCCTATCTACTTTTTTTCTTTTTTTATGTACCTAAAAGCTGATACACACGGAACTTCATGCCTAACAAGCACGCATGCAGAAGTGTACTAGCGCAAGAATGCTTGAAAGTGTGCAGGATGAACTTCCGCAAGCATTAGTACCCCAGAAGCAGCTTAATGGTTGCTAAACTTTCGATTACGCATGCTTGTGCAAGCGTTCAAGCGTGTGCATGCTTGAGCTTGTGTACCAAGAATATAAAGGTTCGTGCAAGCAGTGATACAATTTAATTTTTATTTGACCCTGTGACATTGCATTCTGTACAAAGGTTGTACTGTAATGTAGGACAAGTCAAAAGAAGGGGCAATACTGTAAGACGTTTTCTGTAGCGTGTCTACCACGAGTAGGTTATTGGTTGAGCTTGACGTTTTCTGGCAAACAAAGTGACCATTGTACAAGCATGCTTGAGCCGTGTAGAATGTGAGTAATTTGTGCATGCTTGCACAAGCACGCTTACTCATCGGTGGCTGTCAAGCGTGCACTTGTATGTATGGCAGCCTTTTTTTTATACGTGAGTATTTCGGAAATAATCGCTTCCAGTTGACTAACCACACCAAACGATGTCACAAGGGATATATACGCCGACGAAGTTGGTTGGTTGGTTGTGGGGGGGGGGGGGGGGGGGGAGGCCAAACCGCGAAGCCGTCAGTCCCATCTGATTAGGGGAGGACGGGAAAGGAAGTCGGCCGTGCCCTGTCAAAGGAACCATCCCGCAAATTGCCTGAAGCGATTTAGGGAAATCACGGAAAACCTAAATCAGGATGGCCGACCAAGTTCAAAGCCGGGAATAACTGAGTGGGTTAGTTTAGTACAAGTGCATTAGTGTAAGCAGACAAGAAAAAATCATGGGAGTGAGATACAGTGATCATTGCAAATGTTTTTTTTTTTATTCCAGTCTTTGACCACAACATAAATTCCTTTGACGATGACCGGTTTCAGTCAGTAATGACCACCTTCAGATCTACAATATAAAAAATATATACACCTAGTGAGCAGTCTATCTTTCAACACAATACAGCATTTCATATCACAATATAGTATCATACAACCTGGGAAATGTACAGATAAAATAAGGTAGAGTGTACCTGTTCTGCCGGCCGGAGTGGCCGAGCGGTTCTAAGCGCTACAGTCTGGAGCAGCGCGACCGCTACGGTCGCAGGTTCGAATCCTGCCACGGGCATGGATGTTTGTGATGTCCTTAGGTTTAAGTAGTTCTAAGTTCTAGGGGACTGATGACCTCAGAAGTTAAGTCCCATAGTGCTCAGAGCCATTTGAACCATTTGAACGTACCTGTTCTACACCATGTCCTAATGTGATAAGGCCATAATGGCATCGTCAAAACATATAAATATACTCAGTACAGCATCGTCTCATAAATCTAAAATAGGATGTAAAATATGCCACATCGTTCACAAGTCATTTTGCTACTGGCGTTATTGTACTAAACCTACTGGAGTGCAGTCGCTACCAGAAAACTGTTTGACTACATCCTTCATAGATGTCGCTACTGTGGGCTTAGACGTAGTCATCATTTACGTAAGAACCATAATCTGATAAAAACACATTAGGTAAAATACATGTAGCGGACTTTTAAATTTTGGTAACTATTGTACTAAACAGTTGTGGTAAAGTAAAGACGAATACAGCTACCCATAAAAAATTATTAAAAAGAGAATATATAAAGAACTTAGGAATAATAAAGGAATTTATATTGTGATCAAAGACTGTAATAAAAAATATTTGACAGTATTGGATCACTGTTCATATTTGTGACTATGTCGTAGCTGGTGAGTGATCATTTTAATTTACAAGCACGGTTCCAGACTGAAGCGCCTAGAACCGCTCAGCCACTCCGGCCGGGGTCGATATGGGCCTTCGAAGTCGAAGGTCCACTCATGTACCGTTGATGACTGCACGACACAAAGCTGGGCCCATCAACACCGACATTGGACTGTTGATGACCGGAAACACGTTGCCTGGTCGGACGAGTCTCGTTTCAGATTGTATCGAGTGAATGGACGTGTACGGGTATGGAGACAACGTCATGAATCCATCGACCCTGCATGTCAGCAGAGGACTGTTCAGGCTGGTGGAGGCTCTGTAATGGTGTGGGGCGTGTGCAGTTGAATTGATAGCGGACCCTTGATACGTCTACATACGACTCTGACAGGCGACACGGTATTCCAGTGAAGTTGGGCAATTCCAGCGGGACAATGCCACACCCCACACGTCCAGAATTGGTACAGATTGGCTGCCAGAATTGGTACAGATTGGCTGCAGGAACAGTCTTCTAAGTTTAAACACTTCCGCTGTCCACGAAACTCGCCAGACATGAACATTATTGAGCATGTCTGGGATGCCTTGCAGCGAGCTGTTCAGAAGAAATCTCCACACAAAATTGTTAAGGCTTTCGTGGCCAACTGTTGACAAACTGCGTATTGGCTTCTGTCTCGGGTTCTTCGGCCGACGTTCATCTAATGATTTTTCTGACGTTTCGCCGGCACGAGTTGCTGGCATTGTCAAAGCTTCACCCTCCATTGCCGGTGGTGAACTGGAACAACACAAGCAGAAAATTTGTCAGAAACCACTTTGCAGACTGTTTCTGTTCTAGTCGTGGATCATGCCTTCATCTACATCTACATTTATAGTCCGCAAGCCACCCAACGGTGTGTGGCGGAGGACACTTTACGTGCCACTGTCATTACCTCCCTTTCCTGTTCCAGTCGCGTATGGTTCGCGGGAAGAACGACTGCCGAAAAGCCTCCGTGCGCGCTCGAATCTCTGTAATTTTACATTCGTGATCTCCTCGGGAGCTACAAGTAGGGGGAAGCAATATATTCGATACCTCATCTAGAAAAGCACCCTCTCGAAACCTGGACAGCAAGCTACACCGCGATGCAGAGCGCCTCTCTTGCAGAGTCTGCCACTTGAGTTTGCTGAACATCTCCGTAACGCTATCACGCTTACCAAATAACCCTGTGACGAAACGCGCCGCTCTTCTTTGGATCTTCTCTATCTCCTCTGTCGACCCGACCTGGTACGGATCCCACACTGATGAGCAATACTCAAGTATAGGTCGAACGAATGTTTTGTAAGCCACCTCCTTTGTTGATAGACTACATTTTCTAAGGACTCTCCCTATGAATCTCAACCTGGCACCCGCCTTACCAACAATTAATTTTATATGATCATTCCACTTCAAATCGTTCTGCACGCATACTCCCAGATATTTCACACTCCCAGATATTTCACAGAAGTAAGTGCTACCAGTGTTTGTTCCGCTGTCATATAATCATACAATAAAGGAACCTTCTTTTTATGTATTCGGAATACATTACATGTGTCTATGTTAAGGGTCAGTTGCCACTCCCTGCACCAAGTGCCTATCCGCTGCAGATCTTCCTGCATTTCGCTTCAATTTTCTAGTGCTGCAACTTCTCTGTATAGTACAGCATCATCCGCGAAAAGCCGCATGGAACTTCCGACACTATCTACTAGGTCATTTATATATATTGTGAAAAGCAATGGTCCCATAACACTACCCTGTGGCACGCCAGAGGTTACCTTAACGTCAGTAGACGTCTCTCCATTGAGAACAACATGCTGTGTTCTGTTTGCTAAAAACTCTTCAATCCAGCCACACAGCTGCTCTGATATTACTTTATCAGGCCACAGTGCGGAACTGTATCGAACGCCTTCCGGAAGTCAAGGCAAATGGCATCTACCTGGGAGCCGGTACCTAATATTTTCTGGGTCTCATGAACAAATAAGGCGAGTTAGGTCTCACACGATCGCTGTTTCCGCAATCCTTGGTGATTCCTACAGAGTAGACTCTGGGTTTCCAGAAATGACATGATACGCGAGCAAAAAACATGTTCTAAAATTCTACAACAGATCGATGTCAGAGCTATAGGCCTATAGTTTTGCGCATCTGCTCGACGACCCTTCTTGAAAACTGAAACTAGTTCTTTCGCGTACTCTGTGTAGAATCGAATTGGTATCCCGTCAGATCCAGTGGACTTTCTTCTGTTGAGTGATTTCAGTTGCTTTCCGATTCCTTGGACACTTATTTTGATGTCAGCCATTTTTTAGTTCGTGCGAGGATTTAGAGAAGGAACTGTAGTGCGGTCTTCCTCTGTCAAACAGATTTGGGAAAGGGTGTTTAATATTTCAACTTTACACGTTTCATCCTCTATTTCAATGCCATTATCATCCCAGAGTGTCTGGATGTGCTGTAAGTGCTGGAAGGTGTAAATCCTAAATTCCTAACTGGATAATAAAGAACAACTTGCTTGTAAATATATGCGAAGTGAGAATAAGTCTTTGTTATAGTTTTCTTACGTATCAACTTGATTTGTTTCTCCCCCTCTCACTGTCCACTTAATCCATGTTGCACAGCGATGCTGAAGTGATCGGGTCGGTAGTGCGCAACGGACTGGACGGCGAGTAAAAAACTGGTCGTGCGATCAGGGAACTGGAATTCCTGCTGCTCTCAGTCTTGGCCACCGTCACTTAGACGCTGCAGTTCTATATCTGCGGCATATTTTCCAGCTCTAATCCCGCTGAAAAAGTCGCACGTGCGGGTGTAGCTCCACCAGCTCCCCCGCCCCCCTTCCATCCCCTCCCATCCTCACAGCCATGCAATTTCTCCGTCAACGAACACTGGCGTTATCGTTGCACGCAGATAAAGTTGCGTCACTCCAGCAGCCGTAAGCTACTAGTCTTGCAGAGCTGCATGTTAAACAAAATTTTGGAGACTCTCAGGTCCACTGACAAGCTGTGTGATGTATCTCTGGAGTATAGAGAGTGTTTCCGTAAGAGCGTGCAAAAATTTAACAGGACATAGAGGATGCTCCACTGAACAATATGAGGTACGGAACGTGGAGTCGGAGAAGCCAGCTGAAGGAGACAATAGGGACAAAATCAATTTCCTGCGTACTTTTACTATTTACATTAGTTTCATTTAACTGCAAATGTTATCATGGACACAATGAACGTACCATTTGTACTGTATCTAACAAAATGTGCTGATACTGATAGTCAAGAACATCAAAGCAAGCATGGCAGTGACGAACTAGATTCTGATACACACTGACAGATATCCGTGGTGAGTTTCGAATCACATCACAGGCAGCTACAATTATGGCAACTAATTCCATTTCCGTATTCACTGGGGTTCCATGCACAAATGACATGAGATATGGGGAAATAATGAAGGGGTTTCAGCTCAGGTGGGCTCGCGGGCCATGGACTAGGACCTCCCATTCCAATCCAGCGACCAGGAAATACAGCACTGAGATGGAGGCGGACATCAACAGTGAAGTGAGGCGGTGCACCGTTTTTTTTTTTTACTTTATTGTTATTTTAACACCTGAACAATCAGGTAGGCTGGCAGCGGCATGCTACGCCGCTCTTCAGCCATAGTGGTGACAATAACAGTACAAGAACGGAGAATTAAAATGAACAGAGTGATGGGCAGAAAATAGTGGTCACAGATACACAAAAAACACGGAGCCGGTCACACGCGACGATAACGACACTGAAAACACGTTGACACGGCGCACATAACACTGATGAAACCGACGGCACAAGTGAACGTAGAAGCGGGACGGCGGACACTAAAAACACAAAACGACGTCACACACACGAGACACAGATGGCGATGATCTCGGGCGCGCGAAAGTCCACGTAGCGTGTGCGAGTCCGGCGACCTGCCAAGAGTGGAGAAGGGTGAGGGAGGGTGGAGAGGGGAGAACATTGATGCCAATGGCTGAGGAGTGGGGAGAAGGGGAGGAGGGATGGAGGGTGCCCAAAGGAACAGATACAGGAAGAGGGAGGGATGATCAAAGTGGGTAGGAGGGGCAGATGGAGGGGAGGAGGACATCATCAGGGAGGGGGAGCTGGCGGAAGCCACCTTGGGAGAGGGTAAGGAGGGTGGGGAGATGGAGACTGGGTGGGACGTGGGAATACAGTCGCGGCAGCGGGCGGGGGTGGGAGAGGATCGGGGAGACGAGCGGGTGAGGAGGATCGAGTTTACGGGAGGTGCGGTGCACCGTCGTGTCGTATCTTATTTATACTGTCGCATGACAGAACGTGCTATGAATCAACGATGTAACAGAGCCACCTTATGGACATGTAAAGTAAACAATACCTGCATCATGACTTTCAAGTAATCAGCCTCGTCCTCCTTTCTTCCTTGCAAGAAATAAAAGTTGTACTTGTAAACAAACAGCACAGTACATGTAAACTTGTACGCTTGTTAGATGTAAATAACGTGCAAAACAGTAATGCTAGACAAAGCGATAGACAAGTTTACTTCCATATCTCAAGTTGGCTTCTCCGACCCCAGGATCCCTACCTCAAATTGTTCAGTGGAGCATTCTCGATGTCTTCATACATTTTTGCACACTCTTACGGAAACTCCCTGTATAAAATGTGAGAGCAAAAGAATATACGACAAGTGGCACGTTTTTACAGCACTTGATGCGGATTGTTATACAGAAATGCCCCGTGTAGAAACTATCATTTAAGATTAGGAAACAGACCACACGACACTAAGATGGTTATCTTGGTGGTTGAGTAAGAAATGATGCACTGGAGTGGTGCGGGGCAGAGGGTCGATAACGCTGGTGTCTAGGGGAGGGGGATTGTAGGGGGGCAGGTCAGACACCACGTGGGCGCAAGTCACGCCACATGGGAATCCAAGGTCACGGGACCGCAGAGGGCTCCACGCGCTCAGCGGATGAACTGCGAGTCAGCCGATTGCCCGCCACTGTCCAGCCGTGCCGTTCAGCCTCTATAATAAACGACGAAAGTAAGGTTATGAGGGATCGTACGTCTTGGAAAACGTCATAATACAGCATCGAAAGTAAGGGACTAGCATTTGTAGAATTTATTCGCGATAGATGTTCTTGACAAGAACCGTGCGCGAGATTCCACACAGAGTTCGGAACTGAAAGAATAAGAGAAGCAGTGTAAAAGCATGGAGTAGAAAGAGTTGTCCACCAGATGTGATTTAAGGTTGCATTTGAAGTTAATTTTGTACATCACTGGGCTATTTGGTCAAAAATATATGGCTGAATGGCTCACATCTTTCTGTGAGAGCAGGTTCCACAGCGGACACCACATACCAACTATCCTGAATGAATTTTCAAACTGTTGAGTAGTGACCGCTGGTATGAAACTTCGTGGCAGATTATAACTGGAACGGGTCTCAAACCCAAGACCTTTACCTTTGGCGGGAAAGTGCTCTACCAATTGAATTACCCAAGCATGACTCACCGCCCCGTCCTCACAGCTTTTTGCCAGCCGTGCTGGCCCCACAAGTTTGGTAGGAGAGTTTCATTGAAGCTGGAAGGTAGAAGATGAGGTACTGGCGGAAATAAAGATGTGAGGACGGGTCGTGAATCGCTCTTGGGTAGCTCAGTTAGTAGAGCACTTCCTCGCGAGATGCAAGGATCCTTAAGTCCGAGTCCAGCACACAATTTTAATCTGCCACGAAGTTTCATTAATTATCCGTATTACATGCTTCCGTGCACCAAAAACTTTCAGCCTCGGTGACACTTTACCCCCAGAATATGACAATAGGACGTCATAAGACATTGGTGAACGAAAACAGAACAAAAAAACAAGTAAAGCTTTTGACATTTTCATCTACATACTCAAATATAATACGTAACGCAAAAGTTGCATTGCTTAGGCGTTAAAAATGGTTTGTAACATGTGAATTCCAGGTCAGATCCATGTCAGCATACGCACCATAGAGTATACAATACCCAATTTCATTCGTTGATTTACCCTCATTCATCAATTCTTGTGCAGGAGACAATTGCATGTATTACCCATTATCGAGATTCATTGACACTCCATCTACAGAGCATCTGTTATTAACTTTCAAGAAAATTCATCAGTTGTTGAAGACTCTTCGTTAGGCTGTATAATAATACTTACACTGACAATTTGCTCTTCGGCTTTTGTCTGGATTCTCGGCCGACATTTGCTCAACGATTTTCCTGATGTTTCGCCAGCACGAGTGCCTGGCGTTGTCCAATATTCACCCTCCGTTGCTGTTGGCGGTAAATCCCGAGACAGAAGTCAACAGACAATTTGCCAACAAGTAACCACGAAAGCCTCAACAATTTAGTAACACTTACACTCTCAGCAAGTAGAAATATTTCTGCTTCTTATATATATGATTACATGTAAATGAAATGATCTTGTGGTATTGTTAGCCGGGAGGCCCCAACCAGGGAATTTCGGCGGCCGGGTGCAAGACTCGTGTCAGGTGACGGCTCGTTGGGCAACTTGCGCGTGAGTGATGATGAGGACAACACAACACCCAGTCCACGAGCGCAGAAAATCTCCAACCCGGCCGGGAATAGAACCTGGGCCCTCTGCATGGTAGGCAAACACGTTACCACTCAGCTAAGCAGGCTGAAGATTATAGATAATTTATATACAAGAAGAACAAGAGGAGACCCTATGAAGATCCCTATGGTTCACCTGTAGTGATTAACCCTCATTATAAGGATGCTTTTTCATTCTGCATACTCCATGGCACTGTTAATTCGACACTGCATCCTTTTAGTTAGGTAGGATGAAAACCAGTTTAGCTTTTCTGGTAATATATCACCTGCTTCTACATAGCCTCCTTGTGGTGTGTGGCATAGGGTGCTTTGTGTACCACTGTCGCTTTCCCCTTTCCCTTTTCCAGTCGCGAATGGTTAGCGGGAAGAATGATTGCCGGTAAACCTCCGTGTGCGCTCGAATCCCTCTACTTTTATCTCCATGGACTTCTCCGTCCGCAGCTCGTGGTCGTGCGGTAGCGTTCTCGCTTCCCGCGCCCGGGTTTGATTCCCGGCGGGGTCAGGGATTTTCTCTGCCTCGTGATGACTGGATGTTGTGTGATGTCCTTAGGTTAGTTAGGTTTAAGTAGTTCTAAGTTCTAGGGGACTGATGACCATAGATGTTAAGTCCCATAGTGCTTAGAGCCATTTTTTGGACTTCTCGCGACATATGTGTAGGAGAAAGCAAATACACTCCTGGAAATTGAAATAAGAATACCGTGAATTCATTGTCCCAGGAAGGGGAAACTTTATTGACACATTCCTGGGGTCAGATACATCACATGATCACACTGACAGAACCACAGGCACATAGACACAGGCAACAGAGCATGCACAATGTCGGCACTAGTACAGTGTATATCCACCTTTCGCAGCAATGCAGGCTGCTATTCTCCCATGGAGACGATCGTAGAGATGCTGGATGTAGTCCTGTGGAACGGCTTGCCATGCCATTTCCACCTGGCGCCTCAGTTGGACCAGCGTTCGTGCTGGACGTGCAGACCGCGTGAGACGACGCTTCATCCAGTCCCAAACATGCTCAATGGGGGACAGATCCGGAGATCTTGCTGGCCAGGGTAGTTGACTTACACCTTCTAGAGCACGTTGGGTGGCACGGGATACATGCGGACGTGCCGGTCTAGGAATGGTAGAACGATGGGTTCGATGACGGTTTGGATGTACCGTACACTATTCTGTGTCCCCTCGACGATCACCAGTGGTGTACGGCCAGTGTAGGAGATCGCTCCCCACACCATGATGCCGGGTGTTGGCCCTGTGTGCCTCGGTCGTATGCAGTCCTGATTGTGGCGCTCACCTGCACGGCGCCAAACACGCATACGACCATCATTGGCACCAAGGCAGAAGCGACTCTCATCGCTGAAGACGACACGTCTCCATTCGTCCCTCCATTCACGCCTGTCGCGACACCACTGGAGGCGGGCTGCACGATGTTGGGGCGTGAGCGGAAGACGGCCTAACGGTGTGCGGGACCGTAGCCCAGCTTCATGGAGACGGTTGCGAATGGTCCTCGCCGATACCCCAGGAGCAACAGTGTCCCTAATTTGCTGGGAAGTGGCGGTGCGGTCCCCTACGGCACTGCGTAGGATCCTACGGTCTTGGCGTGCATCCGTGCGTCGCTGCGGTCCGGTCCCAGGTCGACGGGCACGTGCACCTTCCGCCGACCACTGGCGACAACATCGATGTACTGTGGAGACCTCACGCCCCACGTGTTGAGCAATTCGGCGGTACGTCCACCCGGCCTCCCGCATGCCCACTATACGCCCTCGCTCAAAGTCCGTCAACTGCACATACGGTTCACGTCCACGCTGTCGCGGCATGTTACCAGTGTTAAAGACTGCGATGGAGCTCCGTATGCCACGGCAAACTGGCTGACACTGACGGCGGCGGTGCACAAATGCTGCGCAGCTAGCGCCATTCGACGGCCAACACCGCGGTTCCTGGTGTGTCCGCTGTGCCGTGCGTGTGATCATTGCTTGTACAGCCCTCTCGCAGTGTCCGGAGCAAGTATGGTGGGTCTGACACACCGGTGTCAATGTGTTCTTTTTTACATTTCCAGGAGTGTATATCTGTTGACACTTCTAGGAACAAATCTCCGACATAGCTGCGGACGGAAAAAGATACTGTAAGAACGGGAGCAACGGCGACTGAAGAGAATCGTTCAACCTGACAGAATGAACCCTTCCGCAAATTGCTGCAGAATTCAATACAGGGCCATCAGCAAGTGTCAGCGTGAGAACCATTCAATGAAACATCATCTATGTGTGCTTTTGGAGCTGGAGGCCCACTCGTGTACCCTTGATGACTGCACGACACAAACCTTTACTTCTCGCCTGGGCCTGTGAACGCGGACATTGGACTGTTGATGACTGGAAACGTGTTGCCTGGTCGGACAAGTCTCGTTTCAAATTGCATCAAGTGGATGGACGTGTACGGTTATGGGGACAGTCTCACAAATCCATGCACCCTGCATGTCAGCAGGGGACTGTACAAGCTGGTGGAGGCTCTGTAATGGTGTCGGGCGTGTGCAGTAGGAGTGATACGGGACCCCTGATACGTCTAGATACGACTCTGGCGGGTGACACGAACGTAAGCATCCTGTCTGATCACCTGCATGCATTGATGTGCATCTGCATTCCGATGGACTCGGGCAATTCCACCGGGGAAATGCGACACCCCACACGTCCAGTATTGCTGCAGATTGGCTCCAGGAACACTCTTCTGAGTTTAAATACTTCCGCTGGCCCCCAGACATGAAAATTATTTAGCATATCTGGGACGCTGTTCAAAAGAGATCTCCACCCCCTCGTACTCGTACGGATTTATGGACAGCCCTACAGGATTCATGGCGTCAGTTCCCTCCAGCACTACGTCAGACAGTGGTCGAATCCATGCCACGTCGCGATGCGGCACTTCTGCGTGTTCGCGGAGACCCAACACGATATTAGGCAGGTGTACCAGTTTCGTTGGCTCTTCAGAGTATTTGTTTATGCTGAGGGTCAATTACCACTAGCTCACAAAGCGTCGAACCACTGCAGGTCGTTCTGCAATTCGCTACAATTTTCTAGCGTTGCGGTTTCTCTGTATAAAACAGTTTCATCTGCGAAAAGCCTCATGGAAGTTACAATGTTGTCTGCTATGTCATACACATATTGCGAAAAGTACTGTACCTGTAACACTCCCTTAGAGTACGCCCGAAGTTACTCTTGTGTGCGAAAACTTTTCTCCAATGCTATGTTTTGCTTGTTAGTTTATTTGCTGGTAATATACATAAACATAACAATTTTTAGGAGGCAGTACATGTCGTCCTTGTTTTATTCTCTGCGCGTATATATATATATATATATATATATATATATATATATATATATATATATATATATATATATATATATATATATATTTTTCCCTTCGGGTGCCGGCCGGAGTGGCCAAGCGGTTAAAGGCACTACAGTCTGGAACCGCGAGACCGCTACGGTCGCAGGTTCGAATCCTGCCTCGGGCATGGATGTGTTGGCTCTGAGCACTATGGGACTCAACTGCTGTGGTTATCAGTCCCCTAGAACTTACAACTACTTAAACCTAACTAACCTAAGGACATCACACACATCCAAGCCCGAGGCAGGATTCGAACCTGCGACTGTAGCAGTCCCACGGTTCCGGACTGCGCGCCTAGAACCGCGAGACCACCGCGGCCGGCCATGGATGTGTGTGATGTCCTTAGGTTAGTAAGGTTTAAGTAGTTCTACGTTCTAGGGGACTGATGACCTTAGAAGTTAAGTCTCATAGTGCTCAGAGCCATTTTTTTTTTCCTTCGGGTGTTCTCTCACAGAAGAAAAAAATGTTTGAAACTAAAATTCTTACAGTTTACAATACCAGGACGAGAAAAAAGAACATGCATAGATAATAAAATTTTATTGAAAATTATGCTCCATTGAACGAGGAAACTAGTTTTTTGTAATCGTTTGGCAAGATGTCGTATATATTGGCCACGACATCTTGCCAAACGATTACAAAAAACTAGTTTCCTCGTTCAATGGAGCATAATTTTCAGTAAAATTTTATTATCTATGCATGTTCTTTTTTCTCGTACTGGTATTGTAAAATGTAAGAATTTTTAGTTTCAAACATTCTTTCTTCTGTGAGAGAACACCCGAAGGAAAAATATCGAGTTCTAGTGCGAACTTTGCAACGTGTCACGAATGCAAAGCAAGTAATAGAATTAATTTTAAGAAAATACAAAGCGCAAAATTTGCTTTGACGGTCTGTGTGAATGCCACCATTTGAGATGCACTGCAGAATGTTATGACGTTTCGTTCCGTGGAGTCCAGACTTAACCAGAGTTTAAGCCATCGCCATCGAAGACACTGGCTGGAGGAAGCCGTAGGATAGACTATTGATACTATTTGTTTATTCATTTGTTTAGTGCCAGCAGAGTCCACAGAAGAGCATAAAAACATTTGTTTTAAAGGATGCATCGTTCATCGAGACAGATATGTTCAAGACGCTGGGAGGAGGGAGGCTCAGGTCGCCATTAAGTCTCGCTGTCGAATCCCTAAACAGTTGGAGGTGAAGGCTGCAACGGTTTCGACACGGGCGATTACTTTCGCAATCCTTGTGCATCCATGTCATAATGACAGAATCTCCTCGGGGCTCTCTTCAAAGGAAATTTACACCACAAGACGGAGTGATTGAACAAGAACATTTCTTCTTACGGTACTCAGACGCTGTCAAGAGTATAATCGCTGTACCTACCAACAAATTCAGTGTGCTCTTGGTATGGAATGAGCAATTTTCTCGTGCCTTCTAGAGAGAATCTTCAGCTTAGAAAATCTTTTGATCAGTGGACACCACACAGTAAAACTCGGGAATAAATAGCTAAGTGATGCAAGTCCTGTCAGCAGATCGATAAGACCTAATTCTGTCAGCTCAAAATCGATATCCAACATCACAACTAGTGGCGGAAATTAACTTTAGCGTTCTTAGTCAGAAACGAAGCTGTGCTCGTTTATCTAAATCTTCCCAGACGATTCCGTTGCAGTTAAACAATATACAGCAAAGAATGTCGGGAAAGAATGATAGACTATCTGCTTTCTTAATTACAAGTTGGAACAACATCTTACACACTGTAGATCCGTGGTGTTGTAGTGCGCATTTGGAATACGTGGAACCAGTGAATAGAGAACTGTTAACGAAAATTTGTTCCACCACAATAACAGCCCGAACACTGGGTGACCAAAATATGAGAATTTTCTGATGAGCTCTAAATCCAAAAATTTCCGCGTACACCTCCAGGTCAAAGTGTAATCTCAGGTCATTTCTTTCTCTTCTCAAAAGCGAAAGAAACACTTGTGGTCATCAGTTTTCGTTCCTCGAACTATTTGCGTCTGATTAAGAAGTGTTCGCAAACATCTTTCCCTAATACTCAAACAGTGGATAATCCACCACGTGTTTTGAGAGACTGCACCAACGCGTATATCCTGAAGGAGAATAATGAGAGACTGCATGAATTGATTTTAAGATAGAGGTGTTTGTATGTATTTGAATGCAGCTGTCAGCACAAAGCATTGTGAGCCGTAAGATGCAATTATTGGTGGAAGAAATCATTGGGCGGACCCGGGTAGTAACCCTAACCTTGGGATTTAAAATCTAATAACTATTCATCTACACGACCACGTAATGCGTTCTTAACGCTTCCCATGACCCTGTAACCGACGCCTGTCTCTCATTACAGCTTCAAATTCTGCGTTACGGGTTCACTCCGTGCATTTATTTCTATAATTCATCTATTCTTCATTTAACTTTATCGTAGTGACGTCTCTCCCCCCCCCCCCTCCCCCCTACCACAAGCCACAATCAAACCTCCCTTATTTTTACTGGTAGCAACTATTAGTGCAGAAGTCCGCCTATTCATGCATCATTAACTTCATAGATGACGCATGCTTCACAACTATCCCTGTTCATTGATTTCCATTCTTTTTTTTTTTTTTAAATCTTCCAGAAGAGCTTTACGTGAGGTGATTCTGGCTATGACTCTTGGTGAAAGTAACTGTTTCAAACGGCGAAATTTAAGTAAATCGGCATCTCACCTTGCTTATAAGTAAAAGATGTATTTTTTCTCTCATATGAAAACAATATAGGCGATTACAGCAATCAAAGAACTCCCAGATTATTATTAACGAAAATTAATTCCTGTAAAACCTAAGTACGAATATTTAGAAATTTGAGCAGCGCATTTGTTCTGTCTTGAATTCATTATTCTGTTCGAGCTTTTCCAGTCTCTCACTTTGCAGTCGCTTAGCGCTATCGATTCACTTTCGGAAGTGAGAACAAAAGAATTAGTCTAATAGTCAAACTCTTGTAAGTTACTAATATTTTACATCCGAATCTAAAGTACTGATGCCAATCTGACTAAAGTATCTCGCCAAAGATTTCCTTGCACGTCGTAATTGCCTGATTCAGCTTTCGTGAATAACCAAAAGTTCTTGAAACATTCAAGACAGGGAAACAACATTCAAGAAAGCAAACATACATATCACGACTACTGAGTGAGGTAAAATAACTATGCGTTATACGGTACAGTGTTTTATGCAGGGACACTCTTCGGATGAGAGATCTGCTTTCTAATAAAGCGAAAATGTTCAAACGAATACAAATTTGGACTTTCACGAATGACAGGATTTCGCTGCTCCAAGTTTGTCAGTGATAATTAAGTCATAAAAACGAACGGTTCATGGTTAAACTGAAAAACAAAAACGTCTTTTTTTTGTTCATATAAGGCGTTCCTTCTATTTGACTACGTAAATCGGACAGCTAAAATAAAAATGTATTTTTCGAAATTCTCCGCAAAATTTTGCAGGAGGGGTTCTACTAACTAATGCACAAAGAAGGGTAACAATACAGATGAAACGTAATTTTACTCAACTCCAGTTGTTAAGCAATTTGACGCGCATTCGTTCACTTGCTACTAAAATAAACTGGTGGCTTACCTAATTATGGCTTTTCTACCGATACACACGAAGCCGCTAATGAATGTACTTCACACAAAAAGGTTTCACCGAGTCCTTATTTCAAAAGACGGTGTGGTGAGACTACCTCACTAAAGGTGTTGATTCATGTTTTTACTGGGTTATCACTACCGGTACGTATTGTTTTCTAACACACGTGTAACTTACTGCGCATTTTTTTCGCATGGCAGTCTCGAGTTATGACGTGCTTCTTACTAATTAATTGTTCCATGGAAAACGGTCCCATGCATTTAACTGTCACAGAGCTTTCTCTGTACTTGCTCTGTTGCGAACTTTATGCTAGACCGCCTCTGCTTACAACTGCTCATCACCGACGACTATTAGGAAAACAGCGCAGTGGCGCAGTTGCAGGGTCACTAGAACACCGCAGTTGCAGGGTTGGTAGGACGACCTGCAGGGTTCGCCAAGGAATGGAATATTCCACTCGCCGATACGCCAAGCCCCTCAGCACCCCCACCACCGCTACTTCCAACATTTTACGTTCTACCCTCTCGTGTATGCATTACGAGAATTTATTGCGTGGATCGAATAGCATTCCTGGTCGTTATTATTTTATGTATTTCCTTTCCAGCTTCTTCCTCACTTCGCTTCAGAGCCTTCTGGCATACTTCAGAAACGATAAAAAGAGATAAGAAGAACAGCAAATAACAAATGACAGGGCGCATGACTATGTTTTAGACATTCACGTTAACAGTTCCGATGATGTGTCGGAACTATCATGAAAGCAAAATTCGGACCGGTACTGCAGTTTTAAAATTGTTATCACAGATGTCTGCTTATGACCATGAAGCGGAGAAACAATATAATGTTTTAATTAGACGCGATAAATAATAAGACATTTTACTATCCGTCGTAAAGATTCTCCAATGGAAAACAGATTCTCTGATTACAGTAATTTTTTGTCATAAATATTGGGAAAGCGAACAAGCTATCAGTACAAGGGGACGTACCTTCTGCCATGCCCTTCATAGTAGTTTGCAGTGTATAAATGCAAATGTAGATGTAGAACAGTTGAAATTTTCTGTACCAGCTGGAAGTCTGAACAGGTACAAGTGCTGAAAAGACGGCAGACACGAGAAAAACTATGTAATGATTCAGAGTGTGAAATCATAGAAGATAGAGGAAATCAAAATGACTCACAGGTCTGTCTTAGTTCAGACATTGATGTGAATAGGAGAAAACTCTTTCACTCTCTTCTACAAGACAAACACCAAATGCGTTCAATGACAGAAGTAAATGTTAAGTTCTGAATCGTGATAAAGTAGAGACGATATGACACTGAGGGTCATAGCGTCTTGTAACAGCACGTGCACGTGTGAATAACGTAGTCTTTGAGATACGAGAAACCAATACGTGATACCATGCCTTTAAATAAATGCTTTAGAATTATGTACGTTAAATAATTCTTCATTTATGAAAACTAGGTTATTGTTGCACATTGACTGTAACCCTGTACTATAGCCTTGAAGTAGTACTAATTAATTATTCTCCATTGTTACATGACAGTGTCACCTGTATTATAGCGGAAAAAGATATATTGAATTTAGTGGTGAACCAGTCATGTCAGGATAGTCGTGCTTACAGTTATTTGTTTCTTCTGTTGCAGGTGCTTTCCTGATACCCTTTGCCGTAATGCTTGTTCTGGAAGGGATCCCTCTTTTCCTGATTGAACTGGGCATTGGACAACGCATGCGGCTGGGATCCATGGGCGTCTGGAACACAATACACCCTTGGCTGGGAGGAATTGGCATTGCTAGTGGAATAGTCACGTTCTTGATCTCGTTGTACTACAACGTCATCATCACTTGGTGCTTCTATTACCTGTTCAACTCATTTCAGGTAGGAAGATCCCACCTAATTTCTGCCATATGAATTTTTTTCCTTCAGTATTCTCTCATGGGTATAAATATGTTAGAAACCTTGCTTTTCTATTGGAACATGGATTTTTACAATATGAAACGTTAGTCTTCGAAGAAAATAAATCTACACATTCCCTTATCCAAACGAAATTTTCAGAAATATATAAATTTGATTCTTCATTTCGAGCTGCATTGTGGAACATAAAAAAAGATAAATACTGATAAAGAAACTGCTCAGTCTCACAGTAGTAAACACGAAATCGACAACAGAGAAATTTTTGTGGTAGTTTTAACCCCTCATCAGATAGAAACTTATTACTGAATCCTTCTAATAGACGTCACCAAAAATCCCAGTTCACACATACACACATTCTCTATCAGACTATTTTCATTAGAGGGCACTACAGCTACCCAGCAATTGCCTGGCTGGTATAGTTGCAGTAAGTGGTAGTCACGACAAGATGCCAACAATAGCAAATACTTTCGTTCATTTAGAGAAGAAACAGAACCTTCTGGGGTGTGAAACAAGTCAAGGTATAGATTAACAAAAAGACAAGAACATTGATCAGAAAACTACTTGGCACACATTGTTTGTAAGTCCAGTCATTACACCAACAGACAGACTTGCCCCCTTTGAGGGAGGATGTTCACAATGAAATGGCTATCAGTGACCATGATGCAGCTGTAGCAACATGATTACCAAAGCATGAACAGTAACTAAAAACATTAATTTTATTGTTCACAAAAATAGATAAGCCAGCAGTAATGCCTTAAATCTAGGAGGAACTCAATCATTTAGCTCTGGCAGGAGCATGTAAGGAACTGTGTCTCTAGTTTAGAAGTAAGAGGGTGGTTTGAAAAGTTCTCTAAACGGAAATGAAAAAAAGTACTTACATCACTGATACTTTTCTTATTTTTCAATGTAGTCCCCCTGTACGTTAATGCACTTGGTCCAACGATGTTCCAGTGCCTTGATCCCATCTCGAAAATGAGTTTCCTCCGGGCCTGCAAAATAGTTGTCAACTATGGCTATCAGTTCTTCATTTGAAGTGAATCTTCATCCCCAACAAAAATTTTCAGTTTTGGGAAGAGATGGAAGTCTGACAGACCCATATTAAGTGAATAAGGTGGGTGTGGCAACAATTCATACCTTAGTTCGTTTAATTTTGCCATGGCGATGGCACATGTGTGTGGGTGCGCATTGTCTTGATGGAAGGTGACTTTCTTCCTTGCCCAGGATGTTAGCATGGTATTCTCTAGTAATTTTTTGCTCAGTGGGGAGATAATCTACAAACAGATACTGATGCCATGACCTTTCCTGCTGAAGGAATTGTCTTTGCTTTCTTTGGTGGCGGAGAATCAGCATGTTTCCACTGCTTTGACTGTTGTTTTGTCTCTGGAGTATAGTAATGCACACAAGTTTCTTCAGTGGTCACAAACCATTGCAAAAAATCTTGTTCATTTCTCCTAAAATAGGCCAAACATTGTTCCGATTTGTCCATTGTCATGCGTTTTTGATCCAGCATCAAGAGTCATGGCACCCATCTTACATATCATTTTTTCATTTCTAATTCTTCAGTTAAAATGTGATATACCCTTCTGAATGACACCTGGCAAGCGTGAGCAGTTTCACGTACTTTCAATTGGTGATCCTTCATGACAATTTTGTGCACTTTTGCAATGATTTCTGGAGTAGTGACACATCTTGGCCAACAACTGCATGGATCATCATCTCAGCTCTCCTGACCAAATTTAAATTCAATTGTCCACTTGGCAACAGTTGAATATGAAGGAGCAGAGTCCCCCACTGTATTCTAGTAATTGGCATGAATGTCCTTTGCTTTCACACCTTTCTTTACGAAGTACTTAATCACTGCTCAAATCTCGATTTTTTTTCCATCTTCACAAATCATTATGTGGGAACAACAACAAAGCCACACCACCGCCACACCTCTCTTCCAAGAACACTGACTTGGCATGTGTTTATAGGCAATAGTCCAATGAATATCACATGAACAACTCGTTGCGCTAGTGCTGACCTCCCATGGTGATTCCGAGAACTTTACAAACCACCCTCATGTATTTGATCAAGTATTGGATAGATATGTACCTAGTAGAACAGCTCATGGTAGGGTGTACCTCCGTAGTAACAGGCTCTGTAAAGGAACTTCTCAAGAAGCACTGACTAGTGCACAATATGTGTAAAACAAAAAAAAAAAAAAAAAAAACAAAGCATAGGACTATAGACAGATATACGCTGAATGAAATACATTTGGATGTTGAAAGAGCAATGCATGAACCCTTCGATTACTGCCATAGTAGAGCCTTGTCAAAAGACCTCTCAAAAAAAGTAATTCATATGTTTATCTACAAAGAAGATTCAGAAATACTGCACCAATGTAACTGTTGCACCACTGCAAAGATGAGTGTTGTTGATATTTATGTCAGAGGGATTGAGAAATAGTTGAAATTGCTAAAACAGACAAACGTTATGGGGCTGATGGAGTCTCTGTGAGGCCTACACAGAATTTGCAGCTGAGTTAGCCTCTCTCTTTAACCTTAATATGCTGTGGATCCCTCAAACTAAAAGCTATGTGCAGTTGTTGGAAGAAGGTACAGGGCACACTTATCTAGGAGAATGGTACTAGAAATGATCCACAAAAACTACCGCCTGGAACCATTTACATCCATGTATTGTAGAATCTTAGAACATAATCCAAGCTCAAATGTAATGAAATATATTGAACCAAATGACCCCCATCAGCATTGATTCTGAAAACATCGGATGTGCCAGACCCATCTGCACTGTTCTCACATGACATCCTGGAAACCAAGGCTCAAAGCAATCAGGTGGATGCAGTATTTATTGACTTCTAAATCACTTTTGGCTCAGTGCCACACCAATCAAAAGTATGATCATATGGTGTATCAAACATAATTTGTGTTTGAATATAATAGAGGGAAACATTCCACGTGGGAAAAATATATCTAAACACAAAGATGATGTGACTTACCAAACGAAAGCGCTGGCAGGTCGATAGACACACAAACAAACACAAACATACACACAAAATTCAAGCTTTCGCAACCAACGGTTGCTTCGTCAGGAAAGAGGGAAGGAGAGGGAAAGACGAAAGGATGTGGGTTTTAAGGGAGAGGGTAAGGAGTCATTCCAATCCCGGGAGCGGAAAGACTTACCTTAGGGGGAAAAAAGGACGGGTATACACTCGCACACACACACACACACACACACACACACACATATCCATCCACACATATACAGACACAAGCTGCTTGTGTCTGTATATGTGTGTGTGTGCGAGTGTATACCCGACCTTTTCCCCTACGGTAAGTCTTTCCGCTCCCGGGATTGGAATGACTCCTTACACTCTCCCTTAAAACCCACATCCTTTCGTCTTTCCCTCTCCTTCCCTCTTTCCTGACGAAGCAACCGTTGGTTGCGAAAGCTTGAATTTTGTGTGTATGTTTGTGTTTGTTTGTGTGTCTATCAACCTGCCAGCACTTTTGTTTGGTAAGTCACATCATCTTTGTTTTTAGATATAATTTGTGATTGGACTGATAATTTCTTGGTAGGGAAGGTGAAGCTTGTTACCTTGGGTGGAGAGAGATTTACAGATGTAGAAGTAACCTCAGGTGCATCCCAGAAAAGTGTCTTGAGACCCTTACTGTTTGAATTGTATGTTAATGAGCCGACAGACAATGTTAACAGAAACCTCAGATGTTTTGCAGATGATGCTGTTATCTGCAATGAATGACTATCTGGAAAAAGCTGCACAAATATTCAGTTAGATCTCAGTACGATTTAAGAGTAGTGCAAAGATGCCAATGTACTTTAAACATCCACCAATGTAAAATTGTGTGCTTACCAAAATGAAGAACATAGTATGACTACAATATCATTGACTCACAATCGAAACTGATTGACTCATATAAATACCTGGCTGTAATGATTTGTAGGATGAAATGAAACAATCACAAAGTCTCAATCATAGATAAAGCAGGTAGTACACTTTGGTTCATCCTTGGGATGCTAGGAAAATGCAACCCATTTACAAATATGATTCTTTATAAAATACTCGTACAACTCATTCTAAATGATTGCACAAGTGTGTGGGTCTGCATAGCAAATAGATATATACAGTGAAGAGCAGCACAAATGGACACAGGTTTGTTTGACTCATGGAGATACTGGAAAAATTGAACTGGCAGACACTTAAAGACGTGAGGAATCTAGGACTGTGTAACTCGCCTACATATTCCTACCGTAAGGACTGCAAAGACTAAATTAGACTGATTACAGCATACACAGAGGATTCTAAGCAATTATTATTATTATTTTATTATTTGTTGACCATCCAATTTATCGTATGCGATCATATGAGATTTGTCATGTTTTGATACAGAAAAAAAAAAATTAATAAAATTGCCTTATGTAATAGTGCCTAAGAACAAATCTTAAGTTTATAAACTAAACACATTAAATTTTATATGATATAAATTGTAACAATGCAGTAATTGGGTAGAAACAAGAAACAGTGAGCAGAATGAATTTCCACTCTGCATTGTAGTATGCGCTGATGTGAAACTTCCTGGCAGCTTAGGTAGATTAAAACTCTGTGACCAGAACTTGAACTCAGAACTGTTGAGTCTCAGTCTGGCACACAGTTTTAATCCAACAGGAAGTTTCATATCAGTGCACACTCATATGCAGATTAAAAATTCATTCTGGAAAAATTCCCCAGGCTGTTGCTAAGCCATGTCTCTGCCGAAGGTAGCAGATGAGGAACTGGTGGAAGTAAAGCTTTGAGGACAGGCCGTGAGCTGCGCTTGGGTACCTCAGTTGCTAGAGCACTTACCCATGAAAGACGAAGGTTCCGAGTTTGAGTGTCAGTCTGACACAAAGTTTTAATCTCCCAGGAAGTTTCAAGAAATGATTAATTTAATAGTCTGTACTGTTGGGGCAAATTATACTGAACACTATCTCATATCATGTCAGTGACATTGCCATAAGCAGCACTTGATAATAGCACTGCTAGTTATGAACACCCAACTTCTTTAGTAACTCTGTACATCAGCCCAGTGACACATGGCTACATGTAACTTGAATTATGAGACAGATATACTGACATTCTGAGAATCCATGTATCCACTAACACTAAAAATTTCCACTTATTAACATTTTTAAGCTCCTTTTTAAAACTGGACAACTTTAGAAGAGCTATATAAAGAATTTTGGGATGATATATGATACTGGTATTTCTTATGTAGTTTTGTTGTTGTTGTGGTCTTCAGTCCGGAGAGTGGTTTGACACAGCTCTCCATGCTACTCTATCCTGTGCAAGCTGCTTCATCTCACAGCACCTACTGCAGCCTACTTCCTTCTGAATCTGCTTAGTGTATTCATCCCTTGGTCTCCCTCTACGATTTTTACCCTCCACGGTGCCCTCCAATACTAAATTGGTGATCCCATGATGCCTCAGAACATGTCTAACCATACAGTAAAGTTGTATGCCCTCGGGAAATACTATGTAGTTCTATATGAAAATAATTAGTATGTGTTGTTGCACAGTCATGGAATGCACTGTTTACAGAAGAAAACTGCGCGCGAGATTTCAAAAAGCAGATACTTTCATAGATATAAATAGATGGAAGAGACATAATTTTAAGTTCCTCAAAGATTTCCCTACACGGCTCCCTAGCTGCAGCACCTTTTATTATTCTTGTTGCTCATTCTTGAATAGTGAGTGAGTGAGTGAGTGAGTGTGTGTTTTGCCAGACTTGAATTGTCCCAAAATAAGAGACCATATCACAATAGACTATGCATAAATTCAAAATAGGGACCATTACTATTTGTTCACTGCAGTAGTTTTGTAGCATTCTAAATCCATAGCAGCATTTACTTAACTTTTTGAGCGGTTCTGTATGTTTATCCCACTCTAGATATTAATCTAGTCAAATTCCTAAAAACAATATTATTCAGAGTTTGTAATAGCTTCTTCTTGCCTAACTTCACAGTTATATTGTGTCTTACATTATTTAATTTGTGGCTGAAATTCATCGATGATGTTTCTTTTCTCATTCATAAATAATCAGTTATCCCTAAATCATTTACTTCCTTCTTTTGTTGTTATTTCTATTTTTTGTGCAAGTCAGCCTAATTTTGAGCTGTGATAAAGAGACTTGTATCATGAATGAGATGTACAGTATCAGTTCATGTTAAACAGGTTGGTAAGTCATTTTTAAATATCAGGAACAATTGAGGTGCCAGCACTGAACCTTGGGGTAGTCCATAACTAACTTTCTTATATCCAGAGAAGTATGAGGCATGTGAATGGAATGGGGAGGAACTCTAATAAGTGGTACAATGGGGGAAGTACCCACTACCATGCACTTCATAGTGGTTTGCAGAGTATAGAGGAAGATGTAGATGTTACTTTGATAAATGTCCCACATCCATGACATGAGGTGATCATATCAGTTATGAAAAATTATCCTATCACTTTTGAAGATTAGGTACTCTGATGACATTTAAAAAATTGCCCTTCAGAATAGAATACTGTGATGTTCTAATTTATTAGGTAACCCAAATAAACAGACTGGATGAAAAGACCCAGAAGATGTCACATGGGTAACACCTCAGGTCTTGATAATGGCCTCAATAGGGCAATGAAAAGTGTCCACAAGCCTTTTAAAATATGTCATATGCAGTTGAAGCCATTTATTATTAGATCCAATAGAGCTAACAGATTGTGAAGATTTCCCTCCGACATTTGTCATGGGGACTGTCACACGGCCATCTGGAACTACTTTTACACAATATGTAGTGCCCAAAGTGACCAGTGTGTCCTTTTAAGAGGTAACAAATACTTTATCTACATCTGCAAGCCACTGTATGGTGCATGGTAGAGGGTACCTTGTTCCACTACTACTCATTCTCTTTCTCATTCCAGTCACAGATATAATGAGGGGAAAATGGCTGTCTATATGCCCCCAAACAAGCTCCAATTTCTCTTAACATATTTCCGTGGTCCTTGTATACAATGCACATTGGCATCAGTAGAATTGTTCTGCAGTCGAATTCAAATGCCAGTTCTCTGAATTTTCCCAATTGCAAAGAATGTTGTCTTACCCCCAAGAATTCCCATTTGAATCCACAAAACATCTTCATAATAGATACATGTTTCCTGAACCTGCTGGTAACAAATCTAGCTGCCCACCTTTGAACTGCTTCAATGTCTTTCTATAGCCCACTCAGGTGAGAATACCAAATCTCCATAATACTCATGAGTTGATCAAACCTGCCCAGTATCAAACTAACAGCACACTTCTGAATTACTGCTATGTCTTCCTTTAATCTTTCCTGGCAGGGATCCCAAACACTCAAGCAATACTTAAGAATGAGTTCCACTAGTGTTCTGTATTGGGTCTCCTTTACAGATTAACCATACTTTCCTAAAACTCTCGCAATAAACTGGAGTCAACCATTCGGCTTTCCTGTTAGTGTCCTTAAGTGCTTTTTCCATTTCATATAACTTTGCAACATTATGCCTAAAGATTTAATCGGTGTGACTGTGTCAAGCAGCACACTACTAATGCTTTATTCAAATGTTATAAGTTTGATTTTGGTACTCATCTGCATTAACTTACATTTTTCTGCTTTTAGAGGAAGTTGCCATTTATCACACCAACTAGAAATTTTGTCAAAGTCATCTTGTCCCCTCCTGCAATCCCTCAATGACAATATTTCCCTGTATACTACAGCATCATCAGTGAACAACTGCAGGTTGCTGTTCTCCTTGTCCTTCAGATCATTTGTGCATATAGAGTCTCCAAGCCACTCAAATATCTGGAAACCTGTTCCACATGCTTGTATCTTCATTAATAGTGTGGAGAGGGGCACCATGTCAAATGCTTTCCAGAAATGTATAGTATTGAACCTCCCCATTGCCCTTCATCTGTGGTTTGGAAGATACTGTGCAAGAAAATGGCAAGCTGAGTTTTGCATGAATGGTGCTTTCTAACTCTGTGCTGATTTGTGGACAGAAGCTTTCACATCTAAAGAAAATTTATTATACTGAAATGAAAAATGTGTTCAATAATTCTGCAGCAAACCTTTGTTAAAGATATTGGGGTATAATTTTGCAGGTGGTTCAGTTTAAATTTTTACATTAAGACAATATCAAATAATAATTCCACACAACACTTGATGGTATGTTGACAGGTCTACTCAAAATTAATAGCTATTCGAGAACCAGGCTCTAACAGATCAGTGACTGTAAGTAATTTTAGTTATTAGTGCAGAGTGTGATCTGTAACGTTATGATGACCTTTTGCTATGGGGACAGCGGGTATAGTCTATGATTATAAGACATTTGCATCTATACTACTGTGCAGCTATTGTGATCACTTCTAATTTTTCTGTGACCTATTCACAATATTTGCTACACATTAAAAGCTGTTGGATGATATAACATATAAGATTCCAATTATCTATATTCTCAATTTATACAAAATTTATCTCCCTTATTGTATCACTACCATTTGTCACATGAGTTGTTACAAAAATAAAAAAAAATAAAAGCAACAGCCTTAATTAATGTGTATTAAATGCATCTACTAGACTCCAGGATTATCAGTGGGCACTCTTACCTTGCCATTCCTCTTGCACCCAAACATGGCAACCGTAGGAGAGAATCTTTATGAAGGAATCTCGTGCTTGGTTCTTTTAAAAAGAATGAAAAGTAAACTACAATTCATTTACTTGTAGAATTATCAGTGCTGTTCAACTTTCATTACTAGTGTCTAGAGAGCAGTGATCTGATGGCTAGTGTAAAGTAATTTTCAAGGCACTGGAATAATGTATGAAACTCCTTGTTGGATTAAAACTGACTGAGACTCAAACTCATAAAAGCAACAGTTCTGAGTTCAAGTCCTGGTCACAGAGTTTTAATCTGCCTAAGCTGCCAAGAAGTTTCACATCAGCGCATACTACAATGCAGCATGGAGATTCATTCTGCTAACAGTTTCTGTTTCTACCCGATTACTCTATTGTTACAATTTATATCATGTAAACTTTAATGTGTTTAGTTTATAAACTTAAGATTTGTTCTCAGATGCTATTACATAAGACAATTTTATTAATTTTTTTCCTATATCAAAACATGACAAATCTCATACCATTGCACACGATAAATTGGATGGTCATCAAATAACTAAATAATAATAATAATAATAATAATAATAATAATAATAATAATAATAATTAGCCAAACGACTCAGAAGATACAAAAAAAGTGAAAATAGAAGGAAACAAAACCAAACATTCAACACAAACCAAAAGAAATTTTACCAGACAATAGATAACACACACATTAAAATAAACAATCCACCAAACATAACAGACATGGAACACTTCTGGAGCAGCATATGGTCTAACCCGGTACAACATAACAGGCATGCACGGTGGATACAAGCAGAAACAGACACATACAAGATGATACCACAAATGCCTGAAGTGATAATTTTGCAACATGAAGTCACCCAAGCAATTAATTCTACTCACAATTGGAAAGCCGCTGGAAATGATAAAATAGCAAATTTCTGGTTAAAGAAGTTCACCTCAACACATTCACATCTAACTAAATTATTTAACAGTTACATTGCAGATCCATACACATTCCCTGATACACTTACACATGGAATAACTTATCTGAAACCTAAAGATCAAGCAGACACAGCGAACCCAGCTAAATATCGCCCCATAACATGCCTACGAACAATATACAAAATATTAACTTCAATCATCAAACAGAAATTAATGACACATACAACACAGAACAAAATTATAAATGAAGAACAAAAAGGCTGTTGCAAAGGAGCACGAGGATGTAAAGAGCAACTGATAATAGATGCAGAGGTGACATATCAAGCTAAAACTAAACAAAGGTCGCTACACTACGCATACATTGATTACCAAAAAGCTTTTGATAGTGTACCCCACTCATGGTTACTACAAATATTGGAAATATACAAAGTAGATCCTAAATTGATACAGTTCCTAAACATAGTAATGAAAAATTGGAAAACCACACTTAATATCCAAACAAATTCAAATAATATCACATCACAGCCAATACAGATTAAGCGTGGAATATACCAAGGAGACTCATTAAGTCCTTTCTGGTTCTGCCTTGCTCTGAACCCACTATCCAACATGCTAAATAATACAAATTATGGATACAATATTACTGGAACATACCCACACAAAATCACACATTTGCTATACATGGATGATCTAAAACTACTGGCAGCAACAAATCAACAACTCAACCAATTACTAAAGATAACAGAAGTATTCAGCAATGATATAAATATGGCTTTTGGAACAGACAAATGTAAGAAAAATAGCATAGTCAAGGGAAAACACACTAAACAAGAAGATTACATATTGGATAACCACAGCGACTGCATAGAAGCGATGGAAAAAACGGATGCCTATAAATATCTAGGATACAGACAAAAAATAGGAATAGATAATACAAATATTAAAGAAGAACTAAAAGAAAAATATAGACAAAGACTAACAAAAATACTGAAAACAGAATTGACGGCAAGAAACAAGACCAAAGCTATAAATACTTATGCCATACCAATATTGACCTACTCATTTGGAGTAGTGAAATGGAGTAACACAGACCTAGAAGCACTCAATACACTTACACGATCACAATGCCATAAATATAGAATACATCACATACATTCAGCAACAGAAAGATTCACATTAAGCAGAAAGGAAGGAGGAAGGGGATTTATCGATATAAAAAACCTACATTATGGACAGGTAGACAATTTAAGAAAATTCTTTCTAGAACGAGCAGAAACTAGCAAAATACACAAAGCAATCACTCATATAAATACATCGGCTACACCACTACAATTTCATAACCACCTCTACAACCCTTTAGACCACATAACATCAACAGATACGAAGAAAGTAAATTGGAAAAAGAAAACACTTCATGGCAAGCACCCGTATCATCTAACACAGCCACACATCGATCAAGACGCATCCAACACTTGGCTAAGAAAAGGCAATATATACAGTGAGACAGAAGGATTCATGATTGCAATACAGGATCAAACAATAAACACCAGGTATTACAGCAAGCATATTATTAAAGATCCCAATACCACAACAGATAAATGCAGACTTTGTAAACAACAAATAGAAACAGTAGATCACATCACAAGCGGATGTACAATACTAGCAAATACAGAATACCCCAGAAGACATGACAATGTCGCAAAAATAATACATCAACAGCTTGCCTTACAACATAAACTTTTAAAACAACAAGTTCCTACATACAAGTATGCACCACAAAATGTACTGGAGAATGATGAATACAAATTATACTGGAACAGAACCATTATAACAGATAAAACAACGCCACATAACAAACCTGACATCATACTCACCAATAAAAAGAAGAAATTAACACAACTAATCGAAATATCCATACCCAATACAACAAATATACAAAAGAAAACAGGAGAAAAAATTGAAAAATACATCCAGCTGGCTGAGGAAGTCAAAGACATGTGGCATCAGGATAAAGTTGACATCATACCAATTATAGTATCAACTACAGGAGTCATACCACACAATATCCACCAGTACATCAATGCAATACAGCTACATCCAAACACATATATACAACTACAGAAATCCGTAATTATTGATACATGTTCAATTACCCGAAAGTTCCTAAATGCAATATAACACATACCGTACAGTTAATAGGAAATGACGCTTGATCAAGGTCCGCGTCACTTTCCATTCTTAACCAGACTTAACGTCTGAGAAAAGAAAGAAATAATAATAATAATAATAATTGCTTAGAATCCTCTGTGCATGCTGTAATAAGTCTAATTTAGTCTTTGCAGTCCTTATGGTAGGAATATGTGTACTGCTGTACCTGAGTTCATGAGAAGGTACTTTGGGAAGATGTTTGATCTTATATTACTACGATTCTTTTGGAAATTATCAGTATACATTTTAATGCTACTGAAACTTACATCCATCTTTATGTCCAGCATTATTTTGTTGTGCTGGAGTATAGTTAGAGCATTTCTTAGGAAAAGTGTTTAGGATGTACACAGATTTTTATTTGAAACTCTTCTCTTCCCTTTCAGTTTCTTGCATTTTGTAATACAAAAGGGAGCCTGGGAATAACAAAATTTTCATGCAAGCCTTTTGTTGATCTCATAACCGCATGAGCATAATGGCAGATCATGTTCAATTAAAAAGGGAAACAGCATTGAATCTCTCCGTGTACTTTAGTATTTCTGTTGCGCAAACAAACCTTGAATTTCATTTTATTCATTGTGGTACTGAGAGCAGTTATTCTGTAATGCATGATTCTGAGAATATTGTATGTTACTATAGTCAACTCTGTGATTCTACCTTTTATGGGCCATTCGATTCAATTGTAAATTATAATAGTTTAACAAATACCATAATAATATCTTGATTTACAGAGTCCTTTGCCCTGGGCATCCTGTCCTGTAATCAATGGCACAGAAATTGCTGAGTGTGCAAAATCCTCTGAGACAGCTTATTTCTGGTACCGAACAACACTTGATGCATCACCAGCGATTGATGACCCACAGGGCTTGAAATGGTGGATTGTAGTCCTCCTCCTATTGGCCTGGACCATAGTCTTCTGCATAGTCATGAAAGGCATTCAATCTTCTGGGAAGGTACTAATTTTGTATTTCAGTTCTATTTAAAACAATTTTAGGAGACTCTTATTTAAGAAATAATGACTATTTCTTGTTTTTAATAAATAGAATGGCACTATTGGCTTCGTAATGTACCTCACTGTTTAAAAAAAAAAAAAATTGAAAGGAAAATGTTTTGTATGTTAAGGGATGGCTTAAAATGTATGTGAGTAACAAAATGTCAAACAACAGTAATGCTATTTCATATTTAATTAGTTGTAAGTAAGTATTTAATTAAACTATTACAAATATGAGATGTTATTATGTTCCAGGTTGTCTATTTCACATCCCTGTTCCCATATATAGTCCTTACAATCTTCTTCATAAGAGGATTAACATTAGAAGGTGCTAAAGCAGGAATAATCCATATGTATACACCAAAGGTAAGAGCTATAAATATGTTTATTTTTCTCTTATTTATAAATTATAAATCGGAGCTGACTACTTCTGAAACATTAGTGTTTTTTGGTCCTTCATTGTTTTATAATGTGTCTTACTTTCACATTGCCTAACACAGCTTCTTTGTCTGAGACCATAATTGTTCTAAGGATCTGCTTTTCATCGCATGACTCCTGTTTAGGTACTGCTTTTTGTGACAGGATTCTCATTTCTGTAATGAATATGAAGCCAATATTTTACTCCAGTAATGTGTTCAGAAAATGCATTAATATAATTTATATTAAAATGTAGACATATATTGAAGGAGACACTTTACCATAAATTACATTACTTGTGCGGTTATGATATATCATAATGTTGCATGATATTCTCAAGCATGGAGACTTACCTAGTCCTATTAATTGACCACCTGAAGAATGTTCCTGTTGGAGCACAGAAAATCCAAATATGCTCCTACTTTGCTCCTACTTTGATGGAAAAATGGAGACCAGCTGCATCAATCCTCATTCAGCCATTCTCACAAAAAATTTTGACATGCGAACATATTTGTGATATTTTAACACAGAACATTCTAAATCCTTTTACCCAATCTCTCTTCTGTAGTTAAGCCTTTATATGCTTGGCATTTCCCCCTCAGTGCCACTGTCTATATATGTATCTCTGTTACTGTCTTATTTTTCTCCCATTGACACTTTTTTCTGTCTGTCTCTCCCACTGTCACTGTCTTCATTCCTTTCCTTCACTCTTCCTTAGCACTGTTTCCTTTGTTGCCACTACCATTGTGTCTCTGTCCCATGTTGTTGTTGTTGTTGTGGTCTTCAGTCCTGAGACTGGTTTGATGCAGCTCTCCATGCTACTCTATCCTGTGCAAGCTGCTTCATCTCCCAGTACCTACTGCAACCTACATCCTTCTGAATCTGCTTAGTGTATTCATCTCTTGGTCACCCTCTATGATTTTTGCCCTCCACGCTGCCCTCTAATACTAAATTGGTGATCCCTCGATGTCTCAGAACATGTCCTACCAACCGATCCCTTCTTCTAGTCAAGTTGTGCCACAAACTCCTCTTCTGACAGATAACCAACAAGTATTTAAGAAGAAATTAAAAGAATTTCTGAATGACAACTCCTTCTACTCCATAGAGGAATTTTTAGATATAAATTAAGAAAAAAAAAGAAAAAAATATTAAAAAAATAAAAATAAAAAATAAAGAAAAACAAAAAACACAAAAAAATAAAGTTGTTATATTAACTTAAGTATGTTGTCAAATTAACCTAATTATGTCATGTATTGGAAAATTCGACTCGTTCCACATCATTACGAAATATCGTATTCATGATCCATGGAACTAGTATTAATCTAATCTAATCTAATCTAATCTAATCTCCCCAATTCTGTTCAATAACTCCACATTAGTTATGTGACCTACTCATCTAATCTTCAGCATTCTTCTGTAGCACCACATTTCAAAAGCTTCTATTCTCTTCTTGTCTAAACTATTTATCGTCCACATTTCACTTCCATACATGGCTACACACCACACAAATACTCTCAGAAACGACTTCCTGACATTTAAATCTATACTCGATGTTAACAAATTTTTCTTCTTCAGAAACGCTTTCCTTGCCATTGCCAGTCTACATTTTATACCCTCTCTACTTCGAACATCATCTGTTATTTTGCTCCCCAAATAGCAAAACTCCTTTACTACTTTAAGTGTCTCATTTCCTAATCTAATTCCCTCAGCATCACCCGACTTAATTCGACTACATTCCATTGTCCTCGTTTTGCTTTTGTTGATGTTCATCTTATACCCACCTTTCAAGACACTGTCCATTCTGTTCAGCTGCTCTTCCAAGTCCTTCACTGTCTCTGACAGAATTATAATGTCATCGGCGAACCTCAAAGTTTTTATTTCTGCTCCATGGATTTTAATACCTACTCCGAATTTTTCTTTTGTTTCCTTTATTGCTTGCTCAATATACAGATTGAATAACATCGGGGATAGGCTACAACCCTGTCTCACTCCTTTCCCAACCACTGCTTCCCTTTCATACCCCTCGACTCTTCTAACTGCCATCTGGTTTCTGTACAAATTGTAAATAGCCTTTCGCTCCTTGTATTTTACCCCTGCCACCTTCAGAATTTGAAAGAGAGTATTCCAGTTAATGTTGTCAAAAGCTTTCTCTAAGCCTACAAATGCTAGAAACGTAGGTTTGCCTTTTCTTCATCTTTCTTCTAAGATAAGTCATAAGGTTAATATTGCCTCACGTGTTCCAACATATCTACGGAATCCAAACTGATCTTCCCCGAGGTCCGCTTCTACCAGTTTTTCCATTCGTCTCTAAAGAATTCGCGTTAGTATTTTGCAGCTGTGACTTATTAAACTGATAGTTTGGTAATTTTCACATCTGTCAACACCTGCCTTCTTTGGGATTGGAATTATTATGTTCTTCTTGAAGTCTGAAGGTATTTCGCCTGTCTCATACATCTTGCTCACCAGATGGTAGAGTTTTATCAGGACTGGCTCTCCCAAGGCTGTCAGTAGTTCTAATGGAATGTTGTCTACTCCCGGGGCCTTGTTTCGACTCAGGTCTTCCAGTGCTCTGTCAAACTCTTCACGCAGTATCTTATCTCCCAATTCATCTTCATCTACATCCTCTTCCATTTCCATAATATTGTCCTCAAGTACATCGCCCTTGTATAAACCCTCTATATACTCCTTCCACCTTTCTGCCTTCCCTTCTTTGCTTAGAACTGGGTTGCCATCTGAGCTCTTGATGTTCATACAAGTGGTTCTCTTCTCTCCAAAGGTCTCTTTAATTTTCCTGTAGGCAGTATCTATCTTACCCCTAGTGAGACAAGCCTCTACATCCTTACATTTGTCCTCTAGCCATCCCTTCTTAGCCATTTTGCACTTCCTGTCGATCTCATTTTTGAGACGTTTGTATTCCTTTTTGCCTGCTTCATTTACTGCATTTTTATATTTTCTCCTTTCATCAATTAAATTCAATATTTCTTCTGTTACCCAGGGATTTCTATTAGCCCTCGTCTTTTTACCTACTTGATCCTCTGCTGCCTTCACTACTTCATCCCTCAGAGCTACCCATTCTTCTTCTACTGTATTTCTTTCCCCCATTCCTGTCAATTGTTCCCTTATGCTCTCCCTGAAACTCTCTACAACCTCTGGTTCTTTCAGTTTATCCAGGTCCCATCTCCTTAAATTCCCACCTTTTTGCAGTTTCTTCAGTTTCAATCTGCAGTTCATAACCAATAGATTGTGGTCAGAATCCACATCTGCCCCTGGAAATGTCTTACAATTCAAAACCTGGTTCCTAAATCTCTGTCTTACCATTATATAATCTATCTGATACCTTTTAGTATCTCCAGGATTCTTCCAGGTATACAACCTTCTTTTATGATTCTTGAACCAAGTGTTAGCTATGATTAAGTTATGCTCTGTGCAAAATTCTACAAGGCGGCTTCCTCTTTCATTTCTTCCCCCCAATCCATATTCACCTACTATGTTTCCTTCTCTCCCTTTTCCTACTGACGAATTCCAGTCACCCATGACTATTAAATTTTCGTCTCCCTTCACTACCTGAATAATTTCATTTATCTCGTCATACATTTCATCAATTTCTTCGTCATCTGCAGAGCTAGTTGGCATATAAACTTGTACTACTGTAGTAGGCATGGGCTTTGTGTCTAATTTGGCCACGATAATGCGTTCACTATGCTGTTTGTAGTAGCTAACCGGCACTCCTATTTTTTTATTCATTATTAAACCTACTCCTGCATTACCCCTATTTGATTTTGTATTTATAACCCTGTAATCACCTGACCAAAAGTCTTGTTCCTCCTGCCACCGAACTTCGCTAATTCCCACTATATCTAACTTTAACCTATCCATTTCCCTTTTTAAATTTTCTAACCTACCTGCCCGATTAAGGGATCTGACATTCCACGCTCCGATCCGTAGAATGCCAGTTTCCTTTCTCCTGATAACGACGTCCTCTTGAGTAGTCCCCGCCCGGAGATCCGAATGGGGGACTATTTTACCTCCGGAATATTTTACCCAAGAGGACGCCATCATCATTTAATCATACAGTAAAGCTGCATGTCCTCGGGAAAAATTACGGCTGTAGTTTCCCCTTGCTTTCAGCCGTTCGCAGTACCAGCACAGCAAGGCCGTTTTGGTTAATGTTACAAGGCCAGATCAGTCATTCATCCAGACTGTTGCCCCTGCAACTACTGAAAAGGCTGCTGCCCCTCTTCAGGAACCACATGTTTGTCTGGCCTCTCAACAGATACCCCTCCGTTGTGGTTGCACCTACGGTACGGCCATCTGTATCGCTGAGGCACGCAAGCCTCCCCACCAACGGCAAGGTCCATGGTTCATGGGGGAAGTCTGTCCCATTGCTGTTGTCTTTCTCCCATTCTTTTCCCCTACCATTGCAACTGCCTCTTTCTTTCTTGTGTGTAGTTTGCTGCCTTTCTCTTCAGCCCCCATTGTCTCCTCTCTACACATGTCCTTGGCGATGGTTTGCTTGGGATTTCGACCCATAGACCAGGAAACTTTAACATGTGGGTAAATGGGATGGGGGAAAGCGGGTTAATTTTTTTGTCCTAAAATTTGACTAATAGTCTGCAGAGGAGGGGAGCGGGATTGTCGCCCAGACCACCATGCCCCCATGCCTATGTATAGTCTCCTCTCATCTCTCTCTTTTGTTTCGACTGTATCCTTTCCATTTTGCTCCCACTGCCTCCTCTCTCTCCTCTTGCTCCCACTGCTTGTATTTGCATCCATCTCTCTTTCTCTTTTACTGCCATTGTCTCTCACTGACCATCACTATCTCCTCTCTCCCACGTTTCACTACTGTTGTCTTCATCCATCTCTGTTTCTCATTCACTGCTACCTTCTCCCTCCCACCATCACTGTCTCCTCTCTCTTCCTTTCCCACTGGCACTCTCTCCCCACTCTTCCACCATTATTCTCTCTCTTTCTGCACAAAAAAGTGCATGCCAAAACTTTGGTGAGGAAGCTGGTTTCCCACTTTTCTGTCAGAACCTTTTAAAGAGGAGCATATTCACTCCTTTTTTGCTGGTTCCTTTCTTTTCCCTGTTACAGCAGGGTGTGCTGCTTAAACAGAATGAATCCTGTGATACATTTACATACTTCAACACATAAACAACAAAAAAGAATGCATAATATAAGGTTAATACAACACAAGTCCACTTTACACTACTTTACATAAAAATTCATGTGATGTTTGATTTGCAAGTACATAGAATTTTATAAGACAATAATTTTTTATAAGGTTGTTAATCCTGCCAGGTGACACCATCGAAGAATTTCTAGTAACACAACATGTATAGGTATGGAGTACCCATTATACCGAGACAGTACATCATTAAGTTATATTGATGAAAAGATAGTGACCAGAAGCATAGCTTGGTGACCTCAGAACCCTTGTGATGACTCCAGAAACCTTGCCATGTGTTCACTACATTAGTGGAAAATACATTTGCACCTCAGACTGGATATTACACACGTATTTTATGTGTGTAAGTATGGTAAATTCAAATCTCTGGATCTCAGCAACATATAATGACATATTTTCTAGGTTCCCTGAGAATGTCATCTGAAGAATGTATGGTAAAAATTTTGACAATTTGCCATGAGCAGAAATGATAGAAGTGGCATCTCCACAGTTAGTATTGGTACCCAAACATAGTGGTTTTTCGAGGTTTCCTCAGGAAGCACCTATAAACAAATGGTGCTTTTATAAGCCATCTAAGGCCCACCCTATACCACATTTAACAGGGAAGAACCAACTGATTTGCTCAGTTTGCTTGGGCTGGAGAGGTGTGTAATGTTTAAATTTTACCCAGTACTGTAGAATAGCTAGAGTATGCCTATTCTTCCGATAGGTATACAAATGGTTACTAGGCCAAGGCTACTGAAAACACTTGACCCTTTATCTCTGTGATCAATAGAACCACCTGAAAAGTTTCATTTTTGTGTGCAGCTTTTTGGAACATGTTGTTGTTGTGGTCTTCAGTCCTGAGACTGGTTTGATGCAGCTCTCCATGCTACTCTATCCTGTGCAAGCTTCTTCATCTCCCAGTACTTACTGCAACCTACATCCTTCTGAATCTGCTTAGTGTATTCATCTCTTGGTCTCCCTCTATGATTTTTACCCTCCACGATGCCCTCCAATGCTAAATTTGTGATACCTTGATGCCTCAGAACGTGTCCTACCAACAAACTTTTGGAACATATTGGTACTATATACTGTTATGCATGAATCAATAAGCTTCAGAAGTTGGGTTGAAGGTTTATTGTACTTGAAAAGATGTTATTTAGTGTGCAATTGTTGGCCAGCATTGAAACTGTGGATAAGATCTAATGGCAATGGAACCAGCTGCTTCTCAAGAAAAGATTTGCAATTTTCTATTGGAATCACCTTGCGTTACATCAAAATGGGTTACTATAGGAATGTGTATGACACTTCTATGAGCACAATATGTATAGACTGTACACCTAGTTGTTAAAGGACTAAAATTAAGTAAATTAAATATATTGTAGGATCAGATATTTTCAGTATGTTTTTAATTGTGACAGCATAACATAAAAACAAACAGAAAAAATCACAACAATCAACTTTTTATGAAGTTCCAGCAGACGGCACTAAGATTTGAAGAAAAATGTATTGCTCTCCTAGTCTATGAAAAATTCGTAGCCATGAAGCCCCATTTCCTTTTTTGTGTATTGTTAAGTTTTTTGATAAATTAGTAATTTAGTTCTATTGAGCAGCCATATGAAATAATGATGGTCATTGTCCACATATTGAACTCTTGAGATCATTGTTGGAGTATGTCCATGTGTGGTCAGTCACATTCTCTCATCTCCTGCATTATAGAAGAAGAAGTTTTCTGGTTCTGTTTCAATACTTTGTGTGGTACATGGTGAAATCAAAAGAGCTACAAGATGCTCATAGAATTCCGAAGGATGTGCAGTTAGGGTAGGATTCCAACTTTCTGTATCTTGAACTGGTGGAAACACTTTAAGATGAAGTTTTATGGAGCTTGATCTTTGCAGACAGTGTGCTATAATTGCTGTGGTGTAACAAAATGATGTGTGCAAGATTTGAGAGGCTGTACAGGGTGACTTGAGGACCAAATTGAGGGTGCAGATCTATGTTCTGAAACATCATCCAATGATGCTAGAGTGTGTCAAAATTATAGGAGCCAATGCCTGCCACTGAGCTACCCCTTCAGCAGGAAAAATGAATTTGTATGCTGTATGGTGTCATGACAGGTGCAGTCACATTCAACACCAAATAACATCATGAACACTGACAGTGCCATTTGAGAGAATTTCACTTCCAATTTGTCAGCATACAAACTTGTATTAGCTGTCAGAGGGGTGGCTTTGTGGCAGTCATTAGAACCTATAACTTTGAAAATCTGTATAACATTTCCAGATTTGAGTTCCTGTCCTCATTTGCTTTCTCAAGGAATCATCTACAACTCCTCCATCTGTGTCAGCAATCACTTTGTTATACCTTGTATATATTACCAGAAATCTAGGACACGCTAGAGCATCATGACAGAAATAAAACCTCATTAGTACTCGTGGCCTGGTAAAATACCATTTGCCTCTTTTTTGAGTGAAAACAGTAGAGAAGGACTGTTGTTGTTGTTGTTCTTGTTGTTATGTTCTTCAGTCCTGAGACTGGTTTGATGCAGCTCTCCATGCTACTCTATCCTGTGCAAGCTTCTTCATCTCCCAGTACCTACTGCAACCTAAATTCTTCTGAATCTGCTTAGTGTATTCATCTCTTGGTCTCCCTCAATGATTTTTACCCTCCAATACCAAATTGGTGATCCCCTGATGCCTCAGAACATGTCCTACCAACCGATCCCTTCTTCTACTCAAGTTGTACCACAAACTTCTCTTCTCCCCAATCCTATTCAGTACCTCCTCATTAGTTATGTGATCTACCCATCTAATCTTTAGCATTCATCTGTAACACCACATTTCAAAAGCTTCTATTCTCTTATTGACTAAACTATTTATCATCCACGTTTCACTTCCATACATGGCTACACTCCATACAAATACTCTCAGAAACGACTTCTGGACACTTAAATCTATACTCGATGTTAACAAATTTTTCTTCTTCAGAAATGCTTTCCTTGCCATCACCAGTCTACATTTTATATCCTCTCTGCATGGACCATCATCAGTTATTTTGTTCCCCATATAGCAAAACCCGTTTACTTCTTTAATCGTCTCATTTCCTAATCTAATTCCCACAGCATCACCCGATTTAATTCGACTACATTCCATTATCCTCGTTTTGCTTTTTTTTTATGTTCATCTTACATCCTCCTTTCAAGATACTGTCCATTCTGTTTAACTGCTCTTCCAAGTCCTTTGCTGTCTCTGACAGAATTACAATGTCATCGGCGAACCTCAAAGGTTTTATTTCTTCTCTATGGATTTTAATACCTACTCTGAATTTTTCTTTTGTTTCCTTGCTCAAGAGAAGGACTATGAAAGGAAAATGTTGAGTCAGAAAGGACTTGAATTTTGATTTCTTATTTCTGTGATAGACGTAGGTACAGGCATAGTTTAAAACATTTTAAGCAGCATAACACAGCAGTGTGGTTATTCAGACAACTAAATGTAAAGTTCTGCCTGTGATTACAAATTACATGTGTGTTGTAATGATCAGATGGAAATACAGAGTGTCAAAATTGATAATATTCAGAATCTTGTTTTGCGTGGACCAATGCTAATGGCATCAGAAAAAGAGATCTTGTAAAAACATTAATTAACAGGGCTTACATCATTGCAAAGAAGACCTCAAGGGTCAGTACAATGAGCTTCACAGGTACAGAGAGCTGCAGTAGTTCAGTTTTGTGCCCAGCTTTTGAAATAAAGCAGCATTTAAAGACAACATCTGGAGAACTGAGCTCACTTGGACTGAATAAACCCTGAATAATAAGCACAGATTATTTAAAAACCAGGAATCTTCCGTGATACTTAATTTCAGAAGGTGTTGGTCCACTTTTTCAAAGGGCTAGTGTCAGATATCGACAGGAAGTGCAAAATGGCTGAGCAGGGATTGCTAGAGGACAAATGTAAGGATGTGAGGCTTATCTCACTAGGGGTAAGATAGATACTGCCTACAGGAAAATTAAAGAGACCTTTGGAGAAAGGAGAACCACTTGCTTGAATATCAAGGGCTTTGATGGAAACCCAGTTCTAAGCAAAGAAGGGAAAGCAGAAAGGTGGAAGGAGTATATAGAGGGTCTATACAAGTGCGATGTACTTGAGGACAATATTGTGGTAATGGACGAGGATGTAGATGAAGATGAAATGGGAGATATGATACTGCGTGAAGAGTTTGACAGAGCACTGGAAGACCTGAGTCGAAACAAGGCCCCTGGAGTAGACAATATTCCATTAGAACTACTGACAGCCTTGGGAAAGCCAGTCCTGACAAAACTCTACCATCTGGTGAGCAAGATGTATGAGACAGGCGAAATACCCTCAGACTTCAAGAAGAATATAATAATTCCAATCCCAAAGAAAGCAGGTGTTGACAGATGTGAAAGTTACCGAACTATCAGTTTAATAAGTCACAGCTGCAAAATACTAATGCGAATTCTTTACAGATGAATGGAAAAACTGATAGAAGCCGACCTCGGGGAAGATCAGTTTGGATTCCGTAGAAATATTGGAACACGTGAGGCAATACTGACCCTATGACTTATCTTAGAAGAAAGATTAAGGAAAGGCAAACCTACGTTTCTCGCATTTGTAGACTTAGAGAAAGCTTTTGACAATTTGATTGGAATAATCTCTTTCAAATTCTGAAGGTGGCAGGGGTAAAACACAGGGAGCGAAAGGCTATTTACAATTTGTACAGAAACCAGATGGCAGTTAGAAGAGTCGAGGGGTATGAAAGGGAAGCAGTGGTTGGGAAAGGAGTGAGACAGGGTTGTAGCCTATCCCCGATGTTATTCAATCTGTATATTGAGCAAGCAATAAAGGAAACAAAAGAAAAATTCGGAGTAGGTATTAAAATCCATGGAGCAGAAATAAAAACTTTGAGGTTCGCCGATGACATTATAATTCTGTCAGAGACAGTGAAGGACTTGGAAGAGCAGCTGAACAGAATGGACAGTGTCTTGAAAGGTGGGTATAAGATGAACATCAACAAAAGCAAAACGAGGACAATGGAATGTAGTCGAATTAAGTCGGGTGATGCTGAGGGAATTAGATTAGGAAATGAGACACTTAAAGTAGTAAAGGAGTTTTGCTATTTGGGGAGCAAAATAACAGATGATGTTCGAAGTAGAGAGGGTATAAAATGTAGACTGGCAATGGCAAGGAAAGCGTTTCTGAAGAAGAAAAATTTGTTAACATCGAGTATAGATTTAAATGTCAGGAAGTCGTTTCTGAGAGTATTTGTGTGGTGTGTAGCCATGTATGGAAGTGAAATGTGGACGATAAATAGTTTAGACAAGAAGAGAATAGAAGCTTTTGAAATGTGGTGCTACAGAAGAATGCTGAAGATTAGATGAGTAGGTCACATAACTAATGTGGAGTTATTGAATAGAATTGGGGAGAAGAGGAGTTTGTGGCACAACTTGACTAGAAGAAGGGATCGGTTGGTAGGACATGTTCTGAGACATCGAGGGATCACCAATTTAGTATTAGAGGGCAGCGTGGAGGGCAAAAATCATAGAGGGTGACCAAGAGATGAATACACTAAGCAGATTCAGAAGGATGTAGGCTGCAGTAGGTACTGGGAGAAGAAGAAGCTTGCACAGGATAGAGTAGCATGGAGAGCTGCATCAAAACAGTCTCAGGACTGAAGACCACAACAACAACAGTGTCAGAACAGCAGCAATTACTATGAAGGTCTCTGCTGAAAAATTTAATGTGGAAAAATGTAACTGAATTTAGAGACTCAATGTCATTTTACTTGTTTTTTGTGGTAAACTGATACTCTGGTTCTATTTATCAAACCAACATATGGATTCCTAATTATTATTCATTTATTTTCAGGTTGAAAAGCTTCTTGATCCAACTGTCTGGCTTGATGCAGCTACACAAGTATTTTATTCATTTGGTTTGGCTTTTGGATCGCTCATAGCTTTTGGCAGTTACAATCCGCCAAAAAATAACTGTGTTCGTGATGTTATTCTTGTTTCTATTGCAAATGCATGTACTGCTATTTATGCCAGTGTGGTCATCTTCTCAATTCTTGGTTTCAAAGCCATGACTATTGTACATAAATGTATTGATGGGTAAGTTCATGTTGATACACTATTTTTGTGTACAGTATTTCCGTGTATGTGACTTTAACTGTATAATAATTTTCACTTGCAGGAACACAGAAAAACTATTGCATATTGGTTTCAATGTATCAAAAGATGATTATGAAGACTTCATGAACAACTTTGGAACTAATGACACTATAAAAGCATTGCAGCTAGAGGACTGCAGCTTGGAAAAGCAGCTAGATGAGGTAAATATAAAATTTGAATTATGTACATTTTATTGTCTGCATATGTAAGCAAGAATGATATTTTGAGTCAATTATTTAGAATTACTATGATACTTTTATTAATACTGATTTCTTTACTGGCTACTTATAGACAGTGGAGCAAAACCATTCAGCATATCACCTATAGATTCTTCAATTTGTTTAAGAAAGTAAGAATTGAGAAAACATTTTGTATGCAGTTGGCCTATAACTGCATTCAACAATCTGTTTTTACCTAAATGGCATTTTTCTTCATATGACATTGCTAAGTTGATTAAAACTTAACTCTGGCAGTGTACTGAAAGTACATAATTAAAAAAATCATGTGTATGTGAAGAGCCTTAAAATACAACAAACAAGTCCAGTATGAGCCTAGCTAAGGACGTAAATCTTTGTACAGGCTGCAGAGGGTACAGGTCTCGCCTTCATAGTCTTCACAAAGGCTATTGTTGAGCTGCCATTCTCACCTTTCTGGTCTCTAATTTTCTTCATGATGCTGCTGGCCTTGGGCCTTGGTTCGCAGATTGGCATTCTTGAGGGAATGCTTTGCACAATTTTTGACATTGAAATACTGAAGAGGGTGCGAAAACAGTACATAACAGGTTTGTGAAATAACTTTGTTCCACATAAAGTAGGTGAATTGTCCATATTTTGGACGTTTATTTAATGCTTGGTTCTGGAAGCATTCCATAATGGAAACTAAGAACCAAGTACGCTTTGTAGCTACTAGGATGTCTTTTGTTTTTAATAATAAAATGTTTTTCCAGCATGGATTTGAGAGGTAAGTATGAGCAGTATATTTATTTGAAATGGATTTTAAAATGTTCAATAAAGAGTTAATAAGATTTCAGAAAGAAGTGATTATATTACTGAGGTAAGCAGTGAGTTACTTATTTTTAATCAAGGTTATTAAGTTTTGTAAATTTTAAATTTCTTAGTAAGAATCCATGTAACACCTGTGTCTTTATTTTTTTCAGCTGCTGTCTGTATTGTGTGCTTCTTTGTGGGTCTCCTCTTTTGCTCTGGTGCTGGAGAGTATTGGCTCAAGCTGTTTGACTCATTTGGAGGCACTATTGGACTTGTACTTGTTGCTTTACTTGAAACAGTTGCAGTTATGTATGTTTATGGACATGAAAAGTAAGTGTTTCTCTGCATTCAGAAATCTTAAAAGCTTCTTTTTGTTACCTGAAAAAAAAAAAATGTGTCTTCCGGATATTCTTTAATAATGTATTGTGTAATCTTTTCCTTCCTTGGTCTGGTCATGGCAGCCAGAGACAGTGTCATGTGTGTGTGAACTGCATTGGTGTAAATGTGTGTATGTGTACGTTGTCTATTATGGGAGAAAGCCTTCTGGCCAAACGCTTATGTATTTAGTAGTCTTTTTGATGCCTATCTGTGACTTGACATCTCCACTACAAGGTGAGTAGCCATCTACCATTTTCATTATTTTGCCATTATTTTCCTTCTGTATTTACATGTGTTTGTACCTTCTCCATTTTTTCATTGTTTTCATCTTTGTCATTTTGCTACCAGGACATTCTGCACACTTGAGTAAACATGCTAAACGGTACTTTAACATGTGTTAGCCACACTAAATTTTTTTTAAATTGCAGACGTTTCTGTATACATAAATCATCACTGGTGAAATAAGTATGATGTTTTGGGATGCCTTGGGGTGATCTAGCTTGCTAAGTATCCTCTAATCCCCACCAGAGCGATAGTGAAATATGCCAGTGAAGCTTATATTGTGCAAACCATTTAAAAAATTGGCATTGCTCAGTCATAAATGAAGAAATTTCTATTGAGTATTGCCAGGAAAGACATGAAAACGAACAAATTGATTGTGGATGAGACTGAAATGGAAGACATAATTATGGCTGCAATGGAGATGAAAATGAAACTGAAGTAAATGTAACAAGAAGTCAGGCAGGTGTATGGTAGGTGACACCAAGAAAGCCCTTTGCTATATTTCAACTGATAAGGAAAGTCTGTTGTATAACTGAAAAAAGGTGGGTAGATGCCAGAAGATATGCAGGGGCATCGTCAGTGCATATAGTCAAAAAACTACTGTATAATGCATGAAAAACATCAAGAAGGGGTATTTATATAGCAGTGATTGTCAAATGGTCCTCTAATATAAAGAGAAAAAATAGTTATTTTTTAAAGAAATAGCCATGAGATACACAGCCTGACAAACAAAGGGATACACCCAGAAAACATAGTTGAATGTCAATGTAACTTCGTACATGTACACATCATCGGCAGCTTTGTAAATGATTTGAGTTGCAGTGCTCTGTCACTTCTAGAATGACCAACAGAGTGCATTAGTGCTATTTGTGTTTTGTGTTGTTACCGGGCCAGGTAGCAAATATGAGGGGCATAAACTGTGGTGTCACCGCCAGACACCACACTTGCTAGGTGGTAGCCTTTAAATCGGCCGCGGTCCATTAGTATATGTCGGACCCGCGTGTCGCCACTGTCAGTGATAGCAGACCGAGCGCCACCACACGGCAGGTCTAGAGAGATGTACTAACACTCGCCCCAGTTGTACAGCAGACTTTGCTAGTGAAGCCACACTGACAAATACGCTCTCATTTGCCGAGACGATAGTTAGCATAGCCTTCAGCTAAGTCATTGGCTACAACCTAGCAAGGCGCCATAGCCTTTGATAATTCATATTGTGAAGCATGTATCATCAAGAGCGATGTTCTACAAATGTGGATTAAAGTTAAGTATTACATCAACTACGTACTTTATTTGCTACTATTAATTCCTTTAACTGTTCCAGACCTCACGCCAATCTGCGTGAGCTTAACGCGTGCCTTTCGGCTTCCTCTCATTGTGACTTGGCTGTCTTGCTAAGTCACAACATAAACAGTGTCTCATGTTGAATGATTATTGTGACAGACAGGGAGATGCAACGAAGGAAGGAAGATTGGGTTTAATGTCCCATCAACATCAGAGTCATTAGAGGTGGAGCAGAAGCTCAGATTGTGTCAAGGATGGGGAAGGTAATCGGTTGTGCCCTTTTAAAGGAACCGACTCAGCATTTGCCTGGAGCAATTTAGGGAAATCATGGAAAACCTAAATCTGGATGGCCGGATGCGGGTTTGAACTGTCATCTCCTTTAGCCCAACTGGACAGATTGTGCGTTATCTGGCTTTGTAGGGCATTTGGATGTGACTGTAGCCCAATTTTGGACTGGGTGGGAATATGAGGACAGGCATACTCGTCGTCAAGATCCTGTTAAACCACATCTGACCGTACAAGTAATGAGTGCCATATTGTGCCCCAAGCACAGTGTAATCCCTTCATATCTATGCCTGCCATCTGAGAATAAGTAAGAGGCCCCATGCAACATTCTACGTCATCCCGCACCATTGGTCAGAGGCTATGAGCCACCGGACTGGGGAATTACTGTCACTCTTGTAGACTGCTGTTAACACCATGACACAGACAGTTACGTTTGAAGTGGTGCCATGAACAGGAAGTGTGGATTGCAGATGAATGCCATTGCATTGTGTTCAACAATGAATGGCTGAATGGTCAGTGTGATGGATTGTCGCTCTACGGGCCCGGGTTCGATTTCCGGCTGAGTCGTTCTCCACTCAGGGACTGGGTGTTGTGTTGTCTTCATCGTTTCATCCCCATCCAGCACACAGATAACCCAATGTGACGCTGAATGTTATAAGACCTGCACCAAGGTGGCCAATGATGCCAATTGCTCATTTCCATTTCCAATCATGGTTCTGCACTGCCCCAGATGAGATCATCGAAAAAGTGAGGTGGTGACCTGCAGAGACTTCCAATGTTTTGGAGAAGCACAGTGGTCTTACTGCTGGTGTCAGTGTGGGGTGCCATTGGCTATCACCTCAGATCATGGCTGGGAGTGAGTAAGGGGACTCTGATGGCAAAACAGTACATCACAAACTTCCTGTGTCCTCATGTGTCACCTCTCATGTGAGAGTATCATGGTGTCATTTTTCAACAGTACAACGCTCCTTCACATAAGTCTCTATGTTGAGATACTCCCATGGCCAGCAAGATTCTCAGATCTGCCCCTGACAGAATGTGTGGGAGTAGCTCTGACACCAACTTTGCCACACTGCCAGTATCCAAGATACCAAGGACCAGTTACAACAGTTCTGGACCAGCTTACCTCAGGAGGGGATACAATGGTGTTTATGACACCCTTCCCAACAGAATCAGTTCATGCCTCTAAGCCAGAGGGGATGCAACATCGTACTGATAAATGGGCTCATACAACCAAGTTATTTGTAAATTTAACTTTATTTTATAATCAGTCAAGTCATGCCATATACCCTTTGAACCTGTGAAATACCAACTGTTCCCTTCTCCCCTTTTGGGTTTTTCACTTTTTAGGCAGTAAATATGTAAAAGACCTTTCACACACACTTTGTTATGTTACAGTATTTAACTGACAGGTTGTTTGAAGAATAGGATTTGAGTTTGTAACATTCTTGATTGTTCTTGTTTGCACTGGATACTTCGTAGTTCATAGATCACAGAAGACATTGTAGAGATAACAATTCATTTATTCTCATTAATTTAAATGTTTGCACCTACAGATACTAATCTCCTGTTTAGATGGTCAGAGCACCTTTTTTAAACACACTCTGCATCTGTATCTAATCAATGAACTGTACCATATTTGTTCAGTTTATTCACCTTAAGAAGAAGAATAATGTTATGTAGTAGCCAATTGTGCTTTTCAGTCATGAAGTACTTTCAAATTTATACAATTCTGTGTATAATAGGCCTATACTCAAATTTTCGTTAAATTTAAAATTGTAAGTAAGAATTCAGTTCACTGCTTTAAGGATCATCTATAATGCAAGCAACATGTGATCATTAGTGCAGTTCAACATCTGTCTGTCTAAGGCTCTTTAGTATTTTGTTGTTGTTTGGGCTTCTTAAGGATTATTTGGATAACAAATGAGATGTAGTACTTCTTAAATACATTACAAAATTACAACAAAGTTGAAACATTGGTATCAGCACATTCTTTTTGGTCTGTTCACTATTTTATAGCAGAGTAAGATAAAAGTTACTGAATGTTGTGGTAAGTTACAAATGGTTTTCATAGAAGAAACAAATTATCGACTAACTATACAATAACATACTACACTGAAGAGCCAAAGAAACTGGTATATCTGCCTAATATCATGTAGGGCCCCCAAGAGCACGAAGAAGTGCCTTAACATGACATGGCATGGACTTAACTAATGTCTGAAATAGTGCTGAAGGGAACTGACACCATCAATCCAGCAGGGCTGTCTATAAATCCATAAAACTACGAGGGGGTGGAGATCTCTTCTGAACAGCACATTGCAAGGCATCCTACATATGCTCAATAATGTTCATGTCTGGGGAGTTTGGTAGCCAGAGGAAGTGTTAAAACTCAAAAATGTGTTCCTGGAGACACTTCGTAGCAAATTCTGGACATGTGGGGTGTTGCATTGTCCTGCTGGAATTGCCCAAGTCCATCGGAATGCACAATGGACATGAATGGATGCAGGGGATCAGACAGGATGCTTAAGTACATGTCACATGTCAGAGTCATATCTACAGTGAAACCTCTTTATTACGTTCCTCCATATAATGTTTTCCTCTATGTTACATCTGTTTTTTTTGGTCCCGACTAAAAGCCCATATAAACAATGTTAAATTTTCCTCTTTACAGCGTTTCCTCTATATTACAATTTCCTCCATGTAATGCTCATATTTTTGGACCCCTGGTCAATTATTTACCTCTTTATAACGTTTAAGTGACTGGATGTAGATGCATCGTTTTCCGTTCTGTGGATCTACAGTTTGCACCGGCTTGGAAAGCCTGCACTCGGCGTGTTTCATATGTCAGCGGCAGAACCTGGTCGCGTTACATGTGATGCACATTCTGCTTGCGATCTTTTTGGCACCATTTACTTTCACCCATCCACCTACCGGGCCCCATGTTTTAATTACAAAAAACTAATCATTTGATACATTGATCATTTGCAAATGAATATCATACTACAGTATTGTGAAAGTTTAAAATGTCATCTATGGCACCAATTGTCAAAGCTGATTAGTGGTATCCCGATCTTCAGTAATGCCCTGTAATTATTATTTGGAAGCCTTCCTCTTTATAGTGTTTTCCTCTATACAGTGTTCAGAATTTGTGGTCCCTTGAAAAACGTTATATAGAGGTTTCACTGTATATGTATCAGGGGTCCCATATCACTCCAACTACACATACCTCACACCATTACAGAGCCTCCACTGGCTTGAACAGACACTTGCTGACATGCTGGGTCCGTGGATTCATCAGGTTGTTTCCATACCTGTACATGTCTATCTGCCTGCTACAATTTGACACAAGACTCGTCCAACTAGACAATATGTTTCCAGTCATCAGCAGTCTAATGTCAGTGTTGATGGGCCCAGACGAAGCATAAAGCTTTGTGTCGTGCAGGCATCAAGGCTACACAAGTGGGCCTTTGGCTCCAAAAGCCCATATCAACGATGTTTTGTTGAATTGTTCACATGCTGACACTTGTTGATGGCCCAGTATTGGAATCGGCAGCAATTTGTGGAAGGGTTGCTCTTCTGTAACACTGAACAATTCTCTTCAGTTGTTGTTGGTCCCGTTCTTGCAGAATCTTTTTCTGGCCGCAGCAATGTCAGAGATTTGATGTTTTACCAGATTCCTGATACTCATGGTACACTTTTCAAATGGTCATACAGGAAAATCCCCACTTCATCGCTACCTCAGAGATGCTGTGTCCAATCGCTTGTGCGCTGACTATAACACCACGTTCAAACTCACTTAAATCTTGATAACCCACCGTTGTAGCAGCAGTGACCAGTCTAACAACTGTGCCAGACGCTTGTTGTCTTATATAGGCATTGCCAACCACAGTGCCGTATTCTGCCTGTTTACATATCTGTATTTCAATATGCATACCTATACCATTTTTTTGGTGCTTCAGTGTATATCAATGGGAAAATTACATTGAGAAAGCTTAAGTTACAAGAAGACAACATGGCTGGCTAGAACTTACCTTCTGATAGTGAAATTCTTCATGTTCCTGTCAGAAACACTAATTCTAGATTTTATGTTCCTTCTTCAGAGAGTCCAGAGCTCATGGACTAGTGGCTAGTGTTGCTGCCTCTGGTTCATGGGGTCCTGGGTTCGATTCCCGGCTGGGTTGGGGATTTTTCTCTGCCTGGGGACTGGGTGTTTGTGTCGTCCTCATCATTTCATTATCATCATCGCTGGTGACAGTGGCTCGATTGGATTGTGTAAAAACTTGGACTCTGTAAAAATTGGGTGTTTGTATGGGCACTGATGACTGCGCAGTTGTGCCCCACAAACCAAACATCATCATCATCATCATCCTTCTTCAGAGAGGAAAGAGGTGCATCTTGGAGCTGGTGGGAAGGGAAGGTGACTTCACACAGATCTTAGGTTTAGAATAGCTGTACATGGTAGAAACTGTGCTATCTTTGGTACATAAGTGTTTGAAGGGACAGAGTGAGAAATGTACTAAAGTGGGAGTGAAACGAAAAGTGTAATGAATAATGCAGTTTCCACATACATTTCCCCTCTTCCCACTTCTGTCAACTTGAGCAACCAGTCAAACTATCAGTGTTGCCACAGACACTGATGGGTGCATTTGAGAGCCCATGTTATTGTGTGTACATTAGAATGTATTCTTGCACTAGAAGTAGAGAGGTTTCTTGAAAGTTTGTTATGTGTCTGTGCACAATATATCAATTGGCCATAGATGTGTTCCCTCATCTTTTATTGACCATTTCCATCCAGGAATTACTATCAGTGTAGTAACTGGTAATTCACAGAGTACATAATTTTGTTTATGTCTGCATAAGTATCTGTTCTCCTTCCTTATTTTATGGGTGAAAATTTTGCAAAATAAGATTTTGACTACTGGGGAAAATATCCATACATTGGATGAAGGTTTTCTTGGTAGAACCAATCAGTTCCAAGTACATTAATTCTTCAGTTACTAAAGATTCTACAAAAAAGTTCTAAATACAACCATATTGAGACAAAATTAAGAATAGCTTCAAATTTGCACCTGGTGCCAGATAAAGACATCTGCAAAATTGTCACCCTAAAGTGAATTTTTACAACCAGAATCCTTCATCCACAATAAAGTTTCGAATAAATGAACTTACTCCAGTCACTATGCATTGAAATTCAAATATTACTCATCAGGATGTTTATAAAATGAGAATACATAGTTATAAATCAAAACAAACGTACACAAAAACTAACTTTGTCTGTAACTGCAGAGAGAAAGCTTCATTCTTGAGTGTGCACAATTTTGAAACTTTCTGGCAGTGTAGGTCCAGGGCTTTGACCTGGAACATACCCATTACTATCAAGGCTGTCCAGGCATAATTCAAGCAAGACCTGCTCTCACAGCTCCTCTTTTGCGCAGTACCTTTCACCTGCTCTGTTGAAGCTCCCCTATGGATCTTGCATATTATAACCCTCACTTAGAGCCAACAATATTTAATGAACATAGTTGACTTCTGTAACAACAGATTAAAATCGTCTGTTAGTCCAGAAACTAACCAGTAATAGTTCTCAGCAGTGTATCAATACAAGCCACAATAGAAATTAATATAAGATAGTTCCTGTTCAAGATGAATAAGTTCAGGCACTACTTAGCTATAATTAAGTGTTCAGTAATCAAAGTTCCATTAAACATAGCAGTGGTGGAAAACACAAATCCATAATTTGTAGCGCTATGCCCACAGTAAACTGTTGCAACAGTCCAAGTCTATGGGTAGAGGCAAGTCAGATAGAACCATTTAGGAAGAAACCACTGCTGGTTGCCCTTTTATTTGCCCAATATGGAAATTCATGTGACTAGCCAGTGATATCTGTGGTGCTCTTGCTGCAAGCAGTTCTGCTGGATGTGGGTGACTTTGCATATAATGATACATACATGTCTTCTATTTGCATCTCCAATGGGGTTAATAAATTGTTAGACTAGCATTCTGGAAAGAGAAAAGGCTTAGCTAAAGGTCCCAGTTCGATACACACATTAAATCATCCACACAGTTTGAAAACTGAGTGCACTTTGCTACAGAGTGAGAGATTCAGTTTGGAAACAATGGCCTAGATGTGGCTAGCCATCTCTCTGCAGTATCCTTCAGGAGTGGCTGCCAAGAAGGAAAGTAGGAGAGAGTTACTAGCTGAAGTTAAGCTGTGAGGGTGCGTCATCTGGATAGAACGTGATTCGCATTCCAATATGTTGCACAACTTCAATCTGACAAATGGTAGTTTTGTCTTGTCTTACTATGCATCACTTGACCAAGAATTATTTGCTACTTTATTCATTAATAGTATCCTTTCTAATATTTTGTATACATATTTGTATGATGTCAAATGGCAGAAAAAGCTTTTTCTGTGAATGTTTGATTGTGGTCCTATAAATTTTTGAATTCTTGGTGTTAAAAGGGAATGTTGAAAGGCACTGAAGCATAGTTATCATTAAAATGAGAGTCTTGGATGTCAAATGATGACAAAGAAACTGTATCTGTAACTAGACTTAATGTAAATGCAGGTGTATGTGCAGCCAAACTACAGTGAAAAGGATATGACTCTGTAGGTGAATAAACATTTTTTGGCCAAGTGTCCACCTGGCTCAAAGTATGAATGAGCTGTGATAGTGGATTTCAGTTTGTTACTTTTGGCCTTTTGGAGGTGTTGGGTTGTTCTGGGGAGGAGACCAGACAGCGACGTCATCATTGGATTAGGGAAGGATGGGGAAGGAAGTCAGCCATGCCCTTTGAAAGGAACCATCACAGCATTTGCCTGGAGTGATTTAGGGAAATCAAAGAAAACCTAAATCAGGATGGCCGGACGTGGGATTGAACCGTCGTCCTCCCGAATGAGAGTCCAGTGTGCTAACCACTGTGCCACCTTGCTCGGTGGGCCCTCTGGAATCAACGCTGTTAAAGATTAGCAAATATAATAAAATGTGAGTCAAAAGAAAAAATCCACAATTTCTTTGTGAAAATTTTTCAAAAGAACAACAGTGACCAGCTTCAGAATATTGTACATGCTGCTGTTCCAATAAACCTAGCAAACCACATGCTACATGAATATCTAATACTTTTTTTGATTTTCTTTTGACACCTGAAACAATAAAATTTATTCGTGATGTTACCTTCACCAATTAATATATCACATCTCAACAGAAACTTTATAATGGATTATAATATGTACAAAATGATATGTTATTAGTCATCATTAATCTGTTTCACATAGATTTATATAACCCTCACTGGTGCTATTTATAATTTCTGTAAGTGTGTAGGTCATCCAATTTTGTGTTTAGTGGATGGGGTATATTTTATTGATCTGTTATATTACTGTTTCATATGCAGAACCAATTCAGTCTCTGTTCTCCAATACAGTCAAATAAATAATGTTTCCCATAAAATCTCAAAATCAGCAAATTAGATTTCTTTTAAGATTTTAAACATGGCTGCAACAGCAACTGTTGAAATTCTTCACGATAAAGGATGACACCGAAAACAGTTGCAGGATAAAAATTTTAATCAGAAGTAAAAAATTCTGAACAGGAAGACACTTTCATTAGAAAAGCCTTAGCATCGGAAGTGAGAAACACAAAAGCTCAAGTAACAGTGAAATTACCAGAGTAATACAGGCACAAAATCTTTTAGTTACTTACTAAAATTACATCATGCAATGGAGATTAATAAATCAATTGTGCCAAAGGCGTCGTCAATAATTAAGACATCTTCTCCATTTGTACAACATGACTATGGGCACAGGGTCAATGCGAACAGTTTAGCACCAGTACTTCGCTTATGAACTATCGAGACAAGAGTGTGAAAGCACTAGGGCAGATGGTTTCGCCGAGAGAAGGCACTTGTGGTATGTGCCAGACACTCGCGCATATTAAAATCCATGAATACCTACATAAGCGCATCAAAAATTATTAAAAGTTGTGTTAATTCAAACTTCCTGTCATAATAAATAAAACATATCAGACCATTTAAAAACATTTATGTAAAATAGAAAATATGGAACCAATTTACCTGTGACCTAGTGATTTCTTTTAGTTATATTTATTTTAGTTAGTTTATATTGATTTATATTTATTTTAGTTATATTTATTTTGTGCATATGTTCCTGTAACATGTAGGAACTCTTTTGGATTTTTTACAAAAATTTACTTAGGTTGTTGATTATAAAATGTAATCTGTCTGGATTTGAAAGCAATTGCACTTTTGGCTTCTTGTCTTTTCAGTCTAACAGTCAGTGATTTTATATTTCAACAGTTTATATTGATTATTTTCAGGCATCAATAATAGGAATAAGATGTAATGATTTCTGGGCATATTTTCAGGTACTAAATGAAACATAAATTAATAAAATTTGACAATTGCAGGTTCACTAAGGATATTGAGGACATGACAGGATACAGACCAGGAATTTACTGGCAGATAACATGGAGATTACTTGGTCCACTACTGATGACAGTAATTCTTGTGACATCAGTGATTTTCATGATAATTAATAAACCAAAATACCATGCATGGAATGCAGAACTGGTGAGTAACACCTCGGTATTGACATCACCAAAGCTCGTTTATACAGCTTCTCAAGTTTCCAGACTAATTTGATTTGTGAAAAGTTGGGTTCCAGATAATGTGTGTTTTTGACAAATTGCATACAAGACATGGCTTATTGACCTGTAATCAAAAATACTGGTTGCACTTCTTATTTGTTCTGTGTGATGTATCTCTACATTTTTATGATTATTTTGTTGTTGCCCTAATAAAAACATATTTTTGCAGAAGCTATTCAGGAGAAATTAGTAAGTAGATTATTAATGTTCCCATTAAACAGGTTTTAACTTTTCAGCATATAGATGGCTGGTACCCTTCTCTGAAGTGGCCTTTTTTTTTAAGTAGCTGCTTTCCTCCTTTACTAGTCATAACTTATGTAGTTGATTATTAGTATGATTTACAGATATAGGCTGCAATGCCTACTTCTGCCTGTTAATGTGTAACTTGACTTTTTCCACAATCCTGTCAGCTATCTTTAATGATGGGATTTTTGGAAAACAATTTTTGTATCTATGAAGGAGTTTAAATTGTAAACTGATACTGAAACTGAGTTATGTCTTTTTTGCCAGGGAAAAACTGTTGCGACAGATTACCCTGATTGGGTAATGGGAATAGCTATATGTATGGTTGTTGCTGGAATTCTTCCAATGCCAATAGTATTTATTCTGAGGAGATGTCAGTGCTTGAAGCTAGATGTAAACATTCACCAAGGTTCTATCAGAAGAATTGAAACAACAGTTTCTACGAAAGAAATGATGGGAGATGTTGATGTGAGTTGTGCACATATCTATTTTTATACATCTTGTACATACAAAGCCTCATATGTTATAAAGGGAACAAAATGCAATAACTGGTCAGATGGCTGAGCATTTTTAGTCATTTAATAACTCCTTTTGCAACTTGTAATGCAATTGAAATGTTTTTGGAAAGTCTACTAATTTGTATTTCTTAATTAAGGCCTTATGATTTCTTGGATCAGATTTGATTTACATAACTTAACAGTGATCAACATGAACTTATATTATTTGTTTGTGGCATGTCTAATAAAAAGTTTTATTAACATCTGCCCATCTAACAGTAAGTAAATAAAGTATAAGGGATCACTCCCTATTTCATCACATAGATAAATGGGCTGCACTTACCAAAAGCTTTGAGACCTCAGTTGCTGTTAAAGTTCATAAAACTACAGAACAGAGACCTCAGAAGCATAAACCCTTCCTCAGCAGTTGAAGAGGGGCATAAAGTATTCTTTCCAATTCTGTATGCAAATTACATTAATGTTCCACAGACAGAGCTCCTGATTTTATAACCTCAAGATTCAGTGTCTGCCGGTTAATGTTACTATGGACAGACATTAGTTTCCAAAGCACTTGGAATGCATTGCCCATTTCTCAAAGACTATAAGCTTCCATTTCTAACATTTGTGGCAACATTTAAAAATGTGTTTCTTGCAAATGATAATGAAGACTATGTTTCTGTTATTGCTGTAACAATAGCTTTTTTACAATATTTACTTAATTGTATTTAAAATAATCCAATTAACAGCAGTGTTGTACAGAATTAATTTTGTGTGCTGGTTCTTCTGGCTTTTCTGTCTGTATGTGTATCTTAGTTATAGGTTGAGACTATGGAACCACCAAGGCTTCCTTACTCAGATGTTATGTGACTCACCTTCTAATCCATCACGCATAGCAATAATAATGTAAACAGAAATTTAACACGTGAGTTATACTCGAAAACTTGCAAGTGCCTGGAAAAAAAAGAATCATCGGAATGATATACCCTGCCTTCCAGAAATTAGTATAGCTCTGCTGGTTGTAAACCCGTATGAATATGTACCTATAGTGGCACGGTTCTTGGTGTTGGGAAGTGGAACCAATGCAAGCTTGCATCACAAAGCTTATCCCACTTTTAACTTTTACACTGTCTTCCACCTATAAAATACAATACATATATTTATCACAATGCTCAGGACCTGAGCTCTCCTGTTGCTGACTAAAGCATTGTAGGGCTTCAGTGTTTGCCATAACCTCACCATCCTGAGCAAATTACTACATAGAAAGGTTTTGATTCTAAGAGTACAGCATCTGTCTTGCTTACTGCTCCAGCACAAATTTTAAATGTAATGATTCAGTTTACATTGGAATGACTTTACAGACAATAAAGCAAAAATCAGCTGAGCTGTTTATGATATCCAAATAGTAAAATAATCTCCATCAACTAGTCAAAATTAGTAGTTCAACAGATTTAAACTGAATTTTCTTGGTGCTGAATCTCATTGGTTCTGCTCACTCTTTTTACATTCAGTTACTGTTATCAGACAAGACTAGCAACTGCCATTTCACCAGAAAGGAAATGAAACATTTGTATAGAACAAAGGATTTTCATTCTTGTTTTGCTTCTATTTCCAGTTACCTCAAAATTTGCATGACTTTTTTGAGACCTCTGTCCAAGAACTTCCCTTTTATCTTTGCATTTGGGTAAAATGAAGATTCTGATAATGCTTTGACTCATACTAAGACAGTGTGATAGCCATTACATAAAATGCTATGATATTACACTCAGAATGTGCACATGAATTAAATTTTTTAATATTATGATATTTCATAAAGAATAGCATTTGAAAAAGTTACTTTCTGTGCCCATTTTCTTGAGCTCTTGAACATGTAGTCCTCAATAATCACAGAAAACTATGGACTAGTGCTATTTTTATTTAACTTGAACATTGTGTTAATTTTTGTTGTGGCTTATTGAACTTGCCAATGTGTGAAAATGATTTCGTTTGGGCACCCAAAACACTTACGCATTCATTAGCTCTGTGTTTCCCTTACAGCCTTATAGATGCTCAGTAAGCAGTGCAGGAAATAGGCCCTATTTACTACATGGGTGCCTGGTACGAGGGATATGGAGCTGATCCTATCTGTATTACTCCTCAAGCAGTGACAATTTATTTGAGGGGCAAAACTACCCCCCACCATCACCCCCACCCCAATTCACTCTACTTTCTGTTAGTGCTTGAGAAAATGTCTGAGAGCATATGTAAAATTATACACATCAGTAAACAAAAAGCAAATTAAACTACATGTAACTAATGAACTGAGTTCAGCATATGAAAATGATATTAAAAATTATTAAAAATGTAAGATATTATCATAAATTTCAAGTGTGCTTCAAGATTTGTAGAAGAATATGACTTATCAGATAAAACTTTCTAAATATATGCAGAGTGGTATCATAAATTTCAGTTCCCTCATGTACTGAGCAATTTTAACTTTTGTCAGGAGGGGGGAGCAAAAAAGTTATCAGATATGGAGGGCAGCATCAAAGAACTGTTCATATTTACTTCATCTGAGGAAACTGACTCAGTTTAAATGGGAAAGAAAGCAGTAAAAACTCACAGTACGGTTTCACAAAGTCAAAGAAGCCACTACCATTCAATTAGAATGTGAATAAATACTAAAAATGTTGTGCTCAAACATTAGGTATGTAAAATTCATTCAAGGAAGTAATAGTGCTACTCTGTGTAGCAAAGTGAACAGCTAACCAGAAGTGAAGCCCAGAGCATAGCAGAAGTCATCTTCAGCATGTGCAAATAGTACAGGGAGTGATATGAATAAAAAAACATATACTCAGGCAGGATCAGTCACTCTTCCATCAATGGTGTGTATTGAAGGGTTCATAGAATGTGAAAAGTGCTGGACCAGTGCAGGGCTGCAGTATTTACTACCCACATGATGTGCCAGCAGTGCTGTCTGCAGGAGCAAGCTGTGAGTGTAGTATGAAGCACAAGTATCTCTCTATCCATACCGAGGCTCAGCAGGAAATTTGAATCACTGTTGGATACTAAAGACACAAAATAATGATGTAGAAGTAAATGACTTCAAAATTATTTGCAAAAAAAAAATGAAACCACATACCACACATTTGTAAGCCATACTTGTAAGCTTACTGTTCATCAAAAAAATATTAAAAATATTTGTTTAAAGACATAGCAGTAGAAACAATATTTATGATATATACATACTTCCATGGCACTTGTCTGTGGTATTGAGAGTCAAAGCAATACCAATTGTATCAGTTTCTCCATTTTGCAGAGATGTTTTATATAATATTTCTCCATTTTTCAGTGTATCTCATCTACTGCTTCATTAACTTACATCCAAATAGCTGAAAGTGCATGCGTTTGCATTTTTGATCACAGGAAATTCAATGCACTCTATAGGCAAGAGTGATTACTTTTAGAAAGAAAACTTCTAAACAGTAACTTGCATGGAATGAATACTTAAACAGTGTGAAATTAATGTTAACCTCAAATTATCATATTTTGTACAGAAACTATGTGCACTAAATATCAAAATTTCATTTTTAAGTGCTAAGTTATTAATGATGATGGCATGAATTCTATTTGTGTTGAGATATTTCTTGCTCTTTGTTCAGAGCAATCCAAGATAGTAAATTCCAATTACCCCGTCTTTCCAAATTCAAAATTACATACAGAGGTTGTGAATTTAACATTAATGCAATATTCCCATTCAAGTTTATATTATGCAAACAAAACAGGGTACTTTGTACTGTATAGGGCAGATTTTCTCCTGAAACTTTGTATTCCTGTGTGCTAGTATATCATTGATATGATAATGGAAAGTCTTGCGTTGAATGGGGGTAAAAAAAATGCAAGGAGAAAAGGTAACCATTCACAATATTTTCTTTCCCCCCCTCTCTCTCTTTCTCTCTCTCTCTCTCTCTCTCTCTCTCTCTCTCTCTCACTCACTCACACACACACACACACACACACACACACACACACACACACGGGTCTACATTGCCCCCAGGGCTGCAGCTCAACTTGTAGTGCTGTGACAATGTTTTTGTGTGTGACCGTCTACCACTTAACAGTTCAACTGTAAAGTGAATGTTTCCTTTACTCTTTGAAACTTGAGTTTCTCCAAGCATATAGAACTTTCAAACAACTTATAGGATTCCAGCAAGGTGATGTCTGTGACAACCACTAATACTTTGACAGATAAACATGCCATCATTTTGAAAGCTGCATTTGTGCCTTGAAGATGATGGAACGTGCACCTGTAGAAATAGCAGTTGTCAAAAACATCACCTGGCTGCACTAACTTTATTCTTTGTGCTGTTCATACTTTATTTGCATTTGTTGCGCTGAGACAAAACTTTGTAATGTTTCAAGCAATGTGTCTACAATAAAACAGTGGAGATAAGTTAGTGTACTGTAAGAATTTGATTTGTAAAGGAATATTTAGATTACCTTGTGTGTGTTGTGTTTAACCTCTTCCAACAGAAAGGAACTCAGTTATTGAGCATTTGATTGCACCAAGTTTGAAGGCAGAATTCTTTACCTGTTTTCAGTTTTCTGCTCACTGTCAGCTTTTCACTATCCAGATAGATGGAGACCTTCAACCATCATTGCTTGTAATGTTGCTCATGATTTTAATTGTTTTAACATTACCTTTAGTTACATCAGTACTTACGCTATTAAGTGCATGACTGGCCTTGTCTGGATGTTATTATTTGTTGCTATGAAGTCTGTCTGCATACCAAACATGCATCTGAGGTGCTTGTGAAACAACCTGCAAAGAGTGCCACTGCATTCCACAGCATTTTTAGTCGCTAAGCTACAAAATCTTGGTAACAGTCATCATAAAAAATTAGTGTTCCGTGTATGTACTTACTATTTGTTTATTTTTTAAAGCTAATTTTATATATTATTTCCTTCCAATAATTAATGTGCTAATGTAAATCATAGCTTCTTTTAAAAAAATCTTATTTTTTGTCATTCTACAAACTAATATAAAAAAATTATTGTATTATATTATCTATTTAATATGTTTTGGAGACAAATTGGAGAAAATTTCATGTATATATATTTGGCTATTCCCACAAGTCATTTTTCATATAAGTTAGTAATTTATTGACCCACTTAAAACATTCATTTAACAAGGCGCAATTATTATATGAAAGGATAAAAAAAGAAACTTGTCATCAAAGATTTTCACAGTGAAGCACAGAGTAAAAAATGACAGAGCACCCACATAGCAGGAGCTGGAATTTGTACAAAAGTTATCAAATGAAATAAATGCTACCTAATGTTAGCAAATGTCACTATTTTTTAATTAAAAATACCAAATGCGTAGATTTCTTTTTTAACAAAAGGTAAACACTTCATTTGCAAATTAGTGGCTTTACACATTGGCTGCTGTATGCTTAGTGACAGATGTTTCACCACCAGGCCAGGCCACGTACATGGCCTTAGGTGTGAGGCTCTGCTGTGGTTGGCAGTGTCCATACGGTATCAGGCTTGCAGTTCTGTTGTGGCTTCCAGAAGCCACACAGCAGTTTATAACTACCAAATACGGGCAGCATCCAAGATGAAAGACAGCATTAGACTAACAAAGTTTGTTTTATTCTACCACTGGTGATTTAGCAGATCAGTCGCTATTTCTGGTTGACGTCTGTGCATGAGTAGCTCTGGTGTGTTTAAAGGAAGATGTGACTTTCTGTAGTTCAGTACAGACAGGCGATTGACAGCTAGTTTTTAGTAAAGAGCTATCGTAGCAATAACAAACCAGAAAATGAGCTTGATCACACCTTCTGTTCTGTCCACCATTATCATCTCACTCTGCTGCAATAGCTGTGGATGACAACTATGGCGAGTAACGTAACTGTTGTGATTTGTTTTGGTCATGTGCTTTGTTGCTATGTGTGAGTTTATTATTTTATGTGACAGAATGCCTGAAGCTAACAGCAGAAATGAGCAGGAAAATGATCAAGCCATTAAGATCCTGGAAAGATAACTCAGTATGCACACTAAATGTGATCACATTGTGCACATGTGTAATTGGAATTGACATCATCATCCCCTCCTGTACACAACTGTCAATCACTTAACCACTTTGAGTCAGATATATGTTTGCTCACTACAGATTGATTGAGCTATTTCCTTAGATTGTATTCTATATGTGAGCAGAATAATGTACTTAGATGCAATGTATCGCTGCCTATGTTAGTAAAGAAGCTTTTCAACTCAATTCTATTCAGTACCTTCTCATTAGTTACGTGATCTACCCATCCAATCATCAGCATTCTTCTGTGGCCCCACATTTCAAAAGCTTCTATTGTCCTCTGGTCTGAAATGTTTATTGTCTGTGTATCAATGCCATAGAAGGCTACACTCCAGACAAATACCTCCAGAAAAAACTTCCTAACAGTTAAATCTGCATTCAGTGTTAAAAAATTTCTCTTCTTCAGAATTGCTTTTCTTTCCATTACGAATCCACATTTTACAGCCTCTCTACTTTGGCCATCACTGGTTATTTTACTGTGCAAATAGCAAAACTCATCAATACTTTTAGTACCTTGTTTCCCAATCTAACACCCGTAGTATCACCTGATGTAATTTGAGTACATTCCATCACCCTTGTTTTGCTTTTGTTAATGTTCATGTTATATCCTCCTTTCCAGACACTATCAATTCCATTCAACTGCTCTTCCCAGCACTTTGATGTCTCTGAGAGAATTGTAATGTCACCAACAATCCTCCAAGCTTTTATGTCTTCTCCCTGAACTTTAACTCCTTTTCCAAATTTTTCTTTGGGTTCCTTTACAGCTTGCACAATGTATAGACTGAATAACTTCAGGAATAGGCTACAACTCTGTCTCATTCCCTTCTTAACCACTGCTCCCCATTCATATCCCTCAGCTCCTATAACTGTCGTCTGGTTTCTGTACACGTAGTAAATAACCTTTTTACTCCTGCGGTCTTCAGGATTTCAAAGAGAGTATTCCAGTCGACATTGTCAAAAGCTTTCTCCAAATTTACAAAAGCTGTAAATGAAGGTTCGCATTTCCTTAGCCCATCTTCTTAAGACAAGTTGTAGAGTCAGTATTGCCATGTGTATTCCTACATTTCTCTGGAATCCAAACTCATTTTTCCTGAGGTTGGCTTCTCCCAGTTTTTCCACTCTTCTGCAAAGAATTCGTGTTAGTATTTTGTAACCATGACTTATTAAGGTGATAGTTTAGTAATATCCACAACACCTGCTTTTGTTGGATTTGCAATTATTTCATTCTTCATGAAGTCTGACAATATTTTGCTTATCTCATACATCTTGTACACTGGATGGAATAGTTTTGTTATAGCTGGCTCTTCCAAAGATATTAGTATTTTTGAGGGAATGTCATCTGTTCCAGGGGCTTGTTTTGATTTAGGTCTTTCAGTGCTCTGTCAAATTATTCTCACAGTATCAAGGTTATTTGACATGATAATGGAGAAAAAAGGGTTGAAATGAGATGGGAAATACAGTTCAAGAAGTTAAAATTATGAAGTGCCAGAAATGTTAACCAGTAATTACCAGCACTGCGATACAAGGGCTGTTGAATAAATAATCCCATAAAATTTTTGTTCAAGCCATTTTAGTATAAATAGTAAAACATCATTATAGATCCTTCAAATTAGGTGTTTCTTCATCACATTTACAAAGTTTTGAACAATTCCAACAGATGCAGAACCATAGTGAAACATCAGAATGGTGTCTATGCAAGCAACGTGTTACAAGCAGTGTGTTGTAACTGGTTTCATGATTGCAAGAAAAGAAATCGTAGTGAACATCCTAAATGTCCATGAGTACTATTATGCAAAGGGTAAAGAGATTTAAAACCTCAGGAAGTGCAGAAACTGAGCTTCATTGTTGGCCACAGTTGGGATGTACTGCCGCAACCACTGCTCCTGTAATGATGATGAGTGTGAGTGTGAATGCCATTACTCATGCAGACCAGTGGATCACAACTCAACAAGTAGATCTGTAACTGCCCGTGAGCATTGATAGTGTGTTTGACAGGTGATATTCAAAGATGTACCCAATATGGGTTCAGACCATAAGATTCAAAGAAAAACCATTTTATCTTAACTGTTTGAGTAGTTTGAGGCCAATGAAGAGGCCTTCATGGCATAGATCATTACAAATGGCAGAACTTGGGTGTATTACTTTGAACTGGAAACAAAAAGGCTATCACTGGAGTGTCACTCCCTGCAGTCACAAAGAAAGAAGAAATTCAAGGCCGCTCCCTCTGCTGACAATGTCATGATGAAAGTTTTGTTGGATAGTGATTGTCTCATTCTTGTGGACTGGTTACCAAAAGGGACAATAATTAATTCAGAGGTATACTTGAAGACTCTGAGCAGACCCAAGATGCATTTCCAATGTGATCCATCTGTCAAGAATCCAAAAGAAATCTTGCTCCAAAATGACAATGCATGTGACTACACACACAACTCAAAACAGAACACATTGCCATATTTGGTTGCACACTACTGCCCTGTCCATCCTATATCCCAGACTTAACACCCTCAGACTTCAGTCTGTTTGTGCCACTTAAGGATTCTCTATGTGGGACACACTTTGAAGATGATTAGACAGTAATTCATGCAGTGAAAATATTGCTATGCGCACATGACAAGAGCTTTTAGCAAAAGGGAATACATGCTCTTACATAACTTTGGCGTAAGACCATATAATGTGATGGGTGCTATGTAGAAAAATAGTATGTGTAAAAGAAATGTGACTCATGTTGTCACCAATTTCTACCTCATAAGAATAAATATGTTCTGAGAAAAAGCATAATTTATTGAACAACTCTCATAGAAACACACAAAAATAGATATAACACTCATAGCTTTCAGAAAAATGGTTTCCGTCTTTGGGGAGAAAGAAGACTTGAGAGCAAGCAGAAAAGATGGATTGGTAGAGGAAAAGAAAATGGAAATTGGAAAGAATAAGAAATTAAATAGTTTTTAGGAAAATTGAGGCGAAAATTACATATTGGTGGAAGAAGAGAGAGAGCAGGGGGGAATGGGGTAGCTTGGGAGAATAAATAGTAATTCAGATTGTTCATTTAGTGCAGCAGTCACTCATGTACGTTGAATCATGCTGTTGTGTGTGCTCAGCAATTGTTACCTCCTTCTCTTTCCCTTTTTATTACTTATTCCTACAATATGTGCAACCACTTCCCTTTGTCAAAAAATAATTCCATAATTACATTATTGTTTCCATTTTTCATTTTTAGCTCTCTTCCAATCCTTCTTTTCATCTCGTTATATCCCTTCTGTCATCTCTGAACAGTGTTTACTAATCTAACTTTAACCTCCTTTTTGCCATCTTTTCCTTCATCTTAGTCTTCCTTTTTCCTCAAACCAGATGTAATTATTTATATCTGGGTATATCTGCCACCTCCTCACCCCCCCCCCCCAAAAAAAAAAAAAATCACTATCCCAGAAACTTCTTGCAATCAATTCCTCTTTCCTCCTAGAAATAGGAACCTCTTGTTCCAAAAGCTAGGTGTGCTGCAATCCTTTATCATGCATTTACTGTATATTGATTTTATAGGAAGTTCCACTTTCTGAAGGTTCACACACGTCAGTCTTTCAGTCTCTTTATGATTTGGAACTGGAAATTCATTATGTAACACCCATGGCTCCAAGTGAAGGGAGACACCAGAGCTGGAACAGTATTTCTTTTTTCCGTCTGTCACCCCAAATTTTTCTTTATATGCCTACATCTTTTTCTGTGTTTGTCTTTGCTCTACCCATAATAATCACTCTGTTTTTAAGTAACTGCTTCTTTCTTGTATTCCACTCCCCATCTACAGAACTACTGTCAGCTGCTCACTTAACTCAGCAGTTCCTGCCTCATAGAATTTTATGATTGTCCTATTGTTTCTCAATATTTCCAAATCCATTGCATTATCTTCCTTGTCATGAATTACAGCCAGTTTATTTATCATCACTGATAGAAGATGAAGTGTGTGTGTCATTATATTCTGAAATTTAAGTCCTGTTGTGTTTGTTTTCTTACAGTTGTAGTCAACAAAATAGAAGCTGAACTGGAATACTGCAACCATCAAGGAGTAGTATGATGCTTCTCAAAAAAATTATGTGTACTTTGGAATACTGCCAGAATTGTCAGTAGAAATACATTTTAAGTAAAATGAAACCCAAAATATGAGAATATGAGCAATTAGTGCTAAACAGTAGCGAATAACAGAACTATCCATTAACAGCAGATCTCACTGTTATTTTCTTTACAATCTTTACAGATTTCTGTATATCCTTAATCTTTTTGTTTAATGACGTACAATGTCAATGTAAACCTTTCCATGTCATTATTCACTTCTGAAGTGAAACACATATTGAAGGGATGATGATTATAATCACAGAATATGGTTGTAGAAGTTCACTGAATTCATAAGATAAGATTAACATAAGTTATAAAAATCTAACTGTATTCTATGTGTGTTTCAGTTTGATGAATATCATGATATACCCCAAGATGGTTCCGATTTTGTTGATGATGACGATGATGATGAGCCCCCAAATATGGGATCTTTGAAGCGACAGAAGAGAGAATTTGCCATGGAAGTAATGGACTAAGTAATTGTGCTCAATTAGTGTTAGTGAATACGGACTTTGTGAAATGGGCCAGTGAAATGCAAGCTCAAAAGAAAATGAAAGAAATGAGTTTTAAAGCATACAATGGCCGACATACTGCCACATACATTATGAACAGAGCAACAATAAATGGCACCATGAATCTCATTATGTAGATCATAAACTACCATTGTCTATAAATATTGTACATAGTGTTTTCCTAAGTTTTTATTATTTTGAGTGATCCTTTGACATTTTTCATATGTTCCATAATGATTTTTGTAGTTTTTAACCTAATAAGCAGCCTTCATTGAATCAGTGTGTGATAAACAGCCCATTGGTTCAAATATCACTCATTATGGGTAACAGCTGCAACAACCCGGTGAGAATTCATGAAAAGTATTATTTTATTATGTCACAAAAAGAGGACATAGTGTCTCAAATTCAAAATGAAACCAAAATTGTTGAACATGGCTAATAAGTGAATGTAATCTTGAGATATTGTTGACAGTTCCTTAACTTATCATGTCTTTTTTCATGTCTGTTTACTGATTTTTATTAAAGATTTAGTACTGTATAATTCCTTCTGACACTTGTAGCATCTTTTTTTAATTTTCATGATTCTTATTTTTACCTTGAGGGCACAAACTGTGTAAAAAGGACTCTAGATTATATTTTGTAACATAATGAGAACTACTAATAATTGTATATATGTACATGTAAATAGTATTTATTTAAGCTTTTTAAGATAATAAAAATTATACAGACCATAAAGCAGTTTTTTCTTATTCATTATGAACCTATAGTGAATTCTTTGTTTGTAAGGGCAGAGGGACGAAGTAGTTACACAACATGTAGAACATGGAGGGGTTTCTTTATGAAATAACAAAGGCAGGAACATTTCTGAGAATGCTGTATGGCAGTATAATTTATTCATATCAATATAATAGAGGGAAACATTCCACGTGGGAAAAATATATCTAAAAACAAAGATGATGTGACTTACCGAACGAAAGCGCTGGTAGGTCGATAGACACACAAACAAACACAAACATACACACAAAATTCAAGCTTTCGCAACAAACTGTTGTCTCATCAGGAAAGAGGGGAAGGAGAGGGAAAGACGAAAGGATGTAGGTTTTAAGGGAGAGGGTAAGGAGTCATTCCAATCCCGGGAGCGGAAAGACTTACCTTAGGGGGAAAAAAGGACAGGTATACACTCGCGCACACACACACACATATCCATCCACACATATACAGACACAAGCAGACATATTTAAAGACAAAGAGTTTCGGCAGAGATGTCAGTCGAGGTGGAAGTGAAGAGGCAAAGATGATGTTGAATGACAGGTGAGGTATGAGTGGCGGCAACTTGAAATTAGCGGAGATTGAGGCACCGTTCAGTGTTCTTGTTGCTTGTTGTAGTATTCCATTGTGGTTGATGCACTCACAAGAAAAGAAAAATGCCCAAGTAGCTGAGAACAGTAGAATTACAAAACAGAAATTGTACGATAATGTTGAGCAACTGAAAGAGCTTCCGAGTGAAGGCAGCTTAAAGATTGTCCTGATCTGATGAAAGATTGTCACTAATATGGTAACAGTTATTGAAGGTGCAAGTTGAGCACTCAGTCTGTCACAATTGAGAAACACTGCCGTAGGCATGGTGGGTATAGTCTGCATCGGCAGTGTTGTAGGTTCCAATGGTATGTGCTGCAGTCTGAGGAATTTACTAGTGGCACTTCCAAAGTAGACCACCCAGCAGAGAAAAACGAGGAAGTTATCTAGTATCACCTGGCTCATGGACATGAACTAGTGCTGACTGCATCCTGGAGAAGTGACATCCTCATATACTGTAGTGGCTGTCACAGGCAAGACGAGTTATGGTCACAGGAGGAGCTTATGGTCACTCAACGCCGAGGTTATCAGTGGAGCCGTAGTAGAGGTGCAGGCATCTTGACAGGGCAGCATTTTGTTGTATGGCATGTGATTGGAATATAATGCACACTCTGTATGCCACATTCCTGTTCCTTTCAGAGGAGATGGCAAAGCGATCTCACTATGTAGACAATAGCTGCAAAGACAACACCCAGAGATATGGTGCTCCTCTTCCCCATGGAGGAGATGGTGAAGTCATCAGGGAGAAGTGAAGCTGAAGAAATTACAACAAATAGGCAAGGTCATTATTGAGAAAAGTAACCGAGTCACCAAAGATGACATGGTGATGCCTGGCTTGTAGCAAAACTCCCAGACCAGAAAACACAAGTGCAGTGAAGCCCGACAAAAGTCCCAGAGAGGGTGCCACAAAGAAATGAGTAGAGGATGCGGAGAGGAGAAGGACACAAGTGATGACCATGATTGGAGACATTTGGGATCTGTGACCAGGATGGAACAACACAGAGGGATCCAGAATAAGGCTTGTGGTGCACCGCGAAGTTACCTTTCGGCGAGAAACCCAGTGCATGAGACTCGCAAGAGTCACAACCAGAAGAGAAGCAGCCTGGGTAAGGAAGTAGGGCCTCAAGGACATGGGGCAGGAAGCTGGCAACAGGCATATGGAATTATGGAATGAAGGACCACTTGTCCAGAGGAGACAAGGAGTGCACAGCACAGGCAACAGAGGACAGAGATGGTGATGGCATTTAGGAGACTGGAGCCAATGGTACAGAAAAAAACCAGGGAGGGGCTTAGGGAGTTGTGGAGGAAGGTGAGTAGGCTGGCCATGTGCGTGTCTGCAACACATAGAGTGGAAGCATATGGGTTGGTGGCATGAGGGCCTGTGGTGCACAGGTCAAAGGTATGTGGGCCTGCAGTGTATGGTCCGACAACTTGGAAGGTGCCAGTGGTCCTGGAACCTGAGGAGGCTCCAGGGCTAGTGGCGCTGGAGCAGGGTGTTGCACATGCCCAGTGCAGAGGTTGTAAGGCATTCTGTGCTGCACTGCTGCAGACTGACTAGGAGGATGACAGTTAATGGCAGACAGGTGCTCAAACCAATGGTGGCACGTAGAATGCAATTATGTCAATGGACAGTGACGGCTGGGGAGGACACAGTGACAGTTGGATCCAAACTCAACATTGCAAGCGAACTGCCCTGGGAGATCACCAGATGCCTCATCACCAAATGTAGGAAGAGACCAGAGTGTTGAGCTACCTGCAGAAGGAAGACTAACCAAGGCCCCAAGCTTCCAGCAGATGCAGCATTGGAGGCAGCCAGTGGAGTGCAGCCACCAGGGCAGACTAAAGCAAGGAGTCGACCTATAAGAACAAGAGACGTGCTGGGGCATCATCAAGAAGGAACAACCACTGAAGGTGGGGAGAGCAGGTGCAGCCAGGCCTCACGGCAAAACTGCCAAGACCAGAGGACAGTAGGAGCAAGGAAGTCTGAGGCCTCAGGAGACGACCACGATGAAAGTTGTCCGAGGGCTGTGATCAGATTGGGGCAGCACTGGGCAGGGCTCCACAGAAGACAGAAAGCAGGCCATATAGGTGCCTGTCAGAGAACTTGAGAGTACAGGTGGGTAGGCCCACACTGAGAAGGGAAGAGGTCTGTAGGTGAAGGGGGACACTGGAGATGAGTGTGAAGTATTGGCTGTGGGCAAAATGATGGGGGACGTTTCAGGAGGTGATAGGCCAGGATCAGCAGGAGCGGAAAAAAGATGTACAGCAAAAAAGGAATATCATGTATTGTTAACACCAGTATACCTTAATAGATTAAAAGTCTATCCACATACTCCCTACCTGGAAGATAAGTTAAATGAAATGGTACTGTCATAAAAAGAGGTTACAAAAGGAAAATAAATCATATACAACTGCTCACTTGACGAAAGGTCTGTTCCTAAAGACTGGAAAGTAGCACAAGTCACACCAACATTCAAGAAAGGAAATAGGAGTAACCCACTGAATTACAGACCCATATCACTGACCTCAATTTGCAGTAGGATTTTGGAGCATATACTGTACTCGAACATTATGAATCACCTTTAAGAAAATGACTTATTGATACATAACCAACACGGATTCACAAAATATTGTTCTTGTGCAACACAGCTAGCTCTTTATTCCCATGAAGTAATGAGTGCTGTTGACAACGGACCTCAGATCGATTCCATATTCCTAGATTTCCAGAAGGCCTTTACTACTGTTCCTCACAAGTGACTATTAATCAAATTGCATGCATATGGAGTATTGTCTCACTTGTGTGACTGGATTCATGATTTCCTCTCAGAGAGGTCACAGTTGGTAGTGATAGACGGTAAATCATCGACTAGAACAAGTGATATCTGGCGTTCCGCAAGGTAGTATCATAGGCCCTCTGCTGTTCCTGATTTACATAAATGATCTAGGTGATAATCTGAGCAGCCCCCTTAGACTGTTTGCAGATGATGCTGTAATTTACTGTCTAGTAAAATCATCAAACAATCAATTTCAATTACGAAATGATCTAGAGAGAATTTCTGTATGGTGCGAAAAGTGGCAACTGGCACTAAACAAAGAAAAGTGCGAGGTCATCTACATGGGTACTGAAAGAAATCCATTAAATTTTGGGTATACGATAAATCACACAAATCTAAGGGCTGTCAACTCAACTAAATACCTAGGAATTACAATTATGAGCAACTTAAATTGGAAAGACCACGTACATAATATTGTGGGGGAGGCAAAAAAAAGACTACGCATTGTTGGCAGAACACTTAGAAGATGCAACAAACCACTAAAGAGACATTACACTTGTCCATTACATTAGACTAGTCCATCCTCTGCTGGAATATTGCTGCGTGGTGTGGGATCCTTACCAGGTGTGGTTGACGGGGGACATTGAAAAAGTGCAAGGAAGGGCAGCTTGTTTCGTGTAATTGCGCAATAGGGGTGAGAGTGTCACTGATATAATATGCTAGTTGGGGTGGCAGTCACTGAAACAAAGGCGGTTGTCTTTGCGACGAGATCTATTTACGAAATTTCAGTCACCAACCTTCTCTTCCGAATGCGAAAATATTTTGACACCCAGCTACATAGGGAGAAATGATCATTATAATGAAATAAGAGAAATCAGAGCTTGAACGGAAAGATCTAGGTGTTCTTTTTTCTCACGCGCCACTCGAGTGTGGAATGGTAGAGAAGTAGTATGAATATGGTTCGATGAACCCTCTGCCAGGCACTTAAGTGTGAATTGCAGAGTAAACATGTAGATGTAGGCGTAGATAAATCAAACCGAAACAAGGATCATGTAGTTCAGTTGAATTAAGTTAGGTGATACTAAGGTAAATATATCAGAATATGAGACATTGAAAACAGGAGACATGTTATACCATTTGGCTAGCAAAATAAGTGATAACAGCAGAAGTAAAGAGGATTGAAAATGTATACTGGCAGTAGCAAGAAAAGCTTTCTTAATAGAGAGATATGTGTTAACAATGAACATACATTTAAATGTTAGGAAGTAATTTTTGACAGAATTTGTTTGAAGTTTAGCCTAGTATGGAAATGAAGATAGACATTAAATCCTCTTATAGGCTTTAAGTTTTTATGGGGTCAAGTATAACAAACAGTTTCTGCTAAATGTGAAATGTTAGACTATTGCAGACATTTCTGTTTCAGTGCCAGTAATTAGTTACCATTCCAATAAATATAAGAATACTAGAGACTATGTCCTTGAAATAAGGTTAGGTGGACAGCTATTCATTAAAAGTGGTGTAACTCTATTGCTAATAACAAGTTAATTTAAATGTGAACAATAACTCACTAGTTTTTACACAAATTTAGTTATTTATGATCATGTCAGAAGTAAAAAAGTGTACAATTGACAAAAGGGAATCGATTGTTGACATCAGTTTATGCATTGGTTGACCAAAAATTTGCCACATTGAGTGCATTCGGCATCGTCCTCATCAGGTTTCTCATAGAGCATGTGTTTGGAGATGAATAACATTATAGTTGATGGTTGTTAATCTGCACAATACCACACTTGCTCAAAACACTGACTCAGCACGAAGGTCCTACTTCTGCAGGTTGGTCTTACACCTCATGGTACTAGAGTTCAATCTGTTCAGAGCCTTCCATGTTGTCCACTTCACTGAAAATGACTAGGAGGGAGCTGTTCCTTCAGAAACATCCATTTCTTCACATGTTCAAATTTTCCCTGCCACTTTGAGATCCTTACTTGTTGTGATGTTCCTATAATAGCTTTTAATTGTTGCCGAGAAGCTCTTTCTTGATTTCAGCTGAGGATGTGCAGGCTGATGGTCATATAAAGGGACAAATAAAATTAAATGAAATATATCCATCTTCTGAACTGCTATGTTTATGCGAATACTAATGATGTCTTCAGCTATGTGTATTAGTGTACTCAGTGTTAGATAAATGACTGATTACACAGGTGGTATACAGTTTTGTGTTTATCTCAACACCATAAACAGCCTTCATGGTTTATAATAACCATCACACAGTTATGCTGCTGTTGGCAGGATGGTAACAAACAGAGTCAGTCATGCATTGTACCGCTGAACAGTGGAATCATGGAAATCCAATCTTAGCAGTGTCAGTTTGAATGTAAGAATCTGCTGCACAACTTTTCTCCTACAGTTTCCAACAGGAGAAGAACATAATACAACTGGGTAAACCTATAATAGAATCTTGCATACAGTGTTTCAATATGCTGTTTTACAACAGTAACATTATTTAGCACATTCTTCTGTGTTTACAGCAGTATCAGATCAAATACAGAATGAGATGACATCCAGTTTCCAACAGACTCATGAATAAAATAAGAAAGGAGAAAAGTGAACCTTATTTTTTCTCAGTAATTCTGGGTGTAGCAATTGATGTGTATAATTTGTCGTAGGTCTCCTTAGTACTTCACTATGTCTGTGAGAGGTTTCTAAAATTCCTGAACAAGTTCACAGCTACAATGGAGCTGCAGTCGGCAGGCCATGTGAATGTATTGCAATAAAGAGTGATAAACACATTTTCTGCTGCAGTATTCCACTCATCAATGGAATTTAATGCTATTGCAAGCTGTGTCAGAGATCAAAGAGTGCTTAATTTTTTCCCTTATTTCGAATGGCAAGCTTTTTTTACCCCAAGTCAGCAAAAGGAACCTGGGTTCTTGGTGAGAAAGTAAACAAATGACTGCTAAAAGTGCCTGCTATATGTTGGAGTTCTGCATTCTGTTTCATAAAAACCTAATATTGCAGTGAACTGGTTTCAGATTTTAGTAACATAATAGATCCAGATATGTGGGACAAAGAAGCTTATACTGCTGCTTATGGATTAGAAATCATCATGCAAGATGTCAGTTTAAATTTTGTTCTACATACTTTTGCAGAAATTTTCTCTCTCATTTGATATATTTAAAACAGATTGCATGACACCAGCTAATATGTAACAAAATTAATGAATTTGAAGAAATATTGAAAACCAACATCCTAGGAATAACCACTAAATCTCCGATTCCTTAACGAATCAAACTCCTATGTACAAAACAGCTTCCAACTTGTGTTTATTTTACAAATGATTTATTGCATTAAATCTTTGGTGTTAAGACTGTAAAGAAGAAAATTACAGAAAAATTTTGAAATTACGTTTAAAGTTTATTGGAAGTCACTAAGTGCTCTTATTATCAAATACTGGATAAATATATTTTGGGAAATTTATGCTCCATTTTTAAGCAAATGCTAGTTTTTCATGCATCTCAATGTTTATGATATCATATCTCCTAAACTATGTGTCAAAATAATATTAGAGAAGGAAAGTTGCTACTCACCATATAGCGGAGACACTGAGTCACGACAGGCACAACAAAAAGATTCACACAATAATAGCTTTCGGCCATTAAGGCCTTTGTCAGCAATACACACACACACACACACACACACACACACACACACACACACACACACACACACTTACGCAAACACAACTTGCACACACACCTGCAGCCTCAGTTGTCTGTAGAAACCACCTGGTTTCTAAACCAGGGCTGCATCTGAGAAAGTTTCTGCTATGCATCTAGTGGGATTGCAGAGGCTTACTGTATTATGAAATTCTTCCAAATGAGACTATCACTTCTGAGAAATAATGGTTGCAGTTGGGTTGTCTCAAGACACCTATTGCTAACAAATGACTGGATTTGGGACGTGACATTATCTTTCACCATGACAACACCAGATTGAGTGCATCTATGTCTATGTCATGTTCTTTTGAGTGGGATGTTGTTACCCCAACCATCATGTTTGTCAGACTTTGTGCCCTCCAGCTTTCATCTATTTTGTTCCCTGCAGAATTTCCTGAATGGCAAATACCTCACCTCCTTGGAGGACGGTAGACTGAACCTTAAAGAGTTCATCAACCTGGAAAGTCCCACATTTTGGAAGAATAGCATTTATAAGCTTCCAGAGAAATGGCAACATATTGTCAACAATAATGGTGTATACTGCAGGAAATAATTAGATTGTTTATAGAACTAATCCATCTTATGTAATTATTTTATGCAAGACCTTGTGTGTGAAGTGTGTAAGAAGACAGGCCAGCAATCACTCTGTCATCTGTGGGGAAATGCGCTCTGCAGCATTTTCTGTGACTGCCCTATAGCAAAAGTGAACAAACTTATGAGATAACCCAATGTATCATTCGCCATCAGCACATTTCACAATATTCACTCCTTTTCATTGTATGCTCATAATTGCCAGAGCAGATGTGGCACAGTTTCAAGCTTCTTGTTGTGGTGCATAACTGTCAACCAGGTCAGTGCTGCAACAAATGATGTGAAATTCTACTGCTGCATGAAGAACAACTGTCAGCATTTGCCAGATATCCATGGTGTACATGGGAGAAAAAAAAAAAAAAAACAACTTTGTAGTTTTACATAAAATAACTATTACTAAGATAAAATCATTAACTTTAGTTCATAGTACCTTACATATCATACTTAACAATTCATTGTGTATGTGGCAAAGTCTTCAGTGCTACAGTACAAATATATATATCACCACATGCATGTTAATTGAAATAACAGCAATTTTATCCAGAGTAACAGTTTTCAAGCTAATTTTATGATCCTTACTGATAGTTAATGGATAAACAAATAGAATAAAATAGTTAAATGACAATTAATTTTTCATACAGTGTACACAATTATTTTCTGATAGCTACTGCTTTCTATTAATCTATAATAATAATAAAACTGTAAAAACATTGTGTCTGTCTGCGTGAGCATGCTACTCTCCGTAACTACTTGATGAATTTTTATGGGGTTTTCACAGATAACTTTGGCCCATCCTGGGGCAATGTATAGACTTTATTTCATAATTTAAAAACAAAAGTACAGAAAAATAAGAAGATATCATAATTTAAAGTTTTATCCAATATCTTCTGCTCAGCTCAGTAGTTCGGATGTTTAATCATCACAACAAAGTACACCAAAGTACCAAAAGGTGGCACTGCTAATTTTGTAGTACACCAAACAACCAACAGATGGTGCTGTTAGACTTTTTAACTTCATGGCAGATGTATTTTTGGAAGTTACATCAGTGACAGAATTAAGCGCCGCAATTTAATCTTTACCAATACGAACTATCAGCGAGTTTAATTGGTGATGATATATGGATTTACTGTTTGTCTTTGTGTATTAAAAACTTAATGACATCGTGAAACGCCTGCTAAACCCACTGGGCAGAACAGGTAATTAGGATTCTGGAAAGGGCCAAATAAGGTTGGGGTCAGTTTCACCTTCTAATTGTAATTTATTGTAATTTAATAACACATTTACAACCAAAGCGGCACATAGCTAAATCTTTACCAAATGCAACTCTTTCACGGCTGAAGGCCTCCAAACAAGAAATCTTAAAAATCAACAAGATAAAAATGCAATTAAAATAGCAAATAAAATAATTAAAAAAACATATATCACACTAGGTGGAAAGTCTCAAGGCAAAGTAGATAGAACAAACATATGCAAGATGCAATACAAATGACTGAAGGCCACAATTAAGTTTCAAAATTTTATAATATATTACCATAATCTTTTAAAGGCAGAAGGCCGCAATGTTTAAGCTTGACAGATAATTTTAAGAATAAAGTTGCAAGGCTGAAAGCCTACAATTAATTTTCCAAAATTAAAAAAAAAACATAACTATAAGCCTTAAATTTTAAGTAGATGAAAATATATAATTAAACACTGGTGGGAAAGACAATAAAGACAACAGTACTCAGAAGCCTCCAGGGAGGTTGGTCTGCCCTTGTTCACTTAGGTGAGACAGGTGGTGAACCCAACTACACTTGATCCATCGGAACCCAACCAGGGGACAGCCACGGACCGACCAACACAACAACTTGCTTGCCATCAATCAGTACACGAGAACTCAAACACAAAAGGTTATGAACATGATAATCCACAATGATATATGTATTAGCTGTCAAAATTACACACCATGTTGGACAGCAACAACAGGTGAGGAAAGGATGCTACCTGAAATTACATGAGTGGTCAGGGCAGGTAACCGAAACACTAACGGCCACAAGGCAGAAAATTCTGCTGGTACACTTGAATTTGAAATACATTAATATAGTTAACTTCACCCAAAAGAACACTGCCTGAATTTACATCGGTGGCTAAGGCAGGTAACCAGAACACTAACGGCCAAAAGGCAGAAAATTCCACTGGTGCACTCGAATTGTAGTCAACCAATATAGTTAATTGTACTGCATGGCAGCTAAATTTCAGCAATAGAAACACTCTGTCTTGCTCACAGGAAAATCTCCCCAACAGTGAACCACCAAAATGAACCACACAACATGAATAGACGTGACTTGGGTAGTTGAAACACGAAGCTTGTAGCAATCGGACAGCTGCACACACGCTCCAACACTGCGCAGGGACTGCAAATGGACCCAGCCAACTGCACTGCACGGAGATCCTCCCTGGTCCACACTAACTGACCGACTGCCTGCTGGTCCATACGCAATTGCTTCTCCATCGCGACCACTGCTAGTGCGTCTCCCACTCACTTCCAGACACACGATGGTGGAAATACTGGCTTGGACCCAACCGTGCAGAGGAAACACGCCCACTGGCTAAACAACATCCCTGCACCAGGAAAGGAATGACCCAAGTCCCACAAGATGGTAATTGAAGGGGCCCAGAAGCGCTCAGAGAACCAGTTACACATCACCCGATGAGACGACTGACCTCTCAGAGCCAGTACGCCGACAACATTTAAAACAGGTTGTCAGTGAAAATCACACCGACTGCACACACAGTTTGACAAACACTTGCACAAAGACTTGAATGATACCCAATAGTAATTAAGCATGCACGAAAACAAATCAGGAGTTGATGCACACACCCACAGCCGCCTCATGAACGATTGGTGAGCCAAAACACGTTGTCCAGTAGGACGACTGACTGACATGTCAGCGCAGACCTCACTGCTCCGACCCGACTACACTAGTGCTGCATGCAACTCCCCAACTGGCAGGTGCGGACTGTGCTCCAGACACGTTCCAACTGACTGGAAGCCCGAAGTCATGACCCGAACTCGACGATGAACTGCCCTACGACAGACAACGACCACGAAGTAATAGCAGTCAAGCAAAGATACTACAAGAGGGGATATATCGATACGCACAACTAGTGCCACTCATAGTCAGGCAAAGCAGCAACTCCGTGACAGTAGTAATTTAAATTAACATAGTGAGGTGGAACTACAGTAAAAACAGGGTGTAAAATACATGATGGCAGGAACACGAGCCATGCATGGCTCACATTACTTCACTTCTTTTGGTACGTTATATTTATATTCTTTGCTAGGAAAAGTGAATTTATTAAGTTTGTTTTGTGATTTGGGTACCTACACATCATATTTTGATTTCATTTTTTTATGAATAAAAATGCCTAGAAAATGGTTGAGTCTTTCTGAATACACCATAATGACTAAATGACTGAGAACCATGCAGTCTCAAGAACCCAATTGAGATCTTGTGGCAAGACTACTTGTGGCTTGAGGACATCAGTCCTTAACTTGCTCCTTGGGAGCTTCTTCTTTGAGAGAGACATGATGTATATCTGATTGAGGTGTTATCTTGCTCCTCAGAGCCCTTCACCCACAGTTACTTCTCTCTAACGTAACATCATAGAAGTGAAAATTTTGATGGAAAATGGTGCAGGCAAGTGAGTTTTTATACCCTGCATCCTGCTTATTCCTAAAAATTTACCATTTTGCTTTAAAGATGTACAGTTCCTGATGAGCTTATGTTATGCCTTGACCATAAACAAAGTACAAGGCTCCCATGGTAGAGGTGTTGGCCAACTACTGCAGGAAAATCTAGGCCCAGAGTACCAGGTCACAAACTTTTTCAAGCCTAGTGCAGATCTGGGTCAGGTAACAGAGGATGTAGGTGCTTTATGCAAGGATTTCACAAAGGAGGATGCCGTGGTTATAGTGGGTGGTCCGGGAAATAGCATTGGCAGAGACTCTGAATATTCCATAGAGAGTGACCTGGTGAAGATAGCATCAGCAACGAAGCATACGAGTGTGGGATTTGTGTCTGTGTTGAGACGCTATGATCAGCCTCATTTGAACTCTTCCGTAGGGAGGGTGAACTTGGAGTTGGAGTGGCTGCTTAGGACGGATATAGGGTCCCATATTGGTTTGATTCCTGTGGATGCTATCGATAGGTAGGACTACACTAGGCATGGCCTTCACCTCAGTAGGAAAGGGAAGGGAAAACTGTCTGGGTTGATTGCAGAAAACTTAAGGGGGGACACTGGCACAAGTGGTAAAATACCAGTGGTCACAGGTGTCAGAGGGATGCCTTTTTTAGGATAGGGAAGGGGGAAAGAAAACGAGTGTTAAGAGGGATTGGCAGACACACTCAGTTTGAGAAAACAGATGAACAGGGGTCAGATTTTATCATACAGCCTCCATTTAAACAGTGTTTAACAGAAAGTAATCAGAAACTGCCAGTTCAACTTCGCCAAAGCAGTTACAATCCCATTAGTATGCAGTATCAGTTATCTTTATTACACCAGAACATTCCGGGACTTAGAAATAAAGTTGATGAACTACTCATTTGTATTGATGAAATGAATTCATCTAACCTAATTGACATAATCTGCCTCTCTGAACATCAAGTGACCACTGATATAGATATGTTAGACATTTCAGGATTTAAGCTAGCTTCCTACTTCTGCAGAGTAGATATGGATGGAGGAGGGGTTGCCACATTTATCAAAAACTGCCATAAATTCAAGAACATTGACATTAATAAATTCTGTTTGGAGTAGCATCTAGAAGCATGTGCAACAGAAGTAGAGTTCCATAACAGATCCTATATAATAATAACTAGTTACCGAGCACCTGCAGGAAATTATAATCTATTTTTAGATCATCTAGAAGCTCTTTTGGGTTATTTAACAGGAAGAAAGAAAGAAATTTTGATTGCTGGTGACTTTAATACAGATTTTCTAATGCAATCTTCCAGTAAACATTAACTGCAGTTAGTAATGTTGTCTTTCAATCTAACTCACACTGTAAACTTTCCAACTAGGATCACTAAATCCTCAAGGACAGCCATTGATAACATTTTTATAGACAAATCAAAGGAACAAAATCATATCATAAAACCTGTTATAAATGGACTATCAGATCATGACATGCAGCTCCTTGTTTTAGATGTAAATTCCAAGCAGATTATCAAGACTGCTAAATCTGAGTACAGGAGAGTAGTCAATCAACCAAAAATTGAGTGTTTTAGAAAACTGCTCAAAGATATGAACTGGAAAGATGTTTATAGTGCTCATGACATGAATGAAAAATATAACACATTCATGAACAATGTCAGTACCATGTTTGAAAACTGTTTTCCTCTAAAAGTTACTCAAATTAAACAGAAGACTTAAAGATTTCCTGTAAGAGAAAAAGGAAAATGTATCTGTTGACCAAGAATAGCTCCAATGCTGATGATTTAGCTAAATACAAGGAATACTGTAAAACATTAAAAAAAGTAATTCAGACGTCTAAACAAATGCAATACGAGAAGAAGATAGCAATGTCAGGGAACAAAATAAAAACAATATGGGATATAGTGAAAGAGCAGACTGGTAGAACCAGAAAGGAACAGGAGCAAATAGCACTAAGGGTAGATGACACATTAGTAACTGATGGGCATAGTGTGGCAAATCTATTTAACAAGCACTTTATATCTGTTACTGATAGAATGGGACTTTCAGGATCAGTAAATAATGCCCTTGAATATCTGAAACTAGCCTTCACAAATAGCTTCAAGTACATGAATATATCACTCACTTCACCAAAAGAAATAACGTCCATAATAAAATCTTTAAAAACAAAGCATTCTAGTGGGTACAATGAAATATCAACAAAGTTAATTAAGGCATGTTCTTGTGAGTTTAGTACAATTCTAACTTACTTGTGTAACCAGTCAATTATAACTGGGACATTTCCTGACTGGCTAAAATATGCAGATGTTAAGCCTCTATTCAAGAAAGGGGTTAAAGAGATACCATCAAACTACAGACCGATTTCACTTTTGCCAGCATTCTCAAAAATTTTAGAAAAAGTAATGTACAGGCAGCTGCTCAACCATCTGACCACAAATGACATATTATCAAGAACACAGTTTGGATTTCTGAAGGGTTCTGATATCGAGAAGGCTATTTACACCTACAGTGAAAATGTACTTAATTCATTAAATAACAAATTACAAGCAGCAGGTATTTTCTGTGATTTGTCAAAGGCATTTGATTGTGTGAACCACAACATCCTTTTAAGTAAATTAGAATTCTATGGTGTCACGGGCAGTGCTGCAAAATGGTTCAAGTCATACCTCACTAACAGGAAACAAAGGGTGTCAGTGCAAGGGACTAGTGAATTAAGTCATCAGTCATCATCAGAATGGGAAGATATTACATGTGGTGTCCCACAAGGGTCCATCTTAGGGCCATTGCTTTTTCTTGTGTACATTAATGATCTCTCATCAGTTACACTGCCAGAAGTAGAGTTCGTTTTGTTTGCAGATGACACAAGTATTGCAATAAATAGTATGTCAAGTGTAGTTCTAGAAAGATCTGCTAATGATATTTTCATGGATATTAATAAATGGTTTAAAGCCAACTCACTGACATTAAACTTCGAAAAGACTCACTATATGCAATTCAGAACCTGTAAGAGGTTTCCACCCAGCATATGCATAAAATACGAAAAAGAGCAGATAGAAGAGGTTGACAGTCTTAAATTCCTGGGATTACAACTTGATAATAAATTCAGTTGGGAAGAGCACACCACAGAACTGCAGAAACGCCTTAACAAATCTGTATTTGCAATTCGAGTGTTAGCAGACATAGGCGACATAAAAATGAAAAAGCTTGCATACTTTGCCTACTTTCATTCCATAATGTCATATGGTATAATATTTTGGGGTAACTCTTCAAGTCAAACAAAAGTTTTCAGAGTCCAAAAGCGTGTAATACGTATTATTTGTGGAGTAAATTCATGGACGTCCTGTAGAAACCTCTTCAAAGAACTGGGTATACTAACTACTGCCTCTCAGTATATTTACTCATTAATGAAATTTGTCCTAAATAATATATCTCTTTTTCCAAGAAACAGCTCAGTTCATACATACAATACCAGGAACAAAAATGATCTGCACAAGGACTTAAAAGCACTTACTTTAGTTCAAAAAGGGGTCCACTACTCAGGAACACTCATCTTCAATAATTTGCCAGTAAACATAAAAAATTTAGTTACAAATAAAGATCAGTTTAAAAGGAGCCTGAAAGACTTACTAGTGGCCAACTCCTTCTACTCCACTGACAAATTTTTTAGTAGAAACAAATGATGTATTGTATATATTCATACTATTAGTATTGTTATTTCAGCTTTAAAAAAAAAAAAAAATTGACATGTTCCACATCCACGAGGATCTCCTCAGCACAGATCTATGGAACGAAAACTAATCTAATCTAATCTAATCTAAAAGGCCAGATGCAGCATATTGCAGCTGTGAACCTTAGTATCAATTTCTTTTCACACAGCCAGCTCTGTGTGGCTCCCTCCTGTGTTAGTGAAGCAAACAAGATCTTCATTCATGTCCCCAATCATACTACTTCAAATGTTGTACACAAAGATATCACCACACAGGTTGTAGCTTTCTTCATTGGATATAACATTACTAGCTTCAACCAGCATTTGACCACAATACGAATGCATGTCACTGAGGTTGTTGAGTAAAGCCTAAGATCAATAAACTTGTGTCATCATCAAATTTATAATTTGTTAACACTCATTAGTTCATTATGGTTTGAATATTTTATTATGGAGATGATCATTGAGTAATTTGAAGTGATTTTTAGTATTTACTAGCTGAGAAATCTGTCATTGGTGAGGTATTTATTTACAACTGTGCCCAAGATTTCATATGGTGTATACAAAAAATAGATTCCACACATATGAAATCTTGGGCACAGCTGTAAATAAATACCTCATCAATGATGGGTTTCTCAGCTAGTAAATACTAAAAATCACTTCAAATTTTCTCAATGATCATCTCCATAATGAAATATTCAAACCATAATGAACTAATAAGTGTTAACAAATTATAAATTTGATGATACACATGTGTATTAATCTTAGGCTTTACTCAACAACCCCAGTGACATGCATTTGTGTTGTGGTCAAATGCTAGTTGAAGCTAGTAACATTATATCCAATGAAGAAAGCTGCAACCTGTGTCGTGATATCTAAACTAAGCCACCACTATTTGCATGTTGGTATTCCCGTTGCTATGGGTTTATTTATCAATTTTTGTTTTTTATTTGTAGTTCACTGTTGCTATTCAAGTTTACATATTGTGACTTTGTCATTTGGAGATACTGAGTGGAGTTGTGAATACTAGAAAATGGAGTGCCAAGTGGAGAAATTGGAATGTTTCCAACATATACTTTGGTTTGAGTTCAGTAGAGGGGTAACAGCACTGGAGGCAGCCAGAAACATTTGCACTGGGTATGGGGATAATGCCACTGGACAGAGCACGGCAAGAAAATAGTTTGCTCATTTTAAGGAGGTTTGTTTTGATATTAGTGACTCTCCACATTCAGGAAGACCTTTGACGTTTGATGAATATTGTTTAAATGTATTAATCCACAACAATCCATATCAGTGTACTTGAGAACTGCAAATGTGATGATCTGTGATCATTCCACCATTGCCTGACACTTGCATGCAATGGGGAAGATTCGAAAATCAGGCATATGGGTATTGCATGCTCTAAGTCAAAATCACAAAAATCAATGGATAGCCATATGTGCACCTCTGCTTGATCATCATCAATAGGCTCATGAACAACACCAACCATTCCTACCCTGTATCATTATTGGCGACAAGAAATAGTGTCTTTATGTTAATGAAAGGTAAAGAGAGGAATAGCTGGGTGTAAATAAAACAGCAACTACCAGTACAAGGACCTGCATGCATCCACAAAAGATAATGTTACGCATCTAGTGGAACAGCAAAAGTTTGGTGTACTATGAATTGCTTCCCTGCTGCTGACATTTACTGTCAAGAACTGGGATGTCTTGCAGATGGAATCCAAGAACAATGACCAGGAAGCCTGCTTAAAGTAAGGCTTCTCCATGACAATGGCTGCCCACACTTTGCTAGACTGACAAAAAACACTATATTGGAGATGGGTTGGGAAGTCATTCCACACTCTGGGTGGAATTCCACTACATGAGCATTTGGTGTGGAGTTAAATGGAAGAATCCTTTCCATTTCTGAGCTCAAAGTTGCCCATTTACACAGAATAAAGAGAAATAACAGGGTATATTACCATGATGGCAAAAGTCTTAGGATTCTGAAACACTGTCAAATAAAATAAAGCAGATTTTTGGGCATGCCTTCCAAAGCAAGAAATACAACTTTATGCAACTCATTGAAGGAAAGACAGAAGGAAAACATGAACAGAACAGAGATGAGTTTATGGTTGCAGAATCTCTGAGAGCAGTTTGGCATCCCAAACACTGACACCCTGATTAGAACAATTGAGAACAGAGAAGAGTACTCCATGAATGACCTTTGATAAGGGGATGACTTTCACAGAAGAAAGAGAAACCATCAGTGAGCTACGGAAGCCTTGGTCTATGTTATCTGCTCGTATGAACCAAATTTCCACCTCTACGTGAATTATGTGCATTGTCATCTTCTTGTGCAATATTAGGATTGGGAGTATTGCATCCAAGGTGTGGCACAAGCTGGAAGACACACTGTTACGACATGGGAATGTATTAATTACATGGAAGTGGGCCAAGTAAGCAACATGAGACATACTTTGAATCAGTTGTTACACAGAGATGCCAAACAACTAGAGTTTCAGTTTGAATGTCATCTTCAACAAGCTGTGCCCTAAACAACCTGTGCCATAAATTCCCCCTCCCCCAATTTCATTTACTACCTTCTTGTTAGTTATTCAATCTACCCATCAAATTTTCAACACTCTTCACTAGCTTCTCATTTCAAAAGCTGTGTTCTTCTTCTCTGAACTGCTTATCATCCATATTTCACTTCCATACAACACTACCCACCATACAAATACCTTAAGCAAAGACTTCCTAAAACCTAAATTTATACCTGAAGTTAACAAAGTTGTCTTTTTCACAAACATTTTTCTTCATATTGTCAGTCTGCATTTTATATCCTTTCTATTTTGGACAATATCAGTTATTTTGCTGCCCAAACAGCTAAACTCATCTACTACTTTTAGTATCACTTTTCATAATCTAATGCTCTCAGCATCACCTGACTTTGAATATTCAGGGAAATTTTTTTCTAACAAAGTCCACATTAGAACACTGAATTTAACCTGTGATGTGAGTTGAAAATTTGTGCCTGACCAGAACTTGAACCTAGATACTCTGCTTCTTTAGAATGGTTGCCTTAACCACCTCAGCCATGTGGGCACACTTATCGGTCAACTTAAATTTCCAACTTGTCACAGGCCAATGCAGCATCCCTGTCCTTGTACATCTTGCTCATAGTGTGGCCTATATTTCCATAAGAGGAAACGAAACATGGTGTGCATCCACAATGAAGAAATTCTGTTTGGCCTTCAAGCCCATAGAAATGTTAGAAATGTGATGTCTGTTCTGTTGGGCTATATTACAGTACTTTCATTTTACTTTTGCTAATATTCCTCATGTAACCTCTTTTCAAGATACTATACTTTCCATTCAACTGCTCTTGCGTACCTCTTGCAGTCACTGACAGTATTACAGTTTCACTGGCAAAGCTTCAAGCTTTCATTTCTTCCCCTTGAATTTTAATTCCAATTCCAAATTCCTTGTTGGTTTGATTTGCAACTTGCTCAATCTGCAGAATAAATAATATCAGGGAGAGACTACATCCCTGTCTCACTCAGATCTGAACCATGGCTTCCCTTTCATGACCAACTCTCATATCTGAAGTCTGGTTTCTTCACAAGTTGTAGATAACTTTTTACTCCCTTTATTTTATCCCTACTGCCTTCAGAATTTTGAAGAATGTATTCTAATCAACAATGCCAAAAGCTTTCTCTGAATCTAAAAATGGTATAAATGTAGGTTTGCATTTCGTCAGTCTGTCTTCCAAAATAAGCTGTAGGGTCAGTATGCCTTAATGTGGTCCTGCATTTTTCTAGAAATGTTGTTTTATTTGATACTTAATCCATGAGTTGCAAAAGACTGGTAAATGTAAAAAATGTACCTCTATGGAAATACAGCTGCTATAACATGCTAATGTGCTTAGCTTACAAGGAATAGTAACCATTAAGGAAATGAACCAAAATGGACATACATAAGATCCATTACAAATAAGGCCAAGCCATTTGTACAGATAATGTATTAGTATGGGTGTTCATTGTAGTTATATTGAGAACATGCAACTATGAAGTACAATAATACAATTTTATGTGTACCATATGTAAATGTATTCACTGTTCCCCAAGAATATGCATACATTTACTATATTATTAATTACTTAAGTTTACAAGGATAAAATATGAACATACCAACAAATAATTGAATTTAAATTGCTGAAATGTACTTAAAAGATTCTTTCAAATTTTAGAATTTTTTGCAAGCTTTTTGAAAAATCTGGTGATCTCAACAAAGTAGCATGGAATTAAAAGTGTAATTATTTGTTGGTACAAATATTAAGTTATTTTACACATAGAAAAATACTGTATCAGGAATGAAAAATAATGCCAATAATTGAGTTAAGAAAGTCAGCTAATAATTCCTTGAAATGATAACAGTGATTTCTTTTAATGATAACAGTGATTTCTCTTCCCTCTCTAATATATTACTGATATAAATTAAAATAATTAACTCTATAATGCATAGTGAAGAACTAATTTATTTGCTGTTTCTTGGAAATGAATGTAGTGAACCTTTCTGCTCTTGACTAATGCAGTTTTCTGTACCTAGACTCCCACAAATAAATTTATCTAGTTTGTATTATGGTGGCCAATATTATCAGTAAAACAGGTTTAACAATATTAGACAATCAGTCACAACATGTGTGACTACGCACTGGAAGGCTGCATGTAGCTATAATCAGACCTATTGTGCTACTGTGACCAGTGTATCTTACTGTAACATCTACATGTATGGTTCTTCTTGATCAGAAGCCTATTGATATTGCACATGTGATGCAAACATGCTTATCATCTTTATGGATTTTCACTTAAAGGGACAATCAATATAGCCTCATACACTACATGTGCACTGTTGCCCAGGAGCCACAGGTACTGTACACAGTCTGCAACAAGGTGAAGTCTGTATAAACAATGTGAATTTGTAAAATCCTCTCAAACACAATGGAACTAATTGGCCTGCAAAGCATCATTTGTGGATACTGTGAGTAAAGTCATTAGTTCATGAATATGTGTGCAATTTATTTTGCGTTTGGATCTTTTATTTATATCAAACATGCTATTTGTCTGTTGTAGATAGGCCAATGTTCAGAACTTACTAAACATAATTCTTAAGAAGTGCTTATATTTGCTGAATATAGTATTATTAAACCAGGTTTGTTCTGGTATTAGGATTTCAGTGATCTGAAACTGTGTCAGGTAATAATCACAGGTGATACATATTTTACTTAGAGGCACAAATATTTGGCTCTTCTGGCTACTACATGAAGTGGCAAAAATAGCCAGAGTAATATATTTTGGGACAGGTATGTTAAGAAGTTCCATGACTGAACATGGTTCTGGATGCTACATTTCCTAGCCATTGCAATGAGACAATCTCATTACTGTTTTGCCTCATTTTGAAATACAATAAAAGTTTTCTTTAAATGACTTATTTCTGTTCTGTATATTACATATTTAAAGGTTTTTTTTAGAAAATTTTTCTGAAAAATCTTTCTGTGGATCCACCACAACTACACTCATATGTTGTATGCAGTTTCTCAAATATTCCCTGAGTATGTTTAATGACATGGTTTAAGCATCAAGAATAATCAAACTTTGTTATGTGCTTTATGAATTGTAAACTCAAAAAATATTACTTATTCAACTGCTGTAAAATTGAATGCATCCATATTTTTTAGTGCATCTCCTCATTTTGCAACAATATACTATTTGGCCCAGATCTGATGTATCTATAACATCTTTTACCAATTCATCCAAGGATATTCCATTACTGTACATCAAGTGTCTTCTTTGCATGTAAATTATTTTCAAGTCCATATAAAATGTTGTTGCTTCTGTCTCTGTCATCAAAAAGCAAGATTTGGATCTGTAACTTCTCTTTCTATTTCACATTTCTTATTTAGAGTTACATGTGTTTCTAAAGTTTTCTCTATTGTCTGGTCTGAATACTCAAAACCAGGTAGCTTCTTAGCCACTTTCAGTGTGAGCTAAGGTGTTATCAATCCACTGCTAACAACCTGACTCTACTGAATACTTTCTACATAGACAGCACAGACAGATACTAACCCGAGCTAGAGCTGACTGCTGTCTATAGCCACAGTAACTTTACAGTTACTAAGATTTAGGAAAAATCAAACAATGGAAAATCCATGAAGGAACGTAACAATATTATGAAAAGGAAAATAGCTGCTCACTATATAGCGGAGATTCTGAGTTGCAGATAGGCACAACAAAAGGACTGTCTCAAATACAGCTTTCGGGCAGTAAGGCCTTCATCAACAATAGATGACAGACACACGTGACTGGTTTCACAGGTAGCCCTGCCTTTGATGGGATAGGTGATGTTTGTGACTGGACTGGAGTAGGTGGTTGTGGAAGGACGTATGGGACAGGTCTTGCATCTAGGTCTGTTACAGGCATATGAGCCATGACGTAAGGGGTTGGGAGCAGGGGTTGTGTAACGATGGACGAGTATATTGTGTAGGTTCAGTGGATGGCAGAATACCACTGTGGGAGGGGTGGGAGGAATAGTGGGCAGGACATTTCTCATTTCAGGGCACAACAAGAGGTAATTGAAACCCTGGCAGAGAATGTGATTCAGTTGCTCCAGTCCTGGGTGGTACTGAGTTATGAGGGGAATACTCCTCTGTGGCCGAACGGTGGGACTTTGGGAGGTGGTGGGAGACTGGAAACATAAGTCTTTGGTGATGTGTTTTAGTACAAGGTTGGGAGGATAATTATGGTCTGTGAAGACTTCAGTGAGACCCTCTATATATTTTGGGACAGCTTATCACTGCAGATGCGATGACCATGGGTGGCTAGGCTGTACAGAAGGGACTTCTTGGTATGGAACAAGTGGCAGCTGTCACAGTGGAGGTATTGCTGGTGGGCAGTAGGTCTGATATGGACCGAGGCACTGATGTAGCCATCTTTGAGGTGAAGGTCAACATCTAGGAAGGTGGCTTGTTGGGTTGAGTAGGACCAGGTGAAGCAAAGGGGGGAGAAGTTGTTGAGGTACTGGAGGAATGTGGATAGGGTGTCCTCACCTTCTATCCAGATCGCAATGATGTCATCAACGAATCTGAACCAGGTGAGGGGTTTAGGATTCTGGGTTTTTAGGAAGGATTCCTCTAGATGGACAATGAATAAACTGGCACAGGATGGTGCCATGTGGGTGCCCATAGAAGTACCCCAGATTTGTTTGTAGGCAATGCCTTCAAAGGAGAGGTAATTGTGGGTGAGGATATAGTTGGTCATGACAACTAAGAAGGAGGTTGTTGGTTTGGAATCCATTGGGCATTGAGAAAGATAGTACTCAATAGCAGTAGTGCCACGGGCATAAAGCAACGACAGTGTCTGTTCTATACATACCTGATTATTCCAAAAGAACTGTGAATTTTGTGGCTATGTTTTTACTGCTAGTAGATGTTCAACAGTAAACTATTGTAGCAGTATGCAGACATTTGCCTGGAAACTAGTAATGAGGCTTATAAAAAGTTGAACAATAGTGCACCGGCCTTATACAACTGTGTGCTATTGCGGGGTTGTGAAAAGTGAAAGTAAAAAACTGTGAAACATAACTGAGCATCTGTCAACTACATCATTTATTGTAGACAGTAGTTGCATATCCAACCCCTAACTTTTCAGCCAGTATGTTGACACTGAGGACAACAAACAAAGAAATAAATAAAGCAGGCAGAACTGCTACAATGGGTCTATGGATCTGAGTAGTGACTGGAGATCCTGCTGGATTTCTGGAATGGGTGGCAATGTTTGTAGGTGGGAGTATTTCACAACTGGCAGAGTCCTTCTGCCAGGTAATCCTGGCGCTTCGAAACAACAGTGGTGGAGCCTCTGTCCACAGGTAGGATTATAAGGTCAGGATCAGTTTTTAGATGGTGGACTGTGGTTCCTTCTGTGGATGTAATGTTTGTATGTTGATGGATTTGGGGAATGACATTGAGGCAGGGTTACAGGTTAAGAAATTCTGGAAAGTTAACAGGGGGTGATTTGGGGGCAGTGGGGTTGGATTACGGGGAGACTGATCAGGAGAGACTGATTCCTGAATATGTTTTCAACGTTATATTTTACATGTTTGTAAACACCATAGCTATATGGGAAAATTCAGTGATGGATCTGAACTGGAGGCTCACTTAGCTGCTCTGTGGTTTCTCTGTGTGTATCCTTAATACTCTTCTACCAAATCAGACTTATTAACAGCACTATGAAAAGGACAGAATGTTGCTCATCACATAGAGAAAGTGTTGAGTGGTAGCCAGGCATGCTGAATAAAAATTACTAGAAATTATTTAGCTATCATACTAAGTCCTTTGTCAGATGTAGACAAAATATACACAAACTTTCATATATGCGTAGTTCACGCACACATGACCTCTGTCATCTTACTGTCCTTTATGCAGAACTGTCCATGATCTGAAGACACTGTAGCAGATGGGATTTATAATCCTGTGAAATTCATCAAAAGTTTTGACTCCCTGGGTGCCCTTTGATTCACACTCATATTCTTTATTAGCCATTCAACATTAGTACATACAATAGATTTCTGAACGATGAGTGTATAAAGCACATAAATAAATCTTTGTATTCAGACAGCCTTTCCCCATCTAGAAATTTTGGAGAAGGTGGTGTCATTCTGCTTGTTACGAGAGTACAATGGAAAAATCAATCAGCAGATGTGGTAGCTAAAGAAGCAAGCATAGACTACTTTGGGTGAACTGCAATTCTTATGTTTCTTCTAGTTAATCATAGTCTGAAATCTGCTTCCACAAGTACTAACCTTAAGTGGTCATTACACCTGAAATCACACTGGGTAGATATTCTTAGAAATTTGATGACTGTCATTGACTCCAGTAATTGACCTAAGCTAACATTATCAAACAATACTGGCTCATTTTGTTTATACAGTCACACTATATTACATATAAGTTCATGTTGGGAGAGCTCGCCCATACTGCACAGTATCTGTATGGAAATAGTGACTACTGCATTATAGGTGAAAACAAAACATAGGGCTATGAATACAGAAACGCTAAATGAAATGCATTTTGGTGTCGAAAGGCACTGCATGAAACCTTTAATGACTGCTTTAGCAGAATCTTAGGGAAAACCTAGTATGTGCCTCTCATACTTTATTGGTACAATAGCACTACATTACAAAATAAAACTGTGGTACATCTGTGTATTCACTAACAACATTGGTAATATCTGTCACTCACCTTTCAACAGTACATAAGCTACAAGCATTCACTGTCCACACAGCAACAGAAAGTGAAAGTGGTAACCACATAGGTAGCAAGGGGAGTTCCAAATAATGTACCACAAACTTGAAAAATTTGCTTGTGTATTCTAAAAATGCAATAAAAATAACAAATTGTAGTTTACATTTAATAGCTGTTCATTGCAAGTGTCTGGTCAGAATTAATTCTTGAATGTTCATTATTGTATGAGTAATTTCAAATATTTTCTGTGCTCTAATACTGTGATAAAGTCTGTAAGAAAGGAAATGGTGACATCTAGATCATCACATTTTTGAAAATGTTGGGGTGATTCCATTGTTCCTACTTGCTATTCTTCGAAGTCAATGTAATATCTGCTCCATCCTTCTGTTTCCATCTATGATAATTCTTTTGTGGATGAACAATTATAGTTCTTTTTTGGATGAAAAATCACCATTTTCTGTGATTACTCTCTGAAAAAACTTCATATTACTGGACCATGCCTTCCAAACTTGTGAACATCATTTTATTTAGTGGTCTAGCATCTAGAACTATTCTGATTTCACCATCCTTCTTTTCATTAATGTGCAATGGGTAATTGTGTGGACTGGAAGACCATCCAATGATTTCCTCTTGTAGCATTGCCTGTAATCTATTGTGGAAAATGTCTACTTTTGTCTGAGGGACAGGGTCCTGCTTGGAGTTAAATATTACATGTTCTTCAGTTTGGAAATGACAAAGTGCTTTTTATGGCCCCTGGTTTATCAGAAAATATTTTTTGCTGTTTTCTTGCAGTTTTCGCTAACCTTCTGATAAATTTGTTTGGGCTATTCTCCGTCAAAGTTATGGACTCTTCTATTTCAACATGGTATCATCTTGTTAAATTTCCCATCTCCATTGATTTTTATTGAGAAGGTCACTGTCTCACATTCACCAGATGATCAGTACTGTTTCTGATCCTCTGCAACGAATAGTGATGGTTCCTATTGTTCCATCTTTGAAGTCACAGTGCTCTTGAAAGGTACACTGAGAATCTTGACTTCACTTTTTATCATTACAGTATTTATTGTGTGATCAAATATTTCTTGTATTCTTTCTTCAAACACACAACACCAGATATCAATGGTACACTCATGCCTGGTATCACCAGCACTGAAAATTTGATTGGTTCCTATCTATTATTATACTGATTAATATCTGTCCTTACACTACCAATTGGGAACTTGCGCTGCAATATATACTGACGCATCCGTACTGTGGAACAGTCTACCTTTTGTAGCAATTTGTGGCGTGGGTGGCATGAGGCATCATTGACTGAACTACATGTATCTACTACAGGTTTGATATTGTTTCTATAGCTTTCGATTTCTATAATGCTATATTTTCCTCTTGCAGCAGATACTCTTTCATACCTTTATCTACAGCCATTACACGAAAATTATCAGTTGGTGGTCCTATAGCTGTCTTTCCTGGTTGGATTGCATTAGGAACCCTTGATCATTTCCTGCCCATGTTCAATCTATTTGTGATCTAAACCCACTATTTGGCTGCTCATCCTTGCAGTCATCTCTGTCTTGTGACATCTGTCAGTGATGGTCACCACATTCAGGGTGGTAGCTACCATGTTCTATAGTTTCCTCCTCTGCCTCTCCTTGACCCATTCCTGTGTTGGTAAGAAGCACTGTAATTGTCTTCATACTGAAAGTTATTTAATCATTGATTTTTTCCATTTCATCCTTGTAACACGGTTTTTAATATCTGAAATTCACAGAATGTAAGCCCCTTAACACATTTCTCAATGCCTGGATATCAGTTATGGATACTCCAACTAGATTTTCTTGAATTTCAAGGGGTAATTGGGATGTAATTATCATGAAAAATAATTTGTCTGGCAGTGACATATTGAATGTTTCATTTTTTCTATAATAACTTTCGAAATATTTTTGCAGTTTATTCTTCCTTTCCATTTCACAAGTTCTAGCATTATGTAGACTAGTATGGATTTCATTTTGTTGCACATTTGACCAACATTTATCTAAAAATGCTTCTTTACATTGCTTATAAGTTTGATATTTGATGCCTGTCTTCAGAGCTCTTGTTTAAGCTTTATTATGTAGCTGTCACATTACAAAAGTTATTTTATGTGTCTGGATGTACCATTTGGGCAAATTGACTTATAACTGGTTGAGACATGGTGTGGAATTTAAGTTTTATGTTAGCAATGGAACAAAATTACTGTAATGAAGGAAATTTTCATTATTAGTTATTGCATTCCAATGTTTCCCTGTATAAATTCCTTGATGTAAAATTGATATAACTCTACTGTAGACTTGTTTCTTAATGTAACCAAGCACTTGTTGAAATGATTGTGTTTGATTTAGGTCATTAGAAAATTTATCCATTTTTTGTACCCACTGCATTGTTCAGTTTTAATTTTGTGAACATAGTGTGCTAATTTCCCTACAGTTTCCTCTTGCCACTTATAAGTTGCCCACTTAGTTGGATTTCAGTTTGCACTAGCTAGATAGCATGTTGCTGGCTATCAACACATGTGCTAATATCATGCTGTAGTTTCTTGATGTCCTGCATTGTTTGCTGGTGCTGACTGATTATCAAATTTTTTAAATCAGTTCTTCCACCTGTTTGTCATATCATTTAGCATCTTGCTTAATGGCTCCTTCTGACACTTTTGAACTGTCGATTGATGATTTAATTTCATCAAGTCTTTCATTCCATTCATTGAACTTTCAGAATAACAGACCAGCTATGCAATTGTATTGAAGAGTTTCTAGCAAACAGAACACAGCATGTCATTCTCAACAGAGAGAAATCTTCAGATGTAGAAGTAACTTTGGGCAAACCCTACAATGGTATCAAGGATTTACAGTAACAGATAAATATTGTTAGGTTGATCATTAGTTGAACTCAATTTGTTGCCACCTAACCACCACAGGGAAAGTACACAACCTTACATCTGTGTTTAAGTCTGTATACATAGGGGCTCAGTTGTACACTATTGCACTGTGCTATTATGAAAGCATCTACTAATCATACTGGCAGCCAAATAAACAATCAATGGATAGTACTATAGAAAATCACATACATTAATATGAAAATTATTAAATAAAGAAATGACTCCTCAGGATATTAATGTAGCCTAATCTCTGGATTAGAGTTTGCTGTCATTTTATTCAGATCAAACATAAGTTACTTTGAATGGTGGCCTTACAAAGGCTATTATTATACACAGTGAAACAAAGGGAAGGTGAAATAATTGACCCAGCAGAAGCTTTGCAAGCAATGACTGATGTAAGACAAAGGCATTGTGCTGTGCAGCAAAATCAGCTAAACTGAATAAATTCCTAATGCTCAACAGTTTCATGTCAATGTGTAGTAACCAATTCACCATAGCAAAGTTCTGTCACTGTTTGCTATACTAGCATTCACTGTTCAAACATTCTCTAAATCACCAGATAATCTACAAGAAAATGATTATGTCATAATAGGTGTACATTGAAATATTCCATCATCGAACACACCTGAATACTTGCGGCTGATTGACCACTCAACCTTGCCAAGAACATGACCCATCCAGCTACAAACATCAAAAGACCTAGAAACAGCCCCTGCATGCCTCTTTATCACTTCCATCACGTGACTGACTACTATGGTCAAGTGAGAATCTGGAAGATAGACCATCATTCCATTAGGTACAACTTTTTACAATTTTAAATATTTCAGATATGCATAATATACACTGCTAAATGATATGCATGTAGATGTAACATCATTATACGTTAAACGCCACAGGATAATAAACTTTAAATTATATTTTACATTTTGCACAAAATTTAATGGTAGGCGTCAGTCATATGTATTACTTTATACAGCTTGCCACTTCCTCACTATGTTACTAAAAGAGATATCTTACAAACAATGGCTTACAAATTTTCTTATTAAACAAAAATAAACAAATTGAAACAATAGTACAAATCTTTCACGTGGGAACTAATCTAATGCGTATCTGTGGAGATCTCTTTGTTTTGGCACTCAGTTGATACTTATTAAATAATTTTTTGTTACAATTAGTGTGCTTGTTTTGTACTGTAATAAATATACTCATTTTATAACTGAGTTGGAACCCTACCAAATGGTGTGTCATACAAATTTGTAGCATGTCTGGAACTTTTGCTACTGGTTTTATAAAAAGTTTATATGTGTTTCTAATGTCATAACATTTGTGTATAAACAAAAAAAAATGGTTCAAATGGCTCTGAGCACTATGGGACTCAACTGCTGAGGTCATTAGTCCCCTAGAACTTAGAACTAGTTAAACGTAACTAACCTAAGGACTTCACAAACATCCATGCCCGAGGCAGGATTTGAACCTGCGACCGTAGCGGTCTTGCGGTTCCAGACTGCAGCACCTTTAACTGCATGGCCACTTCGGCCGGCTGTGTATAAACATTGTAATAATTTTATTGAACTCTTCTTTTTATTACTGCTAACTATGGTTTGATCCAAATAAACCTTGTTAAACCATACATATGGCAGGTTGCTGTTTCAGTTATAAACCTCACTCTATGACAGCCACAGTTCTCAATATGCCAATTTTCAACAAATAGCAATCACCACTTTCACTAAATTTGAGTGCTTTTGGTGAATATCTGAAGCTTTATCTTTAACACAGTCAGAGTCTTGCCATACTGCTTAGTGTTTACACCCATGCAGTGACTGTTTTTGCCACTGCAGGAATTCCAGGGGGCTTCTGCGCAGCTGTCTGCTGCTCTTCAGCCAACCTATTTTGCTTGCTGCAGTGACTTGAAGCTCTCCCTAACACTTGCATACCTATCTGATTGAACCAACTGATGGCAAGTTGGAGCTACATAATGTTCAACTAAACCTACAGTTCTTTGATTAATTTATTCATAGCAGACATATTACACCTAGAATGAGATTTTCACTCTGCAGCGGAGTGTGCGCTGATATGAAACTTCCTGGCATTTTAAAATTGTGTGCCCGACCGAGACTCGAACTCGGGACCTTTGCCTTTCGCGGGCAAGTGCTCTACCATCTGAGCTACCGAAGCACGACTCACGCCCGGTACTCACAGCTTTACTTCTGCCAGTATCTCGTCTCCTACCTTCCAAACTTTACAGAAGCTCTACTGATACTACGAGATACTGGCAGAAGTAAAGCTGTGAGTACCGGGTGTGAGTCATGCTTCGGTAGCTCAGATGGAAGAGCACTTGCCCGCGAAAGGCAAAGGTCCCGAGTTCGAGTCTCGGTCGGGCACACAGTTTTAATCTGCCAGGAAGTTCCATATTACACCTAATTTACAACCCCAGTGGAGTATTAAAGGAACCATTACTTTTCACAGTATGTCGAAATGATATAACGGAATATGCCAGAAATTCCAAAGAGACTTGTGACAAAGCAAGCTGGGATAATTTTAATTCCTCTCTTGTTTTGCCATCTGCCTCCTTAAATTCGTTTTTTTTTCACTTTTTACAATTTATCATTAACATACAAGAACATAATCTGTCTTTTCTTAAAAGAGAAAGGTTGGCCCTCAGTTATAAAGGATTTAACACGAGATCTAGTTTTGTGCTTAGTTTTATGTATGTAATTGATTCTCTAATTTATTTTGACTATTACTAGTTAGTATCTTGTATTATAGGGTGAAATCAGTAATTGTTTTGTAACTTAAATTCTGTTGTTGACATATAAACAAATATAAATTCTGCACTGATCATAAATGTTTGGAAGACGAAATGCTAGTAATCTTAAAGTATCTATTTGGCTATATTCGAAAACATGTTGGCAAAATCAGCCCTAAATTAATTCCAAAGTAATTAACAGTTTTGCCAGAAGTATTGTTTGCATGACTATATTTGTTAATATCCTGATTTAAATAAATAATTCGTCTTAACCCTGGAAATAGAATAAACTGTTAAAAATACGCAATTTTTTGATGTATTCAGCTAACTGAGTGAGTTAAGTTTTAATTGTAATTTCTGTAAATTTAACTTCGAACAAGGTGTAGTTTCAGTACCGATTATTGTGATGATATATAAAGGCTCAAATTTTGGTCACGAGACAGTCAGCCCATGGCCGAGTTTCAGACGAGTAACTTGTGATGGTTAGAACAACAACAATGCTTCAAATTAACTGTGGAATAAGTGTTAAACAATTAGGCCACATGTAAAAACCAGTGACAGTGTCTGCTCCATATGTACCTGATTATTCTTCAAGAAAAGTGAACTTTGTGGTTAGGTTTTACTGCTTGTAGATGGTCAACAAGAAACTATTGTAGCAGTAACTGTTCCGAAAGAACAGATACCAGTGATGACCATGCAGCTTCTCTAGAAAGAAATGATGATTAATCGAAAACCCTCAGCTGCCAACAGGTGTTGTTGATATACCTCAATGGGAGAGTGGGTTCAAGTCCCAGTCAGGGCACACATTTTCAACTGTCCCCATTGAGGTATATTAACAACACCTGTTGGCAGCTGAGGGTTTTCAAATAATTTTCATTTATCGTAGCAGTATGTAGAATTTCGCCTGCAAACTATTAATGAGACTTCTGGAAAGTTTAAACAATAGTGCACTGGCCATACACATGTAACTGTGTATTATTAAGGGGTTGTCCAAAGCGAAAACAGCACAATTCTAGCACATTGGATCACCAATCACAGCTATCAATTATAAATTTTCACCAATCACCAGAAATTTTATCTCCACCAAGTTGTATCTCAGTCCTAGGTAATTGCATTGATGAATTAAAGTCACCCAACCCAGTTGACATAATCTGCCTCTCTGAACACCGTGTGACCACTGGTATAGGAACTAGGCCTAAGCACAATGAGAAACTCAGACAGGAGAGTACTGCAAATGTTAGAATAAGGAAAGGTTCTCATAAAAGTATAATTAAAAATAATGTAAGTATATTTCATCAAAATATTGGGAGTTTAAAGAATAAAGTAGATGAGCTTCTGGTTTGTTTAGAAGATTTAGAAGCTGAGAATGAAATAGATATACTATGCCTGTCTGAGCATCACATTGTTACTGATATGGATAAGGTAAATGTAAGTGGATATAAGCTCTCTGCACATGTAATGAGAGAAAATATGGAGAAAGGAGGAGTTGCCATATATGTCAAAAGTTATCATTGTGCAAAAAGTATAGAAACAAAAAAGTTTTGTGTAGAGAAACATATAGAAGCATGTGCCTGTGAGCTTAAATTAAATAAAGGCACATTTATAATTGTAACTGTATATAGGTCCCCATCAGGAAATTTTCATCTATATCTGAAAAATTTGGACTCCTTGTTGTGCTATCTGTCAGACAGGGGGAAGCAAATTATTATTTGTGGGGACTTCAATGTAGATTCTCTGAAAGAGGGTAATAGGAAAAATGACCTTGAAGTATTACTCGGTTCTTTCAATTTGACACCCGTTATTGATTTTCCTACTCGGGTGGTAAAGGATAGCAGCTCACTGATAGATAACTTCTTTATAGACCAAGATAAGTTTAACCAGATAAATGCTCAGCCTGTTGAGAATGGTCTTTCTGATCATGGTGCACAGCTAGTTACAATATATGACATAGCTCCATTCAGCAATACTAAACAGTCCTCCAAAGTAGTACGTTCAGTCAACGATTTAACAATTGCAAATTTCAGGGAAAGCCTACAGCAGTTAGACTGGGATGAGGTGTACCGTGAACCTGATGCCAATTTAAAATATAATTTATTTCATGACATTTTTGTAAATGCATTTGAAAACTGCTTCCCCAAGAAAATAGTTAAATATACTCGTAAGAAACCTTGTAACAAACCATGGCTTACTAAGGGTATAAAAATATCTTGTAATCGGAAAAGGGAAATGTATCTGACAGCAAGAAAGAGTAGTGACCCAGAAACTATCAAAAATTATAAAAACTACTGTGTTATATTAAGAAAAGTTATTAAAAAATCCAGGAGTATGTGTATCATATCTGAAATCAGCAACTCTGATAATAAAATTAAAACAATTTGGAATATTATTAAAAGAGAAACAGGTCAACCAAGAGCAGAGGAAGACAGTATTACCATCAAATTGAATGAAAACTTTACAAACAAAAAGTCAGAAGTGGAAAATATTTTTAATAATCATTTTCTAAATGTTGTGGATATAGTAGGATCCAGGTGTTCATTAGAAGATGCTAGGCTGTTAATGGAAGAGGCCATACCTATGCAATTTGATACAATTGAAATCTCACCCACTTCTCCCTCTGAAATTAGGAAAATAATAAACTTGCTTAAAAGCAAAAACTCACATGGAATTGATGGCATTTCCAGCAAAATACTAAAAGCTTGTTCTCAACAGATAAGTAAGATTCTCAGCCACCTGTGTAATAGCTCTCTGGAACAGGGCATTTTCCCTGATAGACTTAAATATGCTATTGTTATACCTTTGCATAAAAAGGGGGATAGATCTGATGTCAACAATTACCGTCCAATCTCCCTTCTAACAGCTTTATCCAAAATTTTTGAGAAAGTAATGTATTCAAGAGTAGCTTCACATATCTGTAAAAATGAAGTACTAACAAAATGTCAGTTTGGTTTCCAGAAAGGTTTTTCAACAGAAAATGCCATATATGCTTTCACCAGTCAAATTTTGAATGATCTGAATAACCGAACACCACCCATTGGGATTTTTTGTGATCTCTCAAAGGCTTTTGATTGTGTAAATCATGAAATTCTGCTAGACAAGCTCAAGTATTGTGGCATGAGTGGGACAGTGCACAAATGGTTTAATTCGTACCTAACTGGAAGAGTGCAGAAAGTAGAAATAAGTAGTTCTCGTAACATGCAAAGATCAGCACATTCCTCAAACTGGGGAAGTATCAAGAATGGGGTTCCACAAGGGTCAGTCTTGGGTCCTTTGTTGTTCTTATTATATATTAATGATTTGCCATTCTATATTCATGAAGAGGCAAAGTTAGTTCTCTTTGCTGATGATTCAAGTATAGTAATCACACCTGACAAACAAGAAGTCAGAAGTGGAAAATATTTTTAATAATCATTTTCTAAATGTTGTGGATATAGTAGGATCCAGGTGTTCATTAGAAGATGCTAGGCTGTTAATGGAAGAGGCCATACCTATGTCAATACTGTCTTTCAGAAAATTACTAAGTGGTTCCTTGTAAACGGACTCTCACTGAATTTTGATAAGACACAGTACATACAGTTCCGTACAGTGAATGGTATGACGCCATTAATAAATATAGACCTTAATCAGAAGCATATAGCTAAGGTAGAATATTGCAAATTTTTAGGTGTGTCCATTGATGAGAGATTAAATTGGAAGAAACACGTTGATGATCTGCTGAAACGTTTGAGTTCAGCTACTTATGCAATAAGGGTCATTGCAAATTTTGGTGATAAACATCTTAGTAAATTAGCTTACTACGCCTATTTTCACTCATTGCTTTCATATGGCATCATATTTTGGGGTAATTCATCACTGAGGAATAAAGTATTTATTGCACAAAAGCGTGTAATCAGAATAATAGCTGGAGTCCACCCAAGATCATCCTGCAGACATTTATTTAAGGATCTAGGGATATTCACAGTAGCTTCTCAGTATATATACTCTCTTATGAAATTTGTTATTAACAACCAAACCCAATTCAAAAGTAATAGCAGTGTGCATAACTACAATACTAGGAGAAAGGATGATCTTCACTATTCAAGATTAAATCTAACTTTGGCACAGAAAGGGGTGAATTATACTGGCACTAAAGTCTTTGGTCACTTACCAAATAGTATCAAAAGTCTGACAGATAACCAACAAGTATTTAAGAAGAAATTAAAAGAATTTCTGAATGACAACTCCTTCTACTCCATAGAGGAATTTTTAGATATAAATTAAGAAAAAAAAACAAAAAAAATATTTAAAAAAATTAAAAAATAAAAATAAAAATAAAGAAAAACAAAAAAACACAATAAAATAAAGTTGTTATATTAACTTAAGTATGTTGTTAAATTAACCTGATTATGTCATGTATTGGAAAATTCGACTCGTTCCACATCATTACGAAATATCGTATTCATGATCCATGGAACTAGTATTAATCTAATCTAATCTAATCTAATCTACTGGTACTGTAAAACGTAACTGTGCATCTATCAGTTACATCATTTAAAGTAGTCAGCGTCAGAATCCACAACCCATTTTTCAGCCAGTGTAGCAACGCATTGGGAAGACACCAAGGACAGTCAACAACAATCAATCACTGAAAAATGAAAAGCAGGTGGGACCACCACAGACTTTTCACAGATTACGTTTTTGTATACACAGAAGCTGTGATTCTAGAAAATTTTAATGAAATGCTGGAATGTAGAGGTCCATCGCTTGGTGCATCCCCAACATAAACAAATGAAGCATGCTGTGTATAAATAGGCAGAAATACCTGCCATTGTATGATTACACAATTGCAGAAAAAACATTGGAGGCAGTCACATCCATAAAACATCTAGGAGCACACAAGTGAAACGAGCATAGAACACTAATTGCAGGTAAGGCAGAGGCATGACAGATTCATTGGAAGAATCCTCAGGAAATGTAGTCTACCCACAAAATACTTAGCATGCAAAACCATTGTTCAGCCAGAACTTTAATATTACTGGCCAGTCTGGGATCAGTACCAGATAGGATTGGTGGAGGAAATAGAGGAGATCCCAAGAAGAGCAGTGCATTTTGCTGCGGGTTCATTTTGTAAGAATGAAAGCATCACAGAGCTCTTCATTCAACTCTACTGGCAGATGGTACAAGAAAGCTGTCTTGCATCATGGTAAAGTTTACTGTTTAAATTCTGAGAGAGTATGTTCCCAGAAGAGTCATCCCATATATTGCTTCCGCTTATGCAAATCTCATAAAAAAAATGGTAAATCTAAAATTAGAGAGACTTGAGCTCACATGGAGACTTACCAGCAATCATTCTTTCTGCAGACTATTCACAATTGCAACAGAAAAAGGGGGAAGTAACAGTAATACAGAAAGTAACCTCTAATGCATACTGTAAAGTGGCCTGCTACATATAGATATAGATAGCAATGTCTTATAGATAGGAATGTCTTATTTTACTTGCATGTGGACATTATGATAACTGCTTGCAAATGTAATGTTCATTGAAATTGGGCATCAACTATCGACATAGAATAGGTGACGCACATTACAGAATGCACAATGTTGTTGCATGTAAAAGACAATAAATAACTAGATACACACAATGTAGGTAGAAAGAAACAAAGCTATGTGTAATGCTGATAGTATAAAAGTAACTAATGAATAGAACAATGTGTATCTCACATTGCATGTGCATTAATTTAATAGTAAATTCATAATACACGTAACATGAATGACAAACACCACTACTTCTGTAAAAAATACATGTATTACCTTAGAAAGGTTACGCACAATGGCAAACACAGGCTGAATTACTTTGATAATTGATCAGCAGATAATACATGTGAAGCTGTATAGCAAAATCATAGTGTCCTTGCAGTTAAGCAATGCACTGTAAGGTGTGTTGTCATACCTGATTCAGAACATCACTTACATTGAAGTTTTGTCTGCTGAGCTGGAGTTTTGGAATGATGATGTCTGCTCCACTACCAGTATTGCTCGACTCCACTTGTCTTGTAATAACAACATGTACTTGCAATCCAGGGGAACTGCTGACTCAAGTGATGACAGGAAGAAACGCACTAACATATGTAGACACTTGACCATTGGTGACATTGTTAGTATCAACTTTGTTATTTTCATGGAAGTCCGCAACTAAGGTACTTTGTGTATATTGTCTTTGATACTTTATTGTGGTACCACATAGCTTCTAAGAATTATGGTTCATTGTTCTTTATAAATACCTGCTGTATATATAAAGCAGAGTATGCGTGTATGTCCCGTATCTCTTCCCAAACCCCTGGATCTGTTTCAACCAGATTTGACACTGAAAGAGTAGGCCTGTACTGTCTGACTTAAGAATAACAAACAGTTTTCCAGACCCTGACATGTAGTCTGCCCTGGATGACAGGCATATTCTGCTTTGCATGGCGCCCTGTATGCCAGGGGCAAATGAATTGTTTCCAGGCCCCTCATGTGTCGTCTTCCCTGCATGATGGGTATGTTGTGGGAGAGTATCAGCCTGCTTTATTGAACTGTATGGCAGGCACTACACGTACTGATGAGCGTGGGTACAGACTGGTTGAGATGGATAGGAAAGAGAGGAGGAAATGGACAGAGAGAGAGAGAGAGAGAGAGAGAGAGGAAGAGGAGGTGCGAGAAGCATGTAGCAGGTAAAAGGTGTAGAGGGGTAGTGAGCAGGTGGAAAAGGAAGACAGGGTGGTGGAGATGGAAACAGAGTGTGGGAATGGAGGATATGGTCAGAGGGTGAGGGGAGGAAGATGTGGTCAGAGAGAAGGGGTGGAAGAAATGGACAAAGGGAGAATGAGAAAGAGTTGAAGAGACAGAGAGGGGGTGGGGGGGGGCAGAGGAGATAGACAGATACAGGAGGGAGGAAGAGTTGGATATGGGGAGGGGAAGGAGAAAGTGTGTTCAGTATATGTCTCACTGCTCAAAAAAAAGGTCATTGGCGCTTCACTTCCAAAAACTACAAATACCAAAACGTGTTGCCATGTAAGCAACTCTCCTACTTTGTTGGTACCTATATTACTAAGGGTGAAGGTCATCCAATTCCAGTTTGCAGGTTGCCTATCTAATGGCTTTCGATGATAAAGAAAATTTGATTTTTCAGTACTTCATGTAACTAATGGCTGCATTTAAAAATTTATTAAGCCATCATGTACTACTCATAAAGAGGTTATGTTAAAGGTTTAACACAGTAAGTCAAGTATTAAAGTTAGAAACATTGTGTATGTTTTGAGGCCACTTAACTCATAGAGCACAAATTACCCAGACCATATTCATCAAGTATTTGGAAATGAGAGCCCTTAGTGACTTCAAACAAACTTTTCACATAATTTCAAGCCTTTAGAAACTTTTTCTCGCTGACATCTCCTACCAAATAATTGAAAGGAAGTAAGTTTATTGCTTACTCATTTTCGCTGTTCATACAGTAAAACTTCAGCATCCATATAAGGCATGACATTTTATTACTTCTTTTCTACAAGCTATTCATAATACATTTTGCGGACAGTATCCACACATACCACTAACTGCAAAATTATATCATTAAATGAGACATAACACTATTGGCCCATAAAGTTTCGAGACTGGATTAATAAAACAGAGAGAAAATTGAAGGTGGTATTTTTAATGCTCGAGGTGTTCTATATAGTCTCTCCCCACTTGAGTGCAATGCACAGAACATTCATACAAGCATGTGAAGCTGTCAGAAAAGTAGTTCTTTGGGATGTTGTTCAACTAGCATATCACATTCACACCTACTTCGGTCTTGGCAAACTGTCAGACACTCATACTCCACTTTGTCATTTTGTAGTAGCTTCACATTAATAACACAAAGTCTCATTACCCACGCTGATTTTTTCCAGCAAATTACTGTCTGCCTTTTTCATTTCCATCACATTGCACCAGGCAGCCATTCATTGTTTTCTGTTCAGCAGTCAAGGTATACAGTGTAAGCTTTTCACACATTTTTCTCTTCCTCAAAAGCATTCTGGAAAGTTTCTTAAACACATGATTTAGATATGTTGGCTTTGGTGCAATATTGAGATTTGTGATACAGCAGTTATGTTGGTGCACTATAGTCGCACCTCCACTACTTAACAGTGCCTGCTTACAACCACCAAAACATCTCAACTGATGGGTTGCATGCTCATCTGTTGTTTAGCCCTTAAGCTGCAGTCTCAGTGGCCCCAATATTGGTGGATTCCTCCAATGACTGACATCGGCAGGGGATGGCCTATCTTTTCAAATCAATATGGCACTACATGTGTGGTAACACCATAACTGATCTTATCTCCCGAACATATAGGCTTTGGATGATAATCGATGGATCAGTTTGCTTCCTTTGGTCAAATCTACCTATGTTCTTGCATACAAAATATGGACCATGAGAAGCAGATAAGTTTAGTCTAAGAAAGAGTGAGTTTGTGGCATCCTGTGGATGAAAATATCATAATCGGATTATAGTTCAGAACCTATGGACTGAAACTGTAGGTTTATATGAAAACTCAAATAGGCAAAATCTTTATTCGAAATTTGGGAATAAATTATAACCTCAAAAAATAATTTTTTCAAGTAAAAAGGATGCTGCTGTACTGGATCTTTGTTGTGGATGGTTGTTATTAGTTGTCTACAAATTATTATTACTGCTTACTGGCGTTTTATGCCAGTAGGGTAGAGATTCTGTTAATATGAAGTGGTTTGCAAATGTGGTGTATGGCATGTATTTCAACTTTTAAGTGGTTACAGTTTTGAGCATGGTTGTTTTTCAGCAACCATAAACAATTTTCAAACGCAGGAATTATAGAGCCAACCGGTGGCAAATAACTTTTTGGTACACTTGACCTAGGTTTTGACACCTACTACGGATATCTATATTAGATTGAAATTTTGAGAAATCGTAAAATTACCCCACAAGAAAGCAATGGTCAGAATTTGGAGCAGCTATCCTCAAGTCAAAAATAAAATAATTTTTTTAATATTATTTTTGACTGGAGCATAGCTGGTCTAAATTCTGAGCATTTCATTCTCACAATGTAATTTTTTGAATTCTCAAAATTTCATTCAGATGGCAACTTTAGTAGATGTCGAAGCCTAAGTCAAGTGTACCAAACAGTTATTTGCAACTGGTTAGCTGCATAATTCCTTCGTCCGAAAAAAATAATTAAGTGCTTTACGTTTTCACAGTATCTTACGCTGCACTTTATGCTTTTCTTTCACTGTGCTAAATGACAGTCACTGAAGGTTAATTGACGTACGTCTGCACAATATTAAATAAACATAGCGAAACAGGGTGTTTACAACTTGATTTTTAAGTTCATCACGAATTATTTCGAGTATGTAACAGAATGTTTATCGCGTCATCCCATATATTCGTAAAAGTTGTCTTTTTATTCCGATAACTGACGACAGGATATGTAGTACCGATAATAGCCACTTTCTTTAGGAGGCAAGAAAGTTGATTCATATACATTTCGTGTCTCTTTAATAGAGAAGCCGCTATGCAGCACTCATGTCCAAGCATAGAGACGTGACCTACTTGATCCTGCTCAAAGCCACGCTGTCGTCCGATGTTATCGGGCGACCTCTGGTGACAGTGCCTGACGACCATTGTTGGTGCAATTGTGAACGCAGCCACAGTCGGTAACATGTAAAAATTGTGCACTGATGGTAACATCCTTCTTGGAGACTAATAGTGGCAAATTTGCAATTAATGTCCCATTTAGTGAATCTCGAAAATTAATAACAATTTAAAAAGCGTGATGAAATATTAATACTAACATTTTAATCATGATTTGCGTTACATCGCGGAAAAAATTACTTATCTTTTGTTCATGAAATACTTTGTAAATGTTTAATATGAAATAGCTTGTAAAATTGACTTGTTTTCTCATATATTGATATATATTGAAATAAACAAAAGAATTACAAACTCTCTGCACATATTTTCATGGAGCCTTGTAAGCAGTTGGATTTATCACATTTCAGCACTTACGGAAATAAAGAGAAAAATTACGAACTTTCTGGACATATTTCATATATTTTCATGGAACACTGTAAGCAACTGGACTTCTTACATTTCACGCACAAGTATGCCGACATTCTGTTCAGTGGGTAGGGACAATAACGACAGTTGTTCTTTCTGGGTTGACGCTTCTTTCTTTTTTTGTTGGATCACTATCGCGCTGCAATTCAGCCAAAATATCTGACATAGTTTTCCTAAGTTCATCTGGTAAGTTTCGAATCTGGACTCTGGGGCCTTCTCTGCATGTCTTCCGATTAAGCATATTTTATGCTGTTCATGAACTCAAATCTTGAGATTGTTCTATTATGTAAATACATAACATAGGCATTTGCGCACCTCATTGATATCAGGAAGTAAAATATCGTCTGTGGCCACCTCCTCGTTCACCGGTTAGCTGAGTAGTTGCTGCCCTTAATGCCTAGAACGTCTACGCCAGATTTCGTGGCATTATAAAAATTGATAATCTCTGGCTTGTTGCTTTTCTTCACCGGTATATAATACACCGAAGAAAACATTATAGCTGTATTAGATTTTTTGGAACAAAAGACAATAGTGTCAGATATTTACTGAAACCCTGAATACTGGAGCCCACTTCTTTCTTTGGGTAGGAAAGAAACGCTTTTGGAACTTCTCTTTTGTTGAATTTTAGACTTCCAGCAGATGTTAACTTGTTTTTCAGTAGCTCCTTACACAATTAAATAGAGGGAAAACAATTGTCTGCTGTGGTACTCCTGTTTGATCAATACAAACATTTGGATAGACGAGCCACAGACTGGGTCGGCTTTTATAACTTTTTCTCTTCTTCTGATAGTGTTGCTCCATCGCTATATTTCCCCACATAAATACAAGCATTAAATAAATACGATGATTGTGCATCTGGGAGACACATGACCTTTATGCCATATTTAGCATGTCTCTTGCGCATATATATACTGAATCGGTATCTACCTCTAAATGGGATTAGATATCGTCAAGACCAGATTGAGCTTCAACGGCGTATACCTTCTGACAATTAGGAATATTGGACATAGCTGCTGCAGGATCATCCATTTTCCTTTGTTCACGAGTAGATGCATCATCAAATCTGAGAGCAACCAGTAAAACTTCACATCGTTTTAAAGACACAGTTGCACGACAAATGGGACGCCTGGTACAGTCATTCGCAAAGAGTAACGCCAATTTTTCATGTTCATGTTTGAAAATCGAACATAGAACCACCAAACCAATCAATTTGTCTGTCTGTATCTTTATAACTGGAGGAGGAAGGATTCTTTAATTTATTCCTTGAGGCCTGGAAAAACGAGCGTGACGACTTTGCTTCTTCGACTGCAATCAACAGACTTTTGTGGTGGTCCCGTTTCTTCTTTCTCATGAGTTGGTCCGTATTACGCCTCACTACGAAGCGAGGCGTAATACGGACCAACTCATGAGAAAGAAGAAACGGGACCACCACAAAAGTCTGTTGATTGCAGTCGAAGAAGCAAAGTCGTCACGCTCGTTTTTCCAGGCCTCAAGATTCGCCAGAGGCGCATACAGACAACGTACATTGGTCCTAACGAATGAGACGGGTGAAGTTGTACCGCCAGAAGAGCAAGCAACCCTATTTAAAAAACATTTTGAAAACCTATTGAATCCCGACAACCCACCTGTAGGGACAACACAGACGGATGCCCGTTTTGACAGAGTTGAAGTCCCTGAACCATCTGAGGAAGAAATCAGTGTTGCCCTAAAAGCACTCAAGAACAACAAGGCTCCAGGAGGTAGTGGTATCACAGCTGAGATGCTTCGCTTGGGAGGGGAAACACTGGTGGGTGCTTTGAAACGATTAATTTCTACCATCTGGGAAGCAGAAGTAATTCCTGAGGAATGGAAGGGAGCAATCATATGTCCCATATTCAAGAAGGGAGATGCTACTCATGTATCCAACTACCGAGGGATTTCGTTACTTGAAATTGGCTACAAAGTTTTTACAACACTGCTACTAAACCGCATGAAACCACTGGCTGAAGGAATTGTAGGGACCTATCAATGTGGGTTCGTTGCTGGACGATCGACAATTGATCACATATTTACTCTGAGGCAGTTGATAGAAAAATTCTACGAATTCAATAAGGATCTACACCTCATCTTCATCGATTTTCGACAAGCTTATGACAGCATTGACCGCGCCACGTTATGGGAAACGTTAGAGGAACTTGGCATCCCATCAAAATACATCCGCTTAATTGCTGCTTGCTACTCTCAGTCTACGGCCCAAGTGCGGTTTGGTAATCAACTATCACCATCATTCAGTGTACAAAATGGATTGAGACAAGGAGATCCATTGGCGCCAATATTATTCAATTTGGCCCTGGAAAAAGTAAGCCGTGACACTTGTCGAACCAGAGAGATGGAGATGGTGGGAGCAGACACAATCTTGGCATTTGCTGATGATGTTGTGATCCTTGGTGACACTCTAGAGCAAGTACGCAGTGATACCTCCCGATTCCTCCACAATGCAGAGAAAATTGGGCTGGTGGTGAACGATGAAAAAACTAAATATCTTGTTGTATCACGCCGCCGAGATCTCCCTCCTTCCATTGATGTCGACAGGCATACCTTCGAACGAGTTGAAGAGTTCAAGTACCTGGGCTCCATACTAACAAATAAAAGTGAAGTAACGAAAGAAGTACAGCAACGTATAACAAATGCTAATCGCATGTTCTTTAGCCTGAACAATCTTTTCAGATCTCGGCTGATATCGCAGAAAAACAAGATCCACCTATACACGACACTGGTGAGACCAGTACTTTTATACGGCTGTGAAACTTGGGCAACATCAGCAACAACAGAAGAAGCAATATGTGCATTTGAAAGGAAGGTACTTCGGAAGATATATGGACCCATCAACAATGCCATGGAAGGTAAATGGGAACGAAGAAAAAAAGAAGATTTATACCAGCGGTATGGAAAGCCACACATTGGACGAATATTGGCGCAGAAGAGACTCCAATGGTTTGGCCACATCCTACGGGCAGACGGATCCCTTCCAAACAGAGTCCTCCACTCTCAACCCACAGGAAAACGCCCTAGAGGACGCCCAAGAACTCGATGGAAGGATAGGATAACAACGATCCTGAAAGAAGTGGAACCAGCAGCCGTGGAGGAGGACGCCAACGACCGGATGAGATGGACTGCCATCTGCAACAGCTCCCTCCTCTCGTGTAATTGACAGACACTGCGTGTGTGTTTTTCTGTTTCTGTAATGTATCCCTCTTGCCTTTTAAACCTTTAAGCTGTAATGTATATATGTAACCTTTTACTACTGTATAGTGTACTTTTGTAAGTCTTTTTTCTTTAATTTTTCCGTTTGTTCTTCTTGCTGTAGGCCTTAAAGGCCCGATAAGGCAATAAATGATGATGATGATGATGATGATGATTTAGCCGGCCGGAGTGGCCGAGCGGTTTTAGGCGCTACGGTCGCAGGTTCGAATCCTGCCTCGGGCATGGATGTGTGTGATGTCCTTAGGTTAGTTAGGTTTAAGTAGTTCTAAGTTCTAGGGGACTGATGACGTCAGATGTTAAGTCCCATAGTGCTCAGAGCCATTCCTTATGACTTACATTTTTGAGTTGGTATGTACTACTATCTCATCCAAAATCTCAGTGTTGAAAAACAAACGCCACGTTTCTTCTGGATCTGGATTGTTATATAACTGATTGGCAGGGCCTGACCGTGACAACGATCCAACTTTTATTATATTTTTATGTGGTGTGCCGCAAATGGGCGCTCTGGAACTTCAAGTGAAACAGTTCATCATGCCATGACAAGCTATCTCAGTTTCGGTGTCATCATTTCCCCTATTCTGAACAGAGTCAGTACTATCTCGTTCATTCCCAGACGAGTGGAGAACATCATTCAGTTCTATTTCAGAATCATTGTCATGGTCTGAATCTGATAGGTGATCTTCTTCAGGAACATAAGAATTGTCTGAATGATAATCATTATTTCTCTCCTCAAACTGCTCTAAAGCCATCTGCGCCTTTCCCTTGCTTCTTTGCGACACATCAGGTAATCCCCCACGGGTAACCATTTGTATACAAAGCGATATATGGAAACCAAGGAGTGGTTGTTGTGGTCTTCAGTCCAGAGACTGTTTTGATGCAGCTCTCCATGCTACTCTATCCTGTGCAAGCATCTTCATCTCCCAGTACCTACTGCAACCTACATCCTTCTGAATCTGCTTAGTGTATTCATCCCTTGGTCTCCCTCTACGATTTTCACCCCCCACACTTCCCTCTAAACTGGTGATCCCTTGATGCCTGAGAAAGTGTCCTACCAACCGATCCCTTCTTCTAGTCAAGTTTTGTCACAAACTCCTCTTATCCCCAATTCTATTCAATACCTCCTCATTAGTTATGTGATCTACCCATCGAATCTTCAGCATTCTTCCGTAGCACCACATTTCGAAAGCTTCTGTTCTCTTCTTGTCTAAACTATTTCTGTCCATGTTTCACTTCCAGACATGGCTACACTCCACACAAATACTTTCAGAAACGACTTCCTGACACTTAAATCTATACTCAATGTTAACAAATTTCTCTTCTTCAGAAACGCTTTCCTTGCCATTGCCAGTCTACATTTTATATCCTCTCTACTTCGACTATCATCAGTTATTTTGCTCCCCAAATAGCAAAACTCATTTACTACTTTAAGTGTCTCATCTCGTAATCTAATTCCGTCAGCATCACCAGATTTAATGACACCACATTCCATTATCCTCGTTTTGTTTTTGTTGATGTTCATCTTATATCCTCCATTCAAGACACTGTCCATTCTGTTCAACTGCTCTTCCAGGTCCTGACAGAACTACAATGTCATCGGCAAACCTCAAAGTTTTTATTTCTTCTCCATGATTTTAATTGCTACTCCGAATTTTTCTTTTGTTTCCTTCACTCAATATACAGATAGAATAACATTGGGGATAGGCTACAACCTAGTCTTACTCCCTTCCCAACCACTGCTTCCCTTTCATGCCCCTCGTCTATTATAACTGCCGCCTGGTTTCTGTAAAAATTGTAAATAGCCTTTCTCTCCCTGTATTTGACCCCTGTGACCTTCAGAATTTGAAAGAGAGTATTCCAGTCAACATTGTCAAAAGCTTTCTCTAAGTCTACAAATGCTAGAAAAGTAGGTTTGCCTTTCCTTAATCTATCTTCTAAGGTAAGTCGTAAGATCAATATTGCCTCGTGTGTACCAACATTTCTACGAAATCCACACTGATCTTCTCCGAGGTCGACTTCTACCAGTTTTTCCATTCGTCTGCACAGAGTTCGTGTGAGTATTTTGCAGCCGTGACTTATTAAACTGATAGTTCGGTAATTTTCACACCTGTCAACAGCTGCTTTCTTATGGACTGGAATTATAATATTATTCTTGAAGTATGAGGGTATTTCGCCTGTCTCATACATCTTGCTCAACAGATGGCAGAGTTTTGTCATAGTTGGCTCTTCCATGGCTATCAGTTATCGAGGCGTTGAGATCAAAAAGAGGTTATGTCACTCAATCGATATTGTGAGATATATTGAAAAAACTGTATAATTCTGTATAGCGTTATTCCCAAACCTTATAGTTAGTCCCACAGACTCGTGAGGATGAATGCAGTGTTATGCCAACAATCTGTAATTATAGGATGAAGGCAACTAATAGAAAATGCTAATAGAAAATTACTGACATATCCCCTTTTAGGTTTAAACAGTAGCCATTGTACTGAAATATTGTATAACGAAACAAAATACACCAACAAGCAAAATATTATTTTTAATCATTTCAACATTGTCATACACATGTAACATGGCAGAGTTAATTCCACATGTTTTACTTATTAAACAACCCTTTTCATATTGACAGAGATATATGTTCATAAATTTGTCACTCTTGATCACTGTCCCAAACTTCACTTCAGATTCACTGGAGTCCTCTCCACCAGTCGCATTGCTTTAGAAGGCTGTCAAAATACGATACTGCAAAGGGATAACGTCAATCATGCGTGTAATATCCTTCAGTTTCTTAGGTTTCAGTGGAATGACGTGCATGTGTGCTCTCGGCACATGATGGAAATGAGGGACTGTCTCAGCCTTAACCAGACGAAAATCATATTTCACCATTCCACAGCTATTGGGTGAAACAGAGACGCATTTTGACTGGTCAGTGTACTCAAATAGTTTTTAACGTATAACAACCCATTTTTCTACTTTCACAGTTACAGGCTACTTAAAAATGAATCTACAGGGTGGTCCATTGATCATGACCGGGCAAAATATCTCACGAAATAAGCGTCAAACGAAAAAATTACAAAGAACGAAACTTGTCTAGCTTGAAGGGGGAAACCAGATGGCGCTATGGTTGGCCCGCTAGATAGCGCTGCCATAGGTCAAACGGATATCAACTGCGTTTTTTTTTTTTAAATAGGAACCCCCATTGTTTATTACATATTCGTGTAGTACGTAAAGAAATATGAATGTTTTAGTTGGACCACTTTTTTCACTTTGTGATAGATGGCACCGTAATAGTCACAAACATATGGCTCACAATTTTAGACGAACAGTTAGTAGCAGGTAGGTTTTCTTAAGTTAAAATACAGAACGTAGGTACGTTTGAACGTTTTATTTCGGTTGTTCCAATGTGATACATGTACCTTTGTGAACTTAGCATTTCTGAGAACGCATGGTGTTACTGCGTGATTACCTGTAAATACCACATTAATACAATAAATGCTCAAAATTATATTCGTCAACCTCAATGAATTTGGCAATACATTCCTCTCAACAGTGAGTAGTTCGCCTTCCGTAATGTTCGCACATGCATTGACAATGCGCTGACGCATGTTGTCAGGCGTTGTCGGTGGATCACGATAGCAAATATCCTTCAACTTTCCCCACAGAAAGAAATCGGGGGACGTCAGATCCGGTGAATGTGCGGGCCATGGTATGGTGCTTCGACGACCAATCCACCTGTCTCGAAATATGCTATTCAATACCGCTTCAACCGCACGCGAGCTATATGCCGGACATCCATCATGTTGGAAGTACATCGCCATTCTGTCATGCAGTGAAACATCTTGTAGTAACATCGGTAGAACATTACGCAGGAAATCAGCATACATTGCACCATTTAGATCGCCCTCAATAAAATGGGGGCCAATTATCCTTTCTCCCATAATGCCGTACCATACATTAAACCGCCAAGGTCGCTGATGTTCCACTTGTCGCAGCCATTGTGGATTTTCCGTTGCCCAATAGTGCATATTATGCCATTTTACGTTACCGCTGTTGGTGAATGACGCTTCGTCGCTAAATAGAACGCGTGCAAAAAATCTGTCATCGTCCCGTAATTTCTCTTGTGCCCCGTGGCAGAACTGTACACGATGTTCAAAGTTGTCGCCATGCAATTCCTGGTGCACAGAAATATGGTACGGGTGCAATCGATGTTGATGTAGCATTCTCAACACCGACGATTTTGAGATTCCCGATTCTCGCCCAATTTGTCTGCTACTGATGTGCGGATTAGCCGGGACAGCAGCTAAAACATCTAGTTGGGCATCATCATTTGTTGCAGGTCGTGGTTGACGTTTCACATGTGGCTGAACACTTCCTGTTTCGTTAAATAACGTAACTGTCCGACGAACGGTCCGGACACTTGGATGATGTCGTCTAGGATACCGAGCAGCATACATAGCACACGCCCGTTGGGCATTTTGATCACAATAGCCACACATCAACACGGTATCGACCTTTTCCGCAATTGGTAAACGGTCCATTTTAACACGGGTAATGTATCACGAAGCAACTACCGTCCGCACTGACGGAATGTTACGGATTCCACGTACTTATACGTTTGTGACTATTACAGCGCCATCTATCACAAAGCGAAAAAAGTGGTCCAACTAAAACATTCATATTTCTTTACGTACTACGCGAGTATGTAATAAGAAATGGGGGTTCCTATTTAAAAAAAAAACGCAGTTGATATCCGTTTGACCTATGGCAGCGCCATCTAGCTGGTCAACCGTAGTGCCATCTGGTTTCCCCCTTCAAGCTAGACGAGTTTCGTTCTTTGTAATTTTTTCGTTTGACGCTTATTTCGTGAGATATTTGGCCCGATCACGATCAATGGACCACCCTATATACGTTTCCGAAAGTCAAGAAATGCCTCTTGTGCGCATAGATCAATACGCATGCGTTTCCTTGCTTTCTGTAGTACTGTGAACCATTGGTGGGGAGTATACACTGTGTCCTGTTTCCTTTTCCGTAATTGCAGACTTGTAAAGTCCCTATCACAGGCATTGCAGGAATGCCCAAGGGTTGGGAACATGTAGCAAACGCTGGAAAATCTACCACTATGAACTAAAGTGTACCAAAATTGAACCATTGTGCGATTCCTATCCTGTCCTGTACAGGCATCTGAAAATGCATACAACGTTTCCACAGCAGAGGCCACATGTTTACTTACGGTATCCATAAGGAGAGAAACCACTTCATTAGGACCCTTCTTAGCGGTTACTTCATCAAACATACAAATGAAAGATTTGTCATCAGAAAATCTATGAATACCAAATATAAATACCCATGGCTGCCGCAAATAGAACATATCAGTTACCGGTATGTGTGGAACAGGCACCTTCTGTATGAAATCGAATGTGATCATTTCTGATTTTCCCACATCTTCTCCTTGTACAAGTTTTTCACAACGTGCCATGTTATCATATAACTGACGTGCCCGAAGCTTATGGAGTTTCAACTCATTTTGGGCTGCAGTCTTGATAGAAGGGTTTTTCTCTCCTTCAGTTGTACACGTAAGCCTTTCACATTCACAACAGACATCCACTCAAGGACGACCAAAGCCACAGTTGAATGATGCTTGAAATAATCATAAAAATAACGATATCGTACCTTTGGCTTGAACAGCCCTGGGTCAGTAGTGTTACTTTGAGATCTATAAATTATGTACATTTAGGGGTCATATTTTTCGAGAAACATTTCCCACATGGTTTTCACAGATAAAGAACTTGAGAGCTATCTCTTTTTCCTACCACAACGTCCATAATGTGCTACCCTTACTGAAAACGACTTAATGAATTCCGCTATCATGACATTGGTATTTTCTGGAACGGAATAATTGTCTTGATGTCTACCACGACCATCATGTGGCGAAGTCACTCCTCCTTGACTTAAGCGCCACAGTCTCTCCACTCGGCGTTTTTTTATGCCAACGAGTGCAACATAAGCTTTCTTGCATACCATAGTTTCCTTGAAGCCAACTTTAAACTGCAGATACAAGTGAATTAGTATAATAACACAAAAATCTACTTAATCGTAATACTGTAACCCTATTAAATACACTCCTGGAAATTGAAATAAGAACACCGTGAATTCATTGTCCCAGGAAGGGGAAACTTTATTGACACATTCCTGGGGTCAGATACATCACATGATCACACTGACAGAACCACAGGCACATAGACACAGGCAACAGAGCATGCACAATGTCGGCACTAGTACAGTGTATATCCACCTTTCGCAGCAATGCAGGCTGCTATTCTCCCATGGAGACGATCGTAGAGATGCTGGATGTAGTCCTGTGGAACGGCTTGCCATGCCATTTCCACCTGGCGCCTCAGTTGGACCAGCGTTCGTGCTGGACGTGCAGACCGCGTGAGACGACGCTTCATCCAGTCCCAAACATGCTCAATGGGGGACAGATCCGGAGATCTTGCTGGCCAGGGTAGTTGACTTACACCTTCTAGAGCACGTTGGGTGGCACGGGATACATGCGGACGTGCATTGTCCTGTTGGAACAGCAAGTTCCCTTGCCGGTCTAGGAATGGTAGAACGATGGGTTCGATGACGGTTTGGATGTACCGTGCACTATTCAGTGTCCCCTCGACGATCACCAGTGGTGTACGGCCAGTGTAGGAGATCGCTCCCCACACCATGATGCCGGGTGTTGGCCCTGTGTGCCTCGGTCGTATGCAGTCCTGATTGTGGCGCTCACCTGCACGGCGCCAAACACGCATACGACCATCATTGGCACCAAGGCAGAAGCGACTCTCATCGCTGAAGACGACACGTCTCCATTCGTCCCTCCATTCACGCCTGTCGCGACACCACTGGAGGCGGGCTGCACGATGTTGGGGCGTGAGCGGAAGACGGCCTAACGGTGTGCGGGACCGTAGCCCAGCTTCATGGAGACGGTTGCGAATGGTCCTCGCCGATACCCCAGGAGCAACAGTGTCCCTAATTTGCTGGGAAGTGGCGGTGCGGTCCCCTACGGCACTGCGTAGGATCCTACGGTCTTGGCGTGCATCCGTGCGTCGCTGCGGTCCGGTCCCAGGTCGACGGGCACGTGCACCTTCCGCCGACCACTGGCGACAACATCGATGTACTGTGGAGACCTCACGCCCCACGTGTTGAGCAATTCGGCGGTACGTCCGCCCGGCCTCCCGCATGCCCACTATACGCCCTCGCACAAAGTCCGTCAACTGCACATATGGTTCACGTCCACGCTGTCGCGGCATGCTACCAGTGTTAAAGACTGCGATGTTGCTTCGTATGCCACGGCAAACTGGCTGACACTGACGGCGGCGGTGCACAAATGCTGCGCAGCTAGCGCCATTCGACGGCCAACACCGCGGTTCCTGGTGTGTCCGCTGTGTCGTGCGTGTGATCATTGCTTGTACAGCCCTCTCGCAGTGTCCGGAGCAAGTATGGTGGGTCTGACACACCGGTGTCAATGTGTTCTTTTTTCCATTTCCAGGAGTGTATATACCTTAACTATTTGCCTTAAAGATTTTACAAAACGTGGATGAAAGATGTACATAATTCGGTAATGATATGGTTAATAAAATAATATTACAGTTGTCATACCAGTTACCTTATAATTGTGGTGTCACCGCCAGACACCACACTTGCTAGGTGGTAGCCTTTAAATCGGCCGCGGTCCGTTAGTATACGTCGGACCCGCGTGTCGCCACTATCAGTGATTGCAGACCGAGCGCCGCCACACGGCAGGTCTAGAGAGTCTTCCTAGCACTCGCCACAGTTGTACAGCCGACTTTGCTAGCGATGGTTCACTGACAAAATACGCTCTCATTTGCCGAGACAATAGTTAGCATAGCTTTCAGCTACGTCATTTGCTACGACCTAGCAAGGCGCCATTATCAGTTACTATTGATATTGTAAATAATGTACAGACAAGAGCTACGTTCAACCTTAATGGATTAAAGTTAAGTATTCCACCAAGTACCACCTTTTTTCTGAAGTCTAAATTCCTTGTCCTGTTCCAGACCTCACGCCAGCCTGCGTGAGCTTAAACGCGTGCCTTTCGGCTTCCTCTCAATTTAGTGGGTTGGTCTCCTGCCAATCCACAACAATAATAATAGTTTGCTATCCTTGGAAATCGGTAATGGAATTTGGGCGTGGTCTCCTTGCTTTTGCAATGAAGGAAAGAATGTGAGCACTCAAGTACCCATCCTGTCAATCTTTATTGGGCATATTGTAGAATTCTGTCAACAATAGTTCCTTCTCAGAAAATGATAACTTCTCAAAACATTTACACCGGCATCTGTAAACAGATATGCAGTATTATTAACCTATATACTAGGCGAATAACATATTTTACCGATATCCTGTATTACAACTAAAACATAAATTGAAACTTTGCGTCCATGAAAGGAATTTATATTCACATTTTAGTACAATGTTTCTACACAACTCGCCTCTGCTACAGAATATTACATTATGTACAGAGAATCCAAACAATGAACACTGTATGACTATTTACCTGCGATCTACATCTGTTTCCCTCCTAGGAACAATGCCTCCTTTCCATTTGGTATGCTCAAAACCCTTCACCATCTTTTGTTTAATCATATTCCTCTTCCACAATTCGGGGCGTCTTTTCTTCCTTCTAAATTCATATAAATCGTCTTCGGACTAGTCTTTTCCATCACCGAAGCCACTTTGAAATCTCACAGCTGATTAATACAAACTGCTACAGTACTGCCCTCACGCCTCAATTTCTTTCATGAAATATAGGGACTTGTCTCTGTGACAAGTCCTCTTTGTGCACGAAACGTAATTTCAGCACTGGTTCTGACAGGGAAAGAAACACTGAACAAGTCCCATTTTAGAACCAACAGATGCGGAATCGTGTGAAAATATCAACTACAGTAATAACTCATATACCCCAAAAATGATGGCAAATGCCGTTTCTGAACTCAATGACTCAATTCTAATGGAATGTTGTCTACTTTCGGGGCCTTGTTTCGATGTAGATCTTTCAGTGCTCTGTCAAATTCTTCACGCAGTATCATATCTCCCATTTCAACTTCATCTACGTCCTCTTCCATTTCCTCAAGTTCATCGTCCTTGTATAGACCAACTATATACTCATTCCACCTTTCTGCTTTCCCTTCTTTGCTTAGAACTGGTTTTCCATCTGAGCTCTTGATACTCATACAGGTGGTTCTCTTTTCTCCAAAGGTCTCTTTCATTTTCCTGTAGGCAGTATCTATCTCACCCCCAGTGATATATGTCTCTAAAGCCTTACATTTGTCCTCTAGCCATGTCTGCTTAGCCATTTTGCACTTCCTGTCGATCTCATTTTTGAGACGCTTGTATTCCTTTTCGCCTGCTTCATTTACTGCATTTTTATATTTTCTCCTTTCATCAATTAAATTCAGTATCTATTCTGTTACCCAAGGATTTCTACTAGCCCTCGTCTTTTTACGAACTTGATCCGCTGCTGCCTTCACTATTTCATCTCTCAAAGCTACCCATTCTTCTTCCACTATATTTCTTTCCTCCGTTCTTGTCAATCATCTCTCAAAGCTACCCATTCTTCTTCCACTATATTTCTTTCCTCCGTTCTTGTCAATCATTCCCTAATGCTCTCTTTGAAAATCTCTACAACCTCTTGTTTTTTTTCAGTATATCCAAGTCCCATCACCTTAAAATGTGATCTTTTTGCAGTTTCTTCAGTTTTAATCTACAGTTCATAATCAATAAATTGTGGTCAGAGTCCACATCTGCCCCTGGAAATATCTTACAATTTAAAACCTGGTTCCTAAATCTCTGTATAACCTTTATGTAATCTATCCGAAATCTTCCAGTATCTCCAGCCCTCTTCCACGTACACAAACTTCTTTCATGATTCTTAAACCAAGTGTTATCTATGATTAAGTTATACTCTGTGCAAAATTCTACCAGGCGGCTTCTTCTTTCATTCCTTACCTACTACTTTTCCTTCTCTTCCTTTTCCTACTATCGAATTCCAGTTCCCCATGACTATTAAATTTTCGTCTCCCGTCACTATCTGAATAATTTCTTTTATCGCATCATAGATTTCTTCAATCTCTTCCTCACCTGCGGAGCTAGTTGGCATATAAACTTGTACTACTGTGGTAGGCATGGGCTTCGTATGTGTCTTGGCTACAATAATGCGTTCACTATGCTGTTTGTAGTAGCTTACCGCCCTCCTATTTTTATTCATTATTAAACCTACTCCTACATTACCCCTATTTGATTTTGTATTTATAACCCTGTATTCGCCTGATGAGAAGTCTTGTTCCTCCTGCCACCGAACTTCACTAATTCCCAGTATATGTAACTTTAACCTATCCATTTCCCTTTTTAAATTTTCTAAAAACCTGCCCAATTAAGGGATCTGACATATCACACTGCGATCCGTAGAACGCCAGTTCTCTTTCTCCTAATAACGACGTCCTCCTGAGTAGTCCCCGCCCAGAGATCCGAATGGGGGATGTTTTATCTCCGAATATTTTACGAAAGAGGACGCCATCATCATTTAATCATACAGTAAAGCTGCATGCCCTCGGGAAAAATTACGGCTGTAGTTTCCCCTTGCTTTCAGGCGTTCGCAATACCAGCACAGCAAGGCTGCTTTGTGTAATGATACAAGGCCAGATCAGTCAGTCATCCAGACTGTTGCCCCTGCAACTACTGAAAAGGCTGCTGCCCCTCTTCTGAAACCACACGTTTGTCTGGCCTCTCAACAGATACCCCTCCATTGTGGTTGCACCTACGGTACAGCTATCTGTATCGCTGAGGCACGCAAGCCTCCCCACCAACGGCAAGGTCCATGGTTCATGGGAGGAGGAAGTAAGGAGTATGTCACAAAATATGTACTCGTTTAAAGTAATATCCGTCCATAAGAGGGAGGAAAATTATTCCTTTATTGTAATATCCGCCTGTGAGACGATGTGGCTGAAGTGTGTGCCCAAGTAAAAGAGTACTGTCGCGGAAATTAAACAACGACGTCCACACAATAAGTTCAACTCACGACTGAAGCATAGTCGAAATATCAGATCAAATTAACGTGAGCCAATAATACGTTGAGAAATTGTACATCGCTTATGGGGAGTATGATACCAACTAAGAGACGAGAGTTGTTAGTTCAAGCTAGTAGTTACTCCGATGATGTCACTTAAGGTAAGTAGGTCTGCCTACACACTTGTGAACAAAATCGAGCGATTGTCGATAGACACTGTAGAGGGACTGTCTGCAGACATGTAGCTAGACACATGGATGTCTTGTTGCATCTTTGCTAAATATGGCTGACCCTGTGGGGATCGCAGCTCAGAAAGAAATCGAAACAGGTGACGTCGATGGGAACGTGAACTGTTTGTGGAAGAGCCTCGTTTCGGCTGTAAATTACTTTCTACTCTGAAAGTAAAAGACAGTAGGTCTTTTTTCCTACCTCACTCACTGATGCCGGTACTTATTATTTTTTGGCCAGCACTTCGATTATCAACTTTTTCTTGTTTCGACATTCATTTTTGGAATTACTAACTTTCCACAAACATCACGTTGCGTGAAAATCATCAGTCAGCTGCAGCACTGTCTCCACTGATAAGTGTTGTATAACACACAAAAATGATAAAAAACAGATGAGGCTTTTGCATATCGCAAAGAGAACAAATGGAGGCCTTGCCACCAACGCGTCCGCACTACGAAATGTTGCGCAATATTGTCTAAGAATTGTCTCATGTCTCCCATTTCAAACGGGAGTCGAAAGTTTGGCGATTTTGCAGCAAATGCTTGATTAAAGATAAGAAATGTCTCTCAGTTGACTATATACAATATCGGTCGATTGTCTTTAGACACTGTATAGGTACAGAATCGTTCGAATTTGCATACTATTGTGTACAAGGCATTATACACCAGGAACAAAATCAGTCTCGGAAATTTTTGTATGGACTGTGTAGTTCAGGAGATGAGACGCCATAAATATTGAGATGCGTGAAAAACTAGCTTTCCTCAAAACAGAACACATTTGGGTTTTGGGTCTTCAAACGTGAAGGCTTTTCACGCTGAACGTCAAACATTGTACACATTTGTAAAGAAGCTGTTTTATACGTGGGAGTCAAATTATTTACAGAATCGACGGTTAGGGGAAGGTTGCGCAGTTACCCGTGTAAGTAATGCTATTATTATGACGTTTAACGTCCTGTGCACGCCACGTTACGAAACAAGACGTGTGTGGTGCCTTTGTGTATCCACGAATGTCCACTCAGAACACGACGTAGTTTATATCAGCCACCCACCTTTCGAAGGGGTATAGGCTGCCACAGTTCACTGTCCACACTGCAGCACATTAACTATACAGGCCTAGGTAGCTAGGCCAGTCCTACATAACGTACCACAAACTTGAAAATACGCTCGCTTATATTCTAAAGTTCCTTCAATGAAAATAACCAGTTGAACTTTACATGTAATAATTGTTAGTCGCACGTGTGTGGCCTGGACTAATTCTTGAATGTTCATGATTGTACGAGCAGTCATTAAGGAAACAGAGTGCTAATTGCTGCACACATTGGGAAAGGTGATTCATATCTTCTGGGTTCTAAGGTTATCTACATCTACAGGGTGTTTCAAAAATGACCGGTATTTTTGAAACGGCAATAAAAACTAAACGAGCAGCGATAGAAATACACCGTTTGTTGCAATATGCTTGGGGCAACAGTACATTTTCAGGCGGACAAACTTTCGAAATTACAGTAGTTACAATTTTCAACAACAGATGGCGCTGCAAGTGATGTGAAAGATATAGACGACAACGCAGTCTGTGCGTGCGCCATTCTGTACGTCGTCTTTCTGCTGTAAGCGTGTGCTGTTCACAACGTGCAAGTGTGCTGTGGACAACATGGTTTATTCCTTAGAACAGAGGATTTTTCTGGTGTTGGAATTCCACCGCCTAGAACACAGTGTTGTTGCAACAAGACGAAGTTTTCAACGGAGGTTTAATGTAACCAAAGGACCGAAAAGCGATACAATAAAGGATCTGTTTGCAAAATTTCAATGGACTGGGAACGTGACGGATGAACGTGCTGGAAAGGTAGGGCAACTGCGTACGGCAACCACAGAGGGCAACGCGCAGCTAGTGCAGCAGGTGATCCAACAGCGGCCTCGGGTTTCCGTTCGCCGTGTTGCAGCTGCGGTCCAAATGACGCCAACATCCACGTATCGTCTCATGCGCCAGAGTTTACACCTCTATCCATACAAAATTCAAACGCGGCAACCCCTCAGCGCCGCTACCATTGCTGCACGAGAGACATTCGCTAACGATATAGTGCACAGGATTGATGACAGCGATATGCATGTGGGCAGCATTTGGTTTACTGACGAAGCTTATTTTTACCTGGACGGCTTCGTCAATAAACAGAACTGGCGCATATGGGGAACCGAAAAGCCCCATGTTGCAGTCCCATCGTCCCTGCATCCTCAAAAAGTACTGGTCTGGGCCGCCATGTCTTCCAAAGGAATCATTGGCCCATTTTTCAGATCCGAAACGATTACTGCATCATGCTATCTGGACATTCTTCGTGAATTTGTGGCGGTACAAACTGCCTTAGACGACACTGCGAACACCTCGTGGTTTATGCAAGATGGTGCCCGGCCACATCGCACGGCCGACGTCTTTAATTTCCTGAATGAATATTTCGATGATCGTGTGATTGCTTTGGGCTATCCGAAACATAAAGGAGGCGGCGTGGATTGGCCTCCCTATTCGCCAGACATGAACCCCTGTGACTTCTTTCTGTGGGGACACTTGAAAGACCAGGTGTACCGCCAGAATCCAGAAACAATTGAACAGCTGAAGCAGTACATCTCATCTGCATGTGAAGCCATTCCGCCAGACACGTAGTCAAAGGTTTCGGGTAATTTCATTCAGAGACTACTCCATATTATTGCTACGCATGGTGGATATGTGGAAAATATCGTACTATAGAGTTTCCCAGACCGCAGCGCCATCTGTTGTTGAAAATTGTAACTACTGTAATTTCGAAAGTTTGCCTGCCTGAAAATGTACTGTTGTCCCAAGCATATTGCAACAAACGGTGTATTTCTATCGCTGCTCGTTTAGTTTTTATTACCGTTTCAAATATACCGGTCATTTTTGAAACACCCTGTATATTCCACAAGTCACCTTAAGAGGTCTGGTGGTGGTTCAAAAATGGTTCAAATGGCTCTGAGCACTATGGGACTCAACTGCTGTGGTCATCAGTCCCCTAGAACTTAGAACTACTTAAACCTAACTAACCTAAGGACATCACACACATCCATGCCCGAGGCAGGATTCGAACCTGCGACCGTAGCAGTCGCACGGTTCCTGACTGCGCGCCTAGAACCGCGAGACCACCGCGGCCGGCGGTCTGGTGGTGGGATGGGGGGGTTGTAAATATGAGACTGATGACCTTAGATGTTTGGTCTGTTTGAACACTCGATCAAATCACGAATCCACTCTTCTCTGACGCACAAACGAACTGGCTGGCCTTAGTCGAGGTATTCACATTCTCTCTTTCAGCACTTTCAGAGTGTACAAGGTTCGAATCTAAGTATTCTCAAATCCTATAAGTTAATCGCGTCTTTTAACCCAGCTGCTTTTACATATGGACAATTGACTGGTCCTTCTGATGTACTCATCATGTAACTCCGCAACTTTCTCGCATCGATAATTTGTACATTGCGAAGAACCCATAATGGAATTTATGACTGAGGGCACTGTGCCTATGCTATTTCGAACTGGCTGAGAAAGGCAAGCATGAGACAGAGCGAGATTAATACTGTGAATACTGCAGGGAATATATTTAGCTTGTGGAAACTTTTCACAAATCACCCTTGCGCCCGCATCTCGTGGTCGTGCGGTAGCGTTCTCGCTTCCCACGGCCGGGTTCCCGGGTTCGATTCCCGGCGGGGTCAGGGATTTTCTCTGCCTCGTGATGGCTGGGTGTTGTGTCATGTCCTTAGGTTAGTTAGGTTTAAGAAGTTCTAAGTTCTAGGGGACTGATGACCATAGATGTTAAGTCCCATAGTGCTCAGAGCCATTTGAACCATTTTTTCACCCTTGCGCCCCTCGAAGATATCCACTCATTGCAGACACATAAATACGAGATATCAAGTTGGTAACTTTCAAGCTAGTCCATGAGCACAACCACTAACCCTCGACCTGTTAGGTCACGGACTGGAACAAAAGCTGACAAGTCTTTCCTAAGAACATACTAGTTGTCTTCAAATGATCTTTCAGCATAGCGTAGACATAGCAATACTATATTTGCTCCGTCATTCACATATCATAGGTTTCATCTGCCAAAACAGAGAAAAAACTATGACCTCTTTATTTTACTGATTATTTTTCCTTGAATTAAAGATCCACAAAAAATATTATTTCATTCTAGTTGCTCCGACTTGTATAAAGTGCATTTAATTGTGGGGTTTGTATGTGTTTTCTGGAAGAAATGACCCCATATTTCACAAAGATTCTCAGGATCGCTCTGAAGTGCTGATATCCAGCTGTATAGATTCTGGATCAATTGTTCCCCTAAATGGTATACCCTGTCTTGCCAATAGCAGGGTGACTCTTACTATGGGCACAAACTTTGTCTATTGTCTTTTATTTTTACTGTTAAGTGCGGAGTTCATCTGAGGAAAGCATCTTTGTGTCTGTAAGTAAAATTGGCAACAAAATTATCAGTTACTGAGACATTTATTTAGAGATAATGACTTTGTTCGTGTTTCTTAAACACTTCTCATGCATTTCTTTCCGATTTTGTAAACACCTTGCATACAAGCGCACCAGTATTTTAGTGGATACTCTTTCCACTTTGTTCTTTACCGAACACAAAACAACACCTACACAGGGCCCCATTTGGTTTTAATGAGTACACAAACCAAGCACGGTCGTTTAGCCGCTGATGCTGGAAATGCAACTTTTAGACCTCGCGATAAGAAAAGTAAAACCTTTAGGTGACATCCAAGGCTCAGTAACAAGCTTCATTATCAATTCACAGTTACGAAGTCTATGATTTATGTATGCACCAACATCAAATTTGTCACAAATTGAACCAAGAGAGGAGGGCATATCTGGAACTTCCACAGATTCTTCATTTCCCTGGGCTTCGTAGTTTGAGTTCTCTGTTGTTAACTCAGAAGCAGTATCCCTCACGCAATTCGTTGTTGAGGTGACTGACTCATCAGCGTGATCTAGATAGGCATGTTATCTTGTAACGAAGTTCAATATTGAGGACCGTCCTCGTTTCATTATACAATTTAGCACGGAACACACTTGTAACACCACCTCCATCTCAGTAGGTAGCCAACTAACTGCATATTATCTACAATCGAGACAAAATATTCCACCTTGTCAGCAATGCAATGAAATCAGCTATGGCTGGGAGGTCCCATTCGGGGGAGTTCGGCCGCTGTATTACAAGTCCACTACTTCGGCAACTTGTGCGTCAATGATGATGAAATGATGATGATGGACACACAACACCCAGTCCCCTGCCGAGAATCGAACCCGGGCCCCCTGCGTGGTAGGCGGCAACGCTGCCGTTACTCTACGGAGGCGGACATCTTATTAAGAATAACGAAACACCACACGAGAAGAGAGTCCAATTCCAAGGGAACCAATCGATGCTACCAACATAACCAGCTCTCGCTTAAACAGTGCTCTTCATTAAGTTAGAAGATATTTGTCTTTCATACCAACGCGTTTCCTAAATCTTACGAGCATGTCGAGGATTACACTTGAGCAATTTCACTAGTAGTCACAATAAACAGCGAATACACAGGAAAATTAATCGTATTATTCGTTACTTCATGAATTAATAACGAGCTACACCTACACTATAGAGATGTACTCGGATGAATACTTTAAGTTCGCATAAATAATTTTAAAGTCCGAAGAGAAAACCCGATTGCTCTAGAATAATTAATGGCGCATAATACAACATTGTTTCTTTGTGTAGCTCACCTAGATTACTGTGGGATCAAACTGAAGCCTGGAAACTACAACATTATCAAAATAATGTAAAATGGGAATATGATATAAAATATTCTTTAACGATATTTTTTGTTTTGTTTTGGTGGGTGAGTGGTTGATCCCCTTAGTCCCCCCACAGCGACAACCCTGTGTATGTAGTTTACTAAGTCAGTTACAGTAAAATTTTAAGCGAATATTGCATTAAGAGTTATTTTCATTTTAAAACTGGACATAGATGATCACAGATCCAACGGCATAATTAGCTATACACTGGATACGTAAATTTTACTTGCCTACACCAGCTTCATCCATGAAACATTCAATGAATGAGAGATGGGATTTTGCTACTGATATAACTAACCTCCCCCCATGAACCGAGGACCTTGCCGTTGGTGGGGAGGCTTGCGTGCCTCAACGATACAGATAGCCGTACCGTAGGTGCAACCACAACGGAGGGGTATCTGTTGAGAGGCCAGACAAACGTGTGGTTCCTGAAGAGGGGCAGCAACAGTCTGGATGATTGACTGATCAGGCCTTGTAACAATAACCAAAACGGCCTTGCTGTGCTGGTACTGCGAACGGCTGAAAACAAAGGGAAAACTACAGCCGTAATTTTTCCCGAGGGCATGCAGCTTTACTGTATGGTTAAATGATGATGGCGTCCTCTTGGGTAAAATATTCCGGAGGTAAAATAGTCCCCCATTCGGATCTCCGGGCGGGGACGACTCAAGAGGATGCCGTTATCAGGAGAAAGAAAACTGGCGTTCTACGGATCGGAGCGTGGAATATCAGATCCCTTACTCAGGCAGGTAGGTTAGAAAATTTAAAAAGGGAAATGGATAGGTTAAAGTTAGATATAGCGGGAATTAGTGAAGTTCGGTAGTAGGAGCAACAAGACTTCTGGTCAGGTGAATACAGGGTTATAAATACAAAATCAAATAGGGGTAATGCAGGAGGAGGTTTAATAATGAATAAAAAAATAGGAGTGCGGGTAAGCTACTATAAACAGCATAGTGAACGTATTATAGTGGCCAAGATAGACACGAAGCGCATGCCTACTGGCTCTGCAGATGACGAAGAAATTGAAGAAATGTATGATGAGATAAAAGAAATTATTCAGGTAGTGAAGGGAGACGAAAATTTAATAGTCATGGGTGACTGGAAATCGACAGCAGGAAAAGGGAGAGAAGGAAACATAGTAGGTGAATATGGATTGGGGCTAAGAAATGAAAGAGGAAGCCGTCTGTTAGAATTTTGCACAGAGCATAACTTAATCATACCTAACACTTAATTCAAGAATCATAAAAGAAGGTTGTATACATGGAAGAATCCTGGAGATACTAAAAGGTATCAGATAGATTATATAATGGTAAGACAGAGATTTAGGAACCAGGTTTTAAATTGTAGGACATTTCCAGGGGCAGATGTGGACTCTGACCACAATCTATTGGTTATGAACTGCAGATAAAAACTGAAGAAATTGCAAAAAGGTGGGAATTTAAGGAGATGGGACCTGGATAAACTGAAAGAACCAGAGGTTGTAGAGAGTTTCAGGGAGAGCATAAGGGAACAATTGACAGGAATGGGAGAAAGAAATACAGTAGAAGAAGAATGGGTAGCTCTGAGGGATGAAGTAGTGAAGGCAGCAGAGGATCAAGTAGGTAAAAAGACGAGGGCTAGTAGAAATCCTTGGGTAACAGAAGATATATTGAATTTAATTGATGAAAGGAGAAAATATAAAAATGCAGTAAATGAAGCAGGCAAAAAGGAATACAAACGTCTCAAAAATGAGATCGGCAGGAAGTGCAAAATGGCTAAGCAGGGATGGCTAGAGGACAAATGTAAGGATGTAGAGGCTTATCTCACTAGGGGTAAGATAGATACAGCCTACAGGAAAATTAAAGAGACCTTTCGAGAAAGGAGAACCAGTTGCTTGAATATCAAGAGCTCAGATGGAAACCCGGTTCTAAGCAAAGAGGGAAAAGCAGAAAGGTGGGAGGAGTATATAGAGGGTCTATACAAGGACAATATTATGGAAATGGAAGGGGATGTAGATGAAGATGAAATAGGAGATATGATACTGCGTGAAGAGTTTGACAGAGCACTAAAAGACCTGAGTCGAAACAAGGCCCCGGGAGTAGACAACATCCCATTAGAACTACTGACTGCCTTGGGAGAGCCAGTCCTGACAAAACTCTTCCATCTGGTGAGCAAGATGTACGAGACAGGCGAAATACCCTCAGACTTCAAGAAGAATATAATAATTCCAATTCCAAAGAAAGCAGGTGTTGACAGATGTGAAAATTACCGAACTATCAGTTTAATAAGTCTCAGCTGCAAAATACTAACACGAATTATTTACAGACGAATGGAAAAACTGATAGAAGCCGACCTCGGGAAAGATCAGTTTCGATTCCGTGTAAATGTTGGAACACGTGAGGCAATACTGACCTTACGACTTAACTTAGAAGAAAGATTAAGGAAAGGCAAACCTACGTTTCTAGCATTTGTAGACTTAGAGAAAGCTTTTGACAATGTTGACTGGAATACTCTCTTTCAAATTCTAAAGGTGGCAGGGGTAAAATACAGGGAGCGAAAGGCTATTTACAATTTGTACAGAAACCAGATAGCAGTTATAAGAGTCGAGGGGCATGGAAGGGAAGCAGTGGTTGGGAAGGGAGTGAGACAGGGTTGTAGCCTATCCCCGATTTTATTCAGTCTGTATATTGAGCAAGCAGTAAAGGAAACAAAAGAAAAATTCGGAGTAGGTATTAAGATCCATGGAGAAGAAATAAAAACTTTGAAGTTCGCCGATGACATTGTTATTCTGTCAGAGACAGCAAAGGACCTGGAAGAGCAGCTGAACGGAATGGACATGGTCGTGAAAGGAGGATATAAGATGAACATCAACAAAAGTTAAACAAGGATAATGGAATGTAGTCGAATTAAGTCGGGTGATGCTGAGGGAATTAGATTAGGAAATGAGACACTTAAAGTAGTAAATGAGTTTTGCTATTTGGGGAGCAAAATAACTGATGATAGTCGAAGTAGAGAGGATATAAAATGTAGACTGGCAATGGCAAGGAAAGCGTTTCTGAAGAAGAGAAATTTGTTAACATCGAGTATAGATTTAAGTGTCAGGAAGACGTTTCTGAAGGTATTTGTATGGAGTGTAGGCATGTATGGAAGTGAAACATGGACAATAAATAGTTTGGACAAGAAGAGAATAGAAGCTTTCGAAATGTGGTGCTACAGAAGAATGTTGAAGATTAGGTGGGTAGATCACGTAACTAATGAGGAGGTGTTGAATAGAATTGGGGAGAAGAGAAATTTGTGGCACAACTTAACTAGAAGAAGGGATCGGTTGGTAGGACATATTCTGAGGCATCAAGGGATCACCAGTTTAGTATTGGAGGGCAGCGCGTAAGGTAAAAATCGTAGAGGGAGACCAAGAGATGAATACACTAAGCTGATTCAGAAGGATGTAGGTTGCAGTAGGTACTGGCAGATGAAGGAGCTTGCACAGGATAGATTAGCATGGAGAGATGCATCATACCAGTCTCAGGACTGAAGACCACAACAACAACATAACTAAAGTATTCCCTGGACTTGATGTTTCATGTTCATCATTTCGATTACCTAATTTATGCTCACATATCTGGGCTTCCGTAATGCAGGCAGTTAATAAGAGGCAAAACGCCATTTTGCATTTTAGGTAGCAGTTATTACACAATTACTTACGTTATCATTGAAAAAATATCACTTTTTTATTTTCTTGGACGAATAATATTGAATCTGTGCAGTTACAATGTTGTGCTGGTGGAACACTCTGGTTTTTCTGTGTTGCGTATTGCAGAAGCAGAGAGCTGATTCTGAGAAACAACAACGACACAGATCAAAACAGGCCAAGTTTATTGCAATAAAAATCTGCAAAGCCAGCAGTGTAAAATTTGGGAAAATTTAGTACTATTCATGTTGTAAATACGCAACACTCGTACAGCTGCGAGAGCCGTACAATAAGTAGTGCAACACATTTTTTTCTGAAAGCAGGCTGGTTTCCAGCACACCATATTGTTTCCCCCCTTTTGGCTACAGAACCCTATTTCTTAACGTAATCTCAACGTAATCTCTGTTCAAAGTGGCGGGCTTGCGCCACCTTAGGCCGTGTCCTACGTGAGCGACAGCTTCAGGCGACAAAACACAACCGCAGGTGCTGTTATGGAAGTGTCCTACGTGAGCGACATCTATGTCGCTGCCTGTCTCCCGCTGCAACTGGCGACGTTTGAATTCAAACGTGTTTGACTCTTGTCGCTCCAGCACGTGCAACTCAGAGCGACAGCCACGTGTCTTCTTGGCAAGGCAGTGGAGCGGACGCAACGGCAGTTACGAATTACTTAACATCCGATTTTAAGAAAACTATTAGGTGGAAAAATTTGATTCTTCTGCAACCTATAGCTTGATATCCTTATACACTCCTGGAAATGGAAAAAAGAACACATTGACACCGGTGTGTCAGACCCACCATACTTGCTCCGGACACTGCGAGAGGGCTGTACAAGCAATGATCACACGCACGGCACAGCGGACACACCAGTTACCGCGGTGTTGGCCGTTGAATGGCGCTAGCTGCGCAGCATTTGTGCACCGCCGCCGTCAGTGTCAGCCAGTTTGCCGTGGCATACGGAGCTCCATCGCAGTCTTTAACACTGGTAGCATGCCGCGACAGCGTGGACGTGAACCGTATGTGCAGTTGACGGACTTTGAGCGAGGGCGTATAGTGGGCATGCGGGAGGCCGGGTGGACGTACCGCCGAATTGCTCAACACGTGGGGCGTGAGGTCTCCACAGTACATCGATCTTGTCGACAGTGGTCGGCGGAAGGTGCACGTGCCCGTCGACCTGGGACCGGACCGCAGCGACGCACGGATGCACGCCAAGACCGTAGGATCCTACGCAGTGCCGTAGGGGACCGCACCGCCACTTCCCAGCAAATTAGGGACACTGTTGCTCCTGGGGTATCGGTGAGGACCATTCGCAACCGTCTCCATGAAGCTGGGCTACGGTCCCGCACACCGTTAGGCCGTCTTCCGCTCACGCCCCAACATCGTGCAGCCCGCCTCCAGTGGTGTCGCGACAGGCGTGAATGGAGGGACGAATGGAGACGTGTCGTCTTCAGCGATGAGAGTCGCTTCTGCCTTGGTGCCAATGATGGTCGTATGCGTGTTTGGCGCCGTGCAGGTGAGCGCCACAATCAGGACTGCATACGACCGAGGCACACAGGGCCAACACCCGGCATCATGGTGTGGGGAGCGATCTCCTACACTGGCCGTACACCACTGGTGATCGTCGAGGGGACACTGAATAGTGCACGGTACATCCAAACCGTCATCGAACCCATCGTTCTACCATTCCTAGACCGGCAAGGGAACTTGCTGTTCCAACAGGACAATGCACGTCCGCATGTATCCCGTGCCACCCAACGTGCTCTAGAAGGTGTAAGTCAACTACCCTGGCCAGCAAGATCTCCGGATCTGTCCCCCATTGAGCATGTTTGGGACTGGATGAAGCGTCGTCTCACGCGGTCTGCACGTCCAGCACGAACGCTGGTCCAACTGAGGCGCCAGGTGGAAATGGCATGGCAAGCCGTTCCACAGGACTACATCCAGCATCTCTACGATCGTCTCCATGGGAGAATAGCAGCCTGCATTGCTGCGAAAGGTGGATATACACTGTACTAGTGCCGACATTGTGCATGCTCTGTTGCCTGTGTCTATGTGCCTGTGGTTCTGTCAGTGTGATCATGTGATGTATCTGACCCCAGGAATGTGTCAATAAAGTTTCCCCTTCCTGGGACAATGAATTCACGGTGTTCTTATTTCAATTTCCAGGGGTGTATGATAAAGGTCAGAATTAATATTCGTTATTCGTCATAGTTACTGCGCTGCACGAAATTGAGTACATGGCTGCACGAAATTTTTAAGAATTTGCAGAGGTAACATCACACTGTGTAGACTTTCCGTATAGTTCATTTAAAGCCATACATTATTGCATATGAAATGTAACCAATATATCTAAATTGTATATAAAGTTGAGACCGGAAAAATATCTCTTTTCATTCTTGCGATATTAGTTGTTATATCCGCGGACGGGTCGCTCGTGGCGCGTCCGAACCTTTCCTGCGCTTCGGGAATCAAGTGGTCGTAAAAATCGCCGTATCTCATAAAAGGTTCAAGATATCGAAACGACGAATTTTGGAAATGACAGCATGCAGAAAGGACTATTTTATCATATGATAAACACTCGATACGTTTTTGTAAACGCGCGAGCAGAGGGAAAACAAGACACCCTATAACTTACACCATGAGGTTTTGTCAAAATTTTCATAGCCAAACAAAGGGAGAGAAACATGTAAACGTGATATCAAAGTTACCAGCATGAGGTCTAGATTGGCATGAAAATATGTAACTGCTTGAAAGTAATCAGGGTAATGAACGAAAACTTAATTAGTAAGCTGAGGAAAAATTGAAACATTCCACGAAAATCTGCTGTAAATGAAGTGTCAAAAATGTCATCTGTTCAAGACCTAGCTATTTTGCACATAAAGAGATACATTGGTGCGGTATTTAAATGTCAAAAAGGATTCCTTCGAATCAAGTACCTTAGGAAGGCAAACGAGGAGTCATTACAAGATCGTGCTTTCTGAATAAAACTTGAAATTCAAAAATGGAAAAATAAAAAAATAAATATTTTATGAAATGATCTGTGTAAAATAAATAAGTAGATCAGAGAAACGTTCTACGTGCCTCTGAATGATGCTCGAAATCATGAACAGAAAATGAGCTGCACCATACGTTTCCCTAATATTTTTTATTTCATTCTTTTAGACAAAACATTACACAAAACGTTTGACTTTCTTTTCGAAAATTTTGTAAGCTTTACTTTTACAGACTATTTAGAGTAATTGGAACACTTGGCCTTAACACTGACTGCTGATGAATTACGTTCGCAACATCAAATATCTGTAAAATTTCATGGTTCATTGTAATTTATTAGGAATTATATGTGTGTAATATATTGGGATAGGTGTGAAGATCAAGTTCTTTGGCAAGACCTTAAAACTATACTTAGCGATACAGTGTAAACAGTATACATAAAAGTTAGTATACAGAATCGTAACTGAGTCAGTAAAAATACAGGATCCGTCGGGAATCGTACCCATGACCTTTACCTCACACGTCCTTATGAACTGCGTACAGTATCTGTACACCACAGCTATCTATTGTTCACTAGCATCAATCTGTGTGCTTTTGTTAGTATTTAGCGTAGTTAGTCATGTAATAGTCATTTCTCCGCATTTATTGGCTGTTAAAAGTTTTTGATCACGTAAAAAACATTCGTATTTAATTTATTGATGAGGTAGTCGAATGCTCCTCTGCTCACTCACGCGTATTCGAAGAACTTATCTGGTGATCTTCGTAGTTGACGGTACTTACGAAATTCTCCATGGGCATTCCTCCCTTTTGTAAATTTCATGCACAGCATTCCTTTTTGCTTTGTTTTCTTAAGGGGCTCCGGAACGCCCTATACTTGCAATGTTAAAATAACGCTTATAAATTACATCTTTCCTCACAAAGTATTTGAGGTAGGAAGTTGAACTTTTTACAGATTATTTATTGGAATATGGGCTACAACTTAACACAGGGATTTTACAAAATTTTAGTTCAGTTATTAAAGATGGTTTTTTTTTCAATTGTAATGAACATTCACAACTTTTTTTGCAATTTTTTATTTATATATTCAAAAATATACAGTTTTTTGGAAAAAGGCTGTGTTAAATTATGCAGAAGGTACTGTGCAACATTTACTGAAAGTTTGAAACAAATATGTTTGGAAGATCCTTAGAAAACATGTAATTAGTATGAGAAAATAAAAGTTTTGGGAATCGAGCGACAAAGATTGGATTAACTTTTTAGTGTATTCCAGGTCCATAGGATGGATTATCTTCATCCTCTGCAAACTCCTCCAGCTTCCTCTTGTTCCTCCTCCTGTTTACTCTTGCTTGTATTTCTAGACTCTTTAGAGCCCTGTCTGCAGCCCGAAGCCGTTCCTTGTCTAAAGCAAGCATCGCTCGTACCATGTTAGAACCTATCTTCATTCCCATATTTCTAAATACCTTGCACCTTACAATGTTGCCATCATTGAAAGTCGCAACAGCATCATACACACCAAAGTGAAGTGTTTCTATTCCAACAAATACAGTCTTGGGGATTCTCGACCATATAACACTATTTACACTTTCATTGGGGTTTTGAGTTTTTCCGTGAATACACTTTTTCAACAGTTCAGGTGCTGCTAAGTCTCTGAAAATAGGTTTTATCACCTCCATTATTGCATGAGGCAGACTATGCTTATGAGTGTACACTTCACCAGTTAGCAATCCTTTGTTATATTTACACCAACTGTCTTCTTCTTTGGGACACAAGCTATGTTGGGGATTTTCATCGGTTGAAGAAGTATGAAAAAAAAAGAGCCCAAACAGCCTTCTTCATTTCGTCGACACTTTGTGTATTTTGCCTAATAGCCATTCCATAATAGTTCTGTATTTTGTCAATTACACTGTCAGTTAACCTTCCCTTCCCATCCAACCCTTTACCATCACTGAGTTTTTGTTTTTTGTACGAAGCTTTCAGTCGCCGAAGTCTTGTTCCCATTCGCTTCTGTACGTGTCCAATACACTCAAATTTCTGCACTACAACATCATCACCATAGGGCTTCAGTCCTTGAACATGTTTGAAACTTTTAGAATCACCGTCACCAAGGTAATTAACATATCGCACTTTATCACACGCCTCTGAACGCTGGAATATACTGGCAACACCAGCCACTTCCATTCCTCCACTACTGCCACTATAGTTGGCTTTGCAATTATTTTCATGTGTACCTTTATATTTTTGTGGACATCTACAATACTTTGATATTACTGCTACATCTAAAACTTTCCCTGTATACATACTGGTGGCAGATACTACATCATGAAGAGATGTGTGTCCCCGTTTATGCCAGGTACCATCGAACGCTGCAGTCAAATCTCTGTTACCACTATTTTCCATTACTGCCTCTTCCACAGCGTTCTTCATAGATTCTATACAGACATCTTCTACTTTAGACCCTATTAATTTATTATAGGTCGTAAACTTGGTTGGGGGATTTGGAAGATTCATGACGCCACAGAAAATTGCACCTGCAGTAGCACCCTTACCAACTGAACGCAAGGAATAAACAAATCTAATGTTGTGTTCGTAGATTTTGCTACCATTTTCTTCAGTTGCAGTTACTGCAACACTGTTCCAAAAGGTGGTCATGTATGAACACTTATCACATTTCAGTTGTATTTCACTAGCAAGTCCTACGTGCTTTATTATGGAGAGTTCCAGACCAACTTCACTACAATGAATACATCTTACACAGTTTGAAAAAATTCCTTTGAGAACCGACATATCAAATATTTCATTCACATCCGATTCGCCCATAAAACATTCATAGTTTTCACTCATTGAACCAAGCTTCTTCTGTGAAGTATTTTCTTTCCCACTTTGACTGCTATGGGCAGGTGTACTTGAGAGGTTAGGTTCACTCACTTGGTTATCGTCTTTATTGTTTACAGTAATAACACATACCTTTGGCTTTCCAACATTTCTCCTTTTCTTAAAAGCCTTCAGAGGATTTCTAATAACTTTACTTTTACTCATTATTATACTTCAACAAAACAGAGACTCAAGAAACAGAATTAATTACGAATATTTTCGACATAACGACAGAGTAAATAAACATGAAACAATCGACAATCACACCAGCGATATACAGTATATTGAACCATCACAGGTTAGCCACAACACATACTTTACCTCACATCACTAAAATGTACCTGATGAACACGGACGTTAATAATAACACAATTTGACAGCAGTTTGACAGCGCCACAGTGGGTCACGCCCATGTAGAACACATTTCAAAAAATATTTAAAAATAGTTGTAGTTTTCGGAATTGAATAAATTATATATCTATTAAAAGGTAATAGTCTGCAGATTCAGAAAACGCAAAAAAGTAAAAATTGAACTTTTCATGATTTTGAGCCTTTCCGGAGCCCCTTAAGTAAACCTAATTCTGTAGCCTTACGCTCCAGCTGCAGTATTCTATAGGTTACGGACGCTGTTTTACAGAAACAGCTGGTTGGCACTAAGCAACCATCTTGTAGTGCAACGTGGTCGCTCGCACGCAGGATACGTGAGGTTTTCGCCCGATGCTGCTGCTTGTCGCTGGGGTGTCGCGTATCCAGAAGTCGCTCACGTAGGACACGGCCTATACTGGGAGGACCCGTACGCCCGCATGGTACCACTCTACTGGTCGACAGGGCAATGACCTCCCGGCCATCCACTTACTGCTGCCTGCGGAGCGCATCCTTCATTGCGCCAAACAGATGGAAGTCGGTAGGTGGAGATCCGGGCTGGATGAGGAAGAACAGTCCAATGAAATTTTGTCAGCTCGCCGGCCGGTGTGGCCGTGCGGTTCTAGGCGTTTCAGTCTGGAACCGCGTGACCGCTACGGTTGCAGGTTCGAATCCTGTCTCGGGCATGGATGTGTGTGATGTCCTTAGGTTAGTTAGGTTTAAGTAGTTCTAAGTTCTAGGGGACTGATGACCTCAGATGTTAAGTCCCATAGTGCTCAGAGCCATTTGAACCATTTTGTCAGCTCCTGTCAGGTGCGCGGACTTGTGCGAGGCATTGCTTTGTCACGGAGAAGGAAAAATCCGTGCGCATTTTTGTGGCGGCAAACACGCTGAAGTAGTTTCTTCAATTTCCTGAGGGTAGCACAATACACTTCTTAGCTGATCGTTGCGCCATGAGGCAGCCTGAGAAGAAAAAGTGTTGCATTACTTATTAAACGTTCCTGGTAGCATTAATTTTTTTGTTCTTAGTCAAGGGATTCTGTCAGACAGCCGTACAAATCCACTATTCACATGGCACTTGCTCATAAATATTCAATTTTTCAGTCAGGATACACTGTTAGAACAGTATAGGCTTTCTTCTCGGCATTCTTTACTTGCAGAAGTTTATCATGCAAGATAGGAAAAAACTAAAATGTTATGTGGCGCCAGATTTCCTTTTCAAGTAGCTCTCGGCTTTCTTGCTGTGCTTTGACAAACCGAGGATTGCTGGATGTTGTGGCTTTTCCTTCCCCTTAGTGTACTGCGTTGTCAGATGAAATATGTAGTCATTCATATTCAGTTATTCTGAATAAGCTCTGAGCAACCCTTGGTCTAGTGTGCTAAAGATCGCTGAAATTCTCTGATTCATCATGCGGACGAGGAATCCGTTCTCTTTGGTGTTGGAAATGACTGGAATCCAGTCGTCTGGAGGACGACGGTTCAATCCCGCGTCTGGCCATCCTGATTTAGGTTTTCCGTGATTTCCCTAAATCGCTCCAGGCAAATGCCGAGATGGTTTCTTTGAAAGGGCACGGCCGACTTCCTGCCCCGTCCTTCCCTAATCCGATGAGACCGATGACCTCGCAGTCTGGTCTCCTCCCCCAAACAAACCAACCCAACCCAGTCGTCTGGGTGAAAGGGTATTTTGTTCCTCTCTATAAGGGCAAAATCTGTTATCACATGGTGAGAAACTATGCCCAGTAATCAAGAATTTCTAATCTACAGCACTGAAAAATTTACAGACGATCGTATTTTGGAAAAGTGTCGTAGTATTGTGAACATCTCTCGTAATATTTAGGCTTACATCCGAATGAAAATCGTATGAAAAATAGAAATTATGGATGGATGTGGATGGATGGAGAGGGTTTTAAGGGCGCACGACGGCAAGGTCTTCAGCGCCCGCTCAGTAACAGATTGAGACGGGTGTCAAGAAAAGACTCAGAACAATAAGACAAAACAGAACGTAAGGCACAGGAAACTAGGTTGGAAAAATATGTGCCTATCCACACCGAAGCGTGGGACGAAGCATGCCGCGAGCAGTAAAACATGGACAACCCGGGAAGAAAGTGGTAGAGGGAGGTAAAACAATATAGGGGATGGTAGTGGCTGGCTGACCGCAAGGAAAAAGGGAGGATCTACTCACTCTGCAATACACTAAAACATCCAGCCTAAAAGTTTAGGCCAGAGTCCAGACACATCACAATACTTTAAAACCGTAGACACACACGTCTCATCATTAGCTAAAACACAGGGCAGATACCCATCAACTTGTGCTTCTGCCCTTGCGTCACGGTATAAAATGCAGTCTGTTAAAATGTGCCGGACAGAGATGTGCACACCACAAGCATCACAAATCAGGGGATCCTCCCGCCGTAATAGAAAGCTATGTGTGAGAGGACAGTGCCCAATCCGAAGACGCGTGAGGGTCACTTCTTCCCGCCTGAGCACCCGGCAGGAGGTACACCACGGCCGAGTTGTTGACTTCACCAAACGCGGTTTATTGGCAGTCACCGCCAGCCATTCTTCCTCCCACAACTCCGTGCACTTCTTGTGGAGTGCAGAAATGACACACTGCAAGGGAATAGGACACTGGACCACATCCTGCTCTCTGCAGGCCTCCTTGGTAGTGCGAGCGGCCTGTTCATTGCCCCATATTCCTACATGACCAGGCACCCAGCAGAAGGACACCACCTTATCAAAAGATTCCAGTTTCATTGCGGTGCTCTGAATGCTGTCCTTCACTTTGTCTAATGCAATGTGGAAACACTTCTGAGGCATTCTGTAAAAATTCTGGAAACGGTCGGGATACATGTTCAGTTCTTTAATCATCTCGAATATGCCGCATTGCTTCCCTCTTTTCAGCCATTCTGGATGTGGCCAATATCTTATTTGGTGCTGAAATTTAACGATATGCAAAAGATATAGTGCCTCGGTAAATTCGTCTGATGGAGACGACACATTTCTAATCCATTCGTAGCGCGACCATCCCGCGTCTCTGTGACAGCGCCACGTCCCGCCGGCGCCATCTTCCTTCCTCGCAGCCGCTAGGCGTCCGCGCCGCGTCATTTCTGTGTGAGCTACACCTGACGCTCTCGCACTGGCTGAACGATCCCGCGGCAAAACGTGATGCTCTTCGTTGGATCTTCTCCAGCTCCTCTACGAAGGATCCTAGAGTGATAAGCGGTACCCTAGAATCGGTCTTACAAGTGTTTTGTAAGGAACTTTTTTCATAGACGAATTACTTGTTAACATTCTACCAATGAATCTAGGCCTGGCATCTGTTTCTCCTATAGCTTTTTTATTAATATTTATAAGAATCACCTCAATTGCATTACAGTTGTTGTTGTTGTTGTGGTCTTCAGTCTAGAGACTGGTTTGATGCAGCCCTCCATGCTACTCTGTCCTGTGGAAGCTTCTTCATCTCCCAGTACTTACTGCAACCTACATCCTTCTGAATCTGTTCAGTGTATAAATATCTAGCTCTCCCTCTACGATTTTTACCCTCCACGCTGCCCTCCAATGCTAAATTTGTGATCCCTTGATGCCTCAGGACGTGTCCTACCAGCCGATCCTCCTCATTAGTTATGTGATCTACCCATCTAATCTTCAGCATTCTTCTGTAGCACCACATTTCGAAAACTTCTATTATCTTCTTGTAAATGAAATGTCGTGTGGCTAGGGCCTCCCGTCGGGTAGACCGTTCGCCTGGTGCAAATCTTTCGATTTGACGCCACTTCGGCGACTTGCGCGTCGAATTATCTTCTTGTCTAACCTATTGATCGTCCACGTTTCACTTCCATATATGGCTACACTTCATACAAATACCTTCAGAAACGACTTCCTGACACTTAAATCTATACTCAATGTTAACAAATTTCTCTTCTTCAGAAACGCTTTTCTTGCCATTCCCAGTCTACATTTTATATCCTCTCTACTTCGACCATCATCAGTTATTTTGCTCCCCAAATAGCAAAACTCATTTACTACTTTAAGTGTCTCATTTCCTAATCTAATTCCCTCAGCATCACCCGACTTAATTCGACTACATTCCATTATCCTTGTTTTACTTTTGTTGATGTTCATCTTATATCCTCCTTTCAAGACCATGTCCATTCCGTTCAGCTGCTCTTCCAGGTCCTTTGCTGTCTCTGACAGAATTACAATGTCATCGGCGAACCTCAAGGTTTTTATTTCTTCTCCATGGATCTTAATACCTACTCCGAATTTTTCTTTTGTTTCCTTTACTGCTTGCTCAATATACAGATTGAATAACATCGGGGATAGGCTACAACCCTGTCTCACTCCCTTCCCAACCACTGCTTCCCTTTCATGCCCTTCGACTCTTATCACTGCCATCTGGTTTCTGTACAAATTGTAAATAGCCTTTCGCTCCGTTTATTTCACCCCTGCCACCTTCAGAATTTGAGACAGATTAGTCCAGTCAACATTGTCAAAAGCTTTCTCTAAGTCTACAAATGCGAGAAACGTATGTTTGCTTATCCTTAATCTATTTTCTAAGATAAGTCGTAGGGTCAGTATTGCCTCACGCGTTCCAACATTTCTACGGAATCCAAACTGATCTTCCCCGAGGTCGGCTTCTACCAGTTTTTCCATTCGTCTGTAAAGAATTCGTGTTATTATTTTGCAGCCGTGGCTTACTAAACTGATAGTTCGGTAATTTTCACATCTGTCTACACCTGCTTCCTTTGGGACTGGAATTATTATATTCTTCTTGAAGTCTGAGGGTATTTCGCCTGTCTCATATATCTTGCTCACCAGGTGGTAGAGTTTTGTTAGGCCTGGCTCTCCCAAAGCTGTCAGTAGTACTAATGGAACGATGTCTACTATTACAGTACATTTCTTATATTACGAATTGTTTCGTTCAATGAAACCAGTTGGGTGACTCTGTCAAAAGTCTTTGTAACAAGTTCTCACGCCGTGGTGCCGATATCATGAGTGAAGAAGTCTAGTCGTCTTGTGTAACGTCGAAGGCACATTATGGAACACACAATGCACTCCACCCAGCTGCCTGTCAGAAGCATAGCAAGCAGTGAGTGCAGAGAAAATAGCATGTTGTGTGCGCAACATCGGCGAACAGCGAAACTGTTTCGATTTTTCATGGCACAAGGCTCTGTGTAGGGTTGCTACGTTCGGCATTCATTACACGTTACGATATTCTTCAGACTGATACTGGATTCATACCTGTATCTGACTCTGTGTGTGTGTGTGTGTATGTGTGTGTGTGTGTGTGTGTGTGTGTGTGTGTGTGTGTGTGTGTGTGGTGGGGGGCGGGGGGGGGGGGATGCAAATTCCAGCTCGAACGTCCAAGCCATGAGATGCTGATGCTTTTTTGCCAACATGTTCTGAACGCACTACAAACGGAAACTCCATTAAAATTTCGAGAAGACTCGTTTTGGATGTTCCGCCAATCGGAAGGCGCTAGCGACGAATTCTGGTATGTGGACTAATTAAATTTAAAAAAAAATTAGATAAAAATACAAAATAAATAAAATAAAATAAAACATACATAAAAACTAAAAAATGCAATAACGTCAACTAAAACACAAAAGCCCGTACACAACTACTTTCATTTTCATCGCTACTCTCTATGTTATTCCCCAATACTTTCTTACTTTCCTACGCCCTTGCAGTAATAGTTTTCTCATTCTGGAAACATTCCCCAGGCGGTGGCTAAGCCATTTCTCCGCTGTATCCTTTCTTTCAGGAGTGCTAGTTCTGCAAGGTTCGCAGGAGAGCTTCTGTAAAGTTTGGAAGGTAGGAGACGAGATACTGGCAGAAGTAAAGCTGTGAGTACCGGGCGTGAGTCGTGCTTCGGTAGCTCAGATGGTAGAGCACTTGCCCGCGAAAGGCAAAGGTCCTGAGTTCGAGTCTCGGTCCGGCACACAGTTTTAATCTGCCAGGAAGTTTCATATCAGCGCACACTCCGCTGCAGAGTGAAAATCTCATTCTGGAATAGTTTAGTTGTTTTGCGATAGGCGTAGATAGGGGCCAACGTCTGAAGAGGTGCATTTTTTTTTGTATAGGGCAGAAGTGGCGGTGGCAAGTAGATTTTTTTGGTAGTTTCCCTTTCCTGTCGAGGGTCGCTGGCCGGTGTGGCCGGGTGGTTCTAGGTGTTTCGTTCTGGAACCGTGCGACCGCTACGGTCTCAGGTTCGAATCCTACCTCAGGCTTGGATGTGTGTGATGTCCTTAGGTTAGTTAGGTTTAAGTAGTTCTAAGTTCTAGGGGACTGATGACCTCAGATGTTAAGTCCCATAGTGCTCAGAGCCATTTGAACCATTTGAACCTGTCCAGGGTCGGAAAAAATGTGGTATAGCTTAAAAAGAAAATAAAATAAAAATTGGCATCATAGTGCCAAGTGGCATGGCCTCTCACATTTACGTCCCGCGTTCAAAACCCGATTACTATTTTTATTTTATTTTATTCTATTTTTTTCATTTATGTATCCATGTCTGTAGAAGGTTACTACATGAGTATTTCTTATCAAGTCAGGGCATACAAGGACGTAAAATCACAAGTGGATTTCACAATAAGTGTCATAGATTTATTATTAGTATATGTGTGTATGTTGTTTTCAAGGGTTACAATCTTTATAAATTCATGTATTCTTATATTTCATTCTTACATTAATTCTTATATCTTATTCTTATGTTGATTCTTCGGGAAGGTTTGGTGCATTCACTTAGTTGATACCGATCGCAGGAACATTCATCTAAATACAGAAGTTCTGAACATCACGAGCATCGTGAGGCGTAGGGTTTGCCACAGCAATATTTCTTCGTACGAATCTCACTTGGGAAAGAAACACAGTTAACACCGCTGATGATTTCATTCGTTGGCAACAGTTTCACGGCAAACAAAGCATAACGTATCACTTTTCCGGAAACTGGCTCTTGCAACTGATTATGAATCCAGATACACAGAGGTATTTCTCCGAAAATAATTTCAAATAATTTTTCCATTCATTTATCTTTTTATTCATTCATCAGACATACAATTAGTAGACGAATAATTACAACGTTATTCCAATATACACTGGAAAAGATTCGCGTAGTAATCTTCTGCGGAAATGGGTAGATAAATGAAAAATAAAAAATAATTAGCGGGTTTCGAAGACGGGTCCAAGAGTGTGAAGCCCCGACGTGAGGCACTGTGCCACCACTGCGGTTGGACGATTTCCTCGCTAAAAGGTACGTAAAGTACCTCCAAAGCACTGACCTCAGAAACGGTCGAATATATACTAATAAGCCGAGACACGCGTTCTCTTATTTTGACGCCTTTTGCACTGAGCGAAGTTTCTGCGAGATCGTGTTATGGCACTTGCCATGTGTTCTCCGCTTGCCCTGTATGAAGTAAAAAACTTCGATCGGTGCCTCGTTAAGCGCCAAACACTTCGGCTCCCTTGGTTACGGAAGCATTAGAATTGACTTACCTCCCACATAATGCACTCACACAAAGAAAGAACTCAGTTCTGACCACAACTGCCACATGCAACGTTTTGAGTACACTGCACAGGTGCCGTTCGTGCTCAAATACAATAGCGCAACTTACAGGCTCGACTAGCGTCTGCATCTACACTGACGGAAAAAAAGATCGCCACACGAAGATGGAGTTGTGCAACATAAACGGAAGTTGGTAGGCGTGTTTCTACACCTGAAAGATGATGTCGTTCAGGTGTCGCGCCAGTCGCATAACTGTGGCGCTAGCAGTGCCACTGTGAGAATGCAAATCAGATTTGCTTTGAATACACGCTGTAACAGTCGTGAGCTTTAATTACACTACTGGCCATTAAAATTGCTACACCACGAAGATGACGTGCTACAGACGCGAAATTTAACCGACAGGAAGAAGATGCTGTGATATGCAAATGATTAGCTTTTCAGAGCATTCACACAAGGCTGGCGCCGGTGGCGACACCTACAACGTGCTGACATGAGGAAAGTTTCCAACCGATTTCTCATACACAAACAGCAATTGACTGGCGTTGCCTGGTGAAATGTTGTTGTGATGCCTCGTGTAAGGAGGAGAAATGCGTACCATCACGTTTCCGACTTCGATAAAGGTCGGATTGTAGCCTATCGCGATTGTGGTTTATCGTATCGCGACATTGCTGCTCGCGTTGGTCGACATCCAATGACTGTTAGCAGAATATGGAATCGGTGGGTTCAGGAGGGTAATACAGAACGCCCTGCTGGATCCCAACGGCCTCGTATCACTAGCAGTCGAGATGACAGGCATCTTATCCGCATGGCTGTAACGGATCGTGCAGCCACGTCTCGATCCCTGAGTCAACAGATGGGGACGTTTGCAACACAACAACCATCTGTACGAACAGTTCGATGACGTTTGCAGCAGCATGGACTATCAGCTCGGAGACCGTGGCTGCGGTTACCTTTGACGCTGCATCACAGACAGGAGCGCCTGCGGTGCTGTACTAAACCACGAACCTGGGTGCACGAAAGGCTAAACGTCATTTTTTCGTATGAAGCCAGGTTCTGTTTACAGCATCATGATGGTCGCATCCCTGTTTGGCGACATCGCGGTGAACGCACATTGGAAGCGTGTATTCGTCATCGCCATACTGGCGTATCACGTGGCGTGATAGCATGGGGTGCCATCAGTTACACGTCTCGGTCACCTCTTGTTCACATTGACGGCACTTTGAACAGTGGGCATTACATTTTAGATGCGTTACGACCCGTGGCTCTACCCTTCATTCGATCCCTGCGAAACCCTACATTTCAGCAGGATAATGTACGACCGCATGTTGCAGGTCCTGTACGGACCTTTCTGGATACAGAAAATGTTCGACTGCTGCCCTGGCCAGCACATTCTCCAGATCTCTCACCAACTGAATACGTCTGGTCAATGGTGGCAGAGCAACTGGCTCGTCACAATACTCGTGATGAACTGTGGTATCGTGTTGAAGGTGTATGGGCAGCTGTACCTGTATACGCCATCCAAGCTCTGTTTGACTCAATGCCCAGACGTATCAAGGCCGTTATTACGGCCAGAGTTGGTTGTTCTGGGTCATGATTTCTCAGGATCTGTACACCCAAATTGGGTGTACATGGATCTATGCACCCAAATTGGGTGTACATGTAATGACATGTCAGTTCTAGTATAATATATTTGTCCAATGAATACCCGTTTATCATCTGCATTTCTTCTTGGTGTAGTAATTTTAATGGCCAGTGGAGTACCTCTGAGATTTGAAATGGTTAGCTGATGTTAGCCAAGTATGCCGTTATGGCAACAAAGAGGCAATTTTCAGTATCTCACTAAGTTTGAACGAGGACGTGTAACAGAGCTGCCAGAATCTGGGTGACCGCTGGCAGCGGTGATCTCGAGAATGTACGGCCGCAAGAAGGCCGTACCCAGGGCCGCCTTGTGGCACTATCGAGAGGGAAGACCACCGTGTTTGGCGTATGGCTCTGGCGCGTCGTACTGAATCTGCAGCAGCAACGTGAGTAGCAGTTGGCATCACAGTGATACCAGAAACTGTTACAAATCGGTTACTTCAAGGACAGCTCCGAGCCAGACGCCCTGTAGCGTGAAATCCATTGACCCCAAACCATGTGAGAGCTCAGTGGAGGGTACGGTGGAGATCTACATCTACATCTACATTTATACTCCTCAAGCCACCCAACGGTGTGTGGCGGAGGGCACTTCACGTGCCACTGTCATTACCTTCCTTTCCTGTTCCAGTCGCGTATGGTTCGCGGGAAGAACGACTGCCGGAAAGCGTCCGTGCGCGCTCGAATCTCTCTAATTTTACATTCGTGATCTCCTCGGGAGGTATAAGTAGGAGGAAGCAATATATTCGATACCTCATCCAGAAACGCACCCTCTGAAAGCTGGACAGCAAGCTACACCTCGATGCAGAGCGCCTCTCTTGCAGAGTCTGCCACTTGAGTTTGCTAAACATCTCCGCGACGCCATCACGCTTACCAAATAACCCTGTGACGAAACGCGCCCTCTTCTCTACCTCCTCTATCAACCCGACCTGGTTTAGGTTGTTTTTTCTGAAGAAAGCGCGTTCTGCTTTCGTGTCAGCGATGACCGTTTCTTGGTTAGGAGGTGGGCAATAGAGGAGCAGCCGGCCGGTGTGACCGAGCGGTTCTAGGCGCTTCAGTGCGAAACCACGCGGATGCTGCGGTCGCAGGTTCGAATCCTGCCTTGGGTATGGATGTGTATGATGTCCTTAGTTAAGTTAGGTTTAAGTAGTTCTAAGTCTAGGGGACTGATGACCTCAGATGTTAAGTCCCGTAGTGCTTAGAGCCATTTGAACCATTTTAAATAGATGACCTGCAACCAACTTGCCTGGGCGCTAGACACACTTTACCTACGCCTGGAGTTATGTTTCAGTTGCGATTTCGTTTGACAGCAGGAGCAGTGTCGTGGGGTTACCCCACTCGCCCTGAACGCAAATTTGTTCGTCAATCTGGTGATTCGACCTGTTGTGCCGACATTCATGAGCAGTATTCCATGGGTTGTTTTCCAAACGGATAACGCTCGTCCTCATACCGCTGTTGAACCCAACATGCTCTACAGAGTGTCGACGTGTTGCCTTGGTCTGCTAGGTCACCAAATCTGTCTCGAATCGAATACATATGGGACATTATCGGTAGATTAAAACTGAAGAAACTGCAAAAAGGTGGGAATTTAAGGAGATGGGACCTGGATAAACTGAAAGAACCAGAGGTTGTACAGAGTTTCAGGGAGAGCATAAGGGAACAATTGACAGGAAAGGGGGAAAGAAATACAGTAGAAGAAGAATGGGTAGCTTTGAGGGATGAAGTAGTGAAGGCAGCAGAGGATCAAGTAGGTAAAAAGACGAGGGCTAGTAGAAATCCTTGGGTAACAGAAGAAATATTGAATTTAATTGATGAAAGGAGAAAATATAAAAATGCAGTAAATGAAGCAGGCAAAAAGGAATACAAACGTCTCAAAAATGAGATCGACAGGAAGTGCAAAATGGCTAAGCAGGAATGGCTAGAGGACAAATGTAAGGATGTAGAGGCTTATCTCACTAGGGGTAAGATAGATACTGCCTACAGGAAAATTAAAGAGACCTTTGGAGATAAGAGAACCACTTGTATGAACATCAAGAGCTCAGATGGAAACCCAGTTCTAAGCAAAGAAGGGAAAGCAGAAAGGTGGAAGGAGTATATAGAGGGTCCATACAAGGGCGATGTACTTGAGGACAATATTATGGAAATGGAAGAGGATGTAGATGAAGATGAAATGGGAGATAAGATACTGCGTGAAGAGTTTGACAGAGCACTGAAAGACCTGAGTCGAAACAAGGCCCCGGGAGTAGACAACATTCCATTAGAACTACTGATGGCCTTGGGAGAACCAGTCCTGACAAAACTGTACCATCTGGTGAGCAAGATGTATGAAACAGGCGAAATACCCTCAGACTTCAAGAAGAATATAATAATTCCAATCCCAAAGAAAGCAGGTGTTGACAGATGTGAGAATTACCGAACAATCAGTTTAATAAGCCACAGCTGCAAAATACTAACACGAATTCTTTACAGACGAATGGAAAAACTAGTAGAAGCCGACCTCGCGGAAGATCAGTTTGGATTCCGTAGAAATACTGGAACACGTGAGGCCATACTGACCTTACGACTTATCTTAGAAGAAAGATTAAGGAAAGGCAAACCTACGTTTCTAGCATTTGTAGACTTAGAGAAAACTTTTGACAATGTTGACTGGAATACTCTCTTTCAAATTCTAAAGGTGGCAGGGGTAAAATACAAGGAGCGAAAGGCTATTTACAATTTGTACAGAAACCAGATGGCAGTTATAAGAGTCGAGGGACATGAAAGGGAAGCAGTGGTTGGGAAGGGAGTAAGACAGGGTTGTAGCCTCTCCCCGATGTTATTCAATCTGTATATTGAGCAAGCAGTAAAGGAAACAAAAGAAAAATTCGGAGTAGGTATTAAAATCCATGGAGAAGAAATAAAAACTTTGAGGTTCGCCGATGACATTGTAATTCTGTCAGAGACAGCAAAGGACTTGGAAGAGCAGTTGAACGGAATGGATGGTGTCTTGAAGGGAGGATATAAGATGAACATCAACAAAAGCAAAACGAGGATAATGGAATGTAGTCGAATTAAGTCGGGTGATGTTGAGGGTATTAGATTAGGAAATGAGACACTTAAAGTAGTAAAGGAGTTTTGCTATTTGGGGAGCAAAATAACTGATGATAGTCGAAGTAGAGAGGATATAAAATGTAGACTGGCAATGGCAAGGAAAGCGTTTCTGAAGAAGAGAAATTTGTTAACATTTAGTATAGATTTAAGTGTCAGGAAGTCTTTTCTGAAAGTGTTTGTATGGAGTGTAGCCATGTGTGGAAGTGAAACATGGACGATAAATAGTTTGGACAAGAAGAGAATAGAAGCTTTCGAAATGTGGTGCTACAGAAGAATGCTGAAGATTAGATGGGTAGATCACATAACTAATGAGGAGGTACTGAATAGGATTGGGGAGAAGAGGAGTTTGTGGCACAACTTGACCAGAAGAAGGGATCGGTTGGCAGGACATGTTCTGAGGCATCAAGGCATCACCAATTTAGTATTGGAGGGCAGCGTGGAGGGTAAAAATTGTAGGGGGAGACCAAGAGATGCATACACTAAGCAGATTCAGAAGGATGTAGGTTGCAGTAGGTACTGGGAGATGAAGAAGCTTGCACAGGATAGAGTAGCATGGAGAGCTGCATCAAACCAGTCTCAGGACTGAACACCACAACAACAACAACATCGGACGACAACTACATCGTCACACAAACAGCATTAACCACCCATGTGTCGACCGATCGAGGCAATATGCATGGAACTCCATCCCACGAACTGACATCCGGCACCTGCTTAACACAATACATGTGCGTTTGCATGCTTGCATTGAAATTCTCGTGGTTACACCGGTTATTGTTGTACCAGCATTTGACATTTGGAATGGTTTATCTCGCGCTTACATTAACCTGCGATATTGCAATGTTAATCACTTAAATAGACTGACTTAGCGAATGTCATGGGATAGGCAACTACGAGTGGGGCCTTCTATCGGCCTGCATACTGCAGTGAGACGCCGTGAAAGTGACTCTACGAGTCCCTGGTACTCCTCTGGAAGAAGCTGACACTAAATCGTTTGCAGAGCGGCAGCCAATTCTGCTCTGTTCGTGGGTGCAGAAGCCGTGGCACAGATCCTCCGTTCCATGACGTCCCAGATATGCTCGATGATGCTGAAATCTGGGCTCCGGGATGGCCACCTCAGTCTCTGGACCTCCCCTGCATATTCCTGAAATCATTCCCTGGCGACGTGGGACCGATGTGGCGACCTGTTATCACCTTGAAACATCGCAAAACCGTCAGGATGTTGAAAGGCCAAAAATGGGTGGAGATGGTATCCGAGCAGATCAACATAACGTGGACGATTCAAGTCCCTTCCAGAACAACCTGGGGACCCATTCTACACCAGGAAAATGTACCCCAGACCACAACAGAGACAGCACTGCCTTGACCACACCTTCGTGCGGTAGCGTTCTCGCTTCCCACGCCCGGGTTCCCGGGTTCGATTCCCGGGGGGGGGGGGGTCAGGGATTTTCTCTGCTTCGTGATGACTGGGTGTTGTGTGATGTCCTTAGGTTAGTTAGGTTTAAGTAGTTCTAAGTTCTAGGGGACTGATGACCATAGATGTTAAGTCCCATAGTGGTCAGAGCCATTTGAACCACACCTTCTTGCCGTGCAGGATCAGTCGATTCATACGGTTTGGACCACCCATCGGCATGGTGCAGTTGAAATCGTGGTCCGTCCGACCGTATCACGCTGGGCCATGCTCCAGTGTCCATCCTTGGTGATGGCGACAAATGCAAGCTTTTGTGCCCAATGACGTCGTGTTAACAGTGACACCCGTGTGTAGCGCCAGCTCCCATACCCCCTGGAAGCCATATTCCTACGGATTGTCCACTGGGAGACGAGTCTAGCACGTCTTGTGTTGAACTGAGCCGCGATTTGTTGCACTGTTGCCCTTCTGTCACTACTGACGCATCGTCAATGATGTCGTCTCAAATGTCGCCGATGACGGTCGTCGTGGGTAGGTGGACTGCCTGTAGTTCGTCCGTTGTGGACCGTGACACCCTCATTCAACCGTTCACGGCAGCTCTGGACACGGTTGAGCGTGTGAAGCCGAATTCCTGCGCCAGTGCTGAAATCTAAATTCCCATCCGGGCGAGTATCGACCACCATACCCCCCTCGAACGCCATCAGCTCATTACGACGTTGCAGGTTACACAATTTTTTTTTTTTTTTTGTTTACACGTCAAGTTTCGTAGGACCAAATGGAGGAGCAAATCTCCAAGGTCATGGAACGTGTCAGTACATGAAATTACAACATAAAAGTAATAACAGATAAAACTAAATGTTCATGAACCTGAAAAAAATCAGCCCACAAGTTTAAGTAAACGCTATCATCAATACAATAAGAAACAGCTTAATTTTTCAAGGAACTCATCGACAGAATAGAAGTAGTGACCCATGAGGAAACACTTCAGTTTCGATTTTAAAGCGCGTGGATTACTACTAAGATTTTTGAATTCGAGAGGCAGCTTATTGAAAATGGATGCAGCAGTATACTGCACACCTTTTTGCACAAGAGTTAAGGAAGTCCGATCCAAATGCAGGTTTGATTTCTTCCGAGTATTAACCGAGTGAAAGCTGCTTATTCTTGGGAATAAACTAATACAGGTAACAAGAAACGACAATAAGGAATATACATATTGAGAGGCCAATGTCAAAATACCCAGACTCGTGAACAGAGGTCGACAAGAGGTTCGTGAACTCACACCGCCCCTTTCTGAGCCAAAAATATCCTTCTAGAATGGGAAGAGTTACCCCAAAATATAATACCATACGACATAAGCGAATTAAAATAAGCAAAGTAGACTAATTTTCGTGTCGAAGTATCACTCACTTCTGATAGCGTTTCAAACAGTAAAAATGGCAGTATTAAATCTTTGAACAAGATCCTGAACGTGGGCTTTCCACGACAGCTTACTATCTATCTGAACACCTAGAAATTTGAACTGTTCAGTTTCACTATTCATATACCCATTCTGTGAAATTAAAACGTCAGGTTTTGTTGAATTGTTTGTTAGAAACTGTAAAAACTGAGTCTTACTGTGACTTAACGTTAGTTTATTTTCTACAAGCCATGAACTGACGTCATGTACTGCACTATTTGAAACCGAGCCACTGTTGCACACAACATCCTTTACTACCAAGGTAGTGTCATCAGCAAACAGAAATATTTTAGAGTTACCCGTAATACTAGAGGGCATATCATTTATATAAATAAGGAACAGAAGTGGCGCCAACACTGATCCCTGGGGTACCCCCCACTTGACAGTACCCCACTCAGATCCCACATCACAGCCATTATCAACATTGTGAATAATGACCTTTTGCTGCCTGTTGCTAAAGTAAGAGGTAAACCACTTGTGAGCTACTCCCCGTATTCCGTAATGGTCCAACTTCTGGGGCAATATTTTATGATCAACACAGTGGTTGGGAAGGGAGTGAGACAGGGTTGTAGCCTCTCCCCGATGTTATTCAATCTGTATATTGAGCAAGCAATAAAGGAAACAAAAGAAAAGTTCGGAGTAGGTATTAAAATCCACGGAGAAGAAATAAAAACTTTGAAGTTCGCCGATGACATTGTAATTTTGTCAGAGACAGCAAAGGACTTAGAAGAGCAGTTGAACGGAATGGACAGTGTCTTGAAAGGAGGGTATAAGAGGAACATCAACAAAAGTAAAACGAGGATAATGGAATGTAGTCGAATTAAGTCGGGTGATGCTGAGGGAATTGGATTAGAAATTGGGCACTTAAAGTAGTAAATGAGTTTTGCTATTTGGGGAGCAAAATAACTGATGATGGTCAAAGTAGAGAGGATATAAAATGTAGACTGGCAATGGCAAGGAACGTATTTCTGAAGAAGAAAAATTTGTTAACATCGAGTATAGATTTAAATGTCAGGGAGTCGTTTCTGAATGTATTTGTATGGAGTGTAGCCATGTATGGAAGTGAAACGTGGACGATAAATAGTTTAGACAAGAAGAGAATAGAAGCTTTCGAAATGTGGTGCTACAGAAGAATGCTGAAGATTAGATGGGTAGATCACATAACTAATGAGGAGGTACTGAATAGAATTGGGGAGAAGAGGCGCTTGTGGCACAACTTGACTAGAAGAAGGGATCGGTTGGTAGGACATGTTCTGAAACATCGAGGGATCACCAAATTAATATTGGAGGGCAGCGTGGAGGGTAAAAATCGTAGAGGGAGACCAAGAGATGAACACACTAAGCAGATTCAGAAGGATGTAGGCTGCAGTAGGTACTGGGAGATGAAGAAGCTTGCACAGGACAGAGTAGCATGGAGAGATGCATCAAACCTTTCTCAGGACTGAAGACCACAACAACAACAACAAGCAAATGCCTTAGTTAAATCAAAAAATACGCCAAGCGTTCGAAACTTTTTGTTTAGCCCATCCAGTACCTCACAGAGAAAAGAGAATATAGCATTTTCAGTTGTTAAATGACTTGTAAAGCCGAATTGTACATTTGATAGCAAATCGTATGATATAAAATGATCAATTATCCTTACATACACAGCCTTTTCAATAACTTTTGCAAGCACTGACGGCATAGAAATAGGTCTAAAATTATCTACATTATCCCTTTCTACCTTTTTATTAAGCGGCTTTACTACTGAGTAGTTTAATCGCTCAGGAAACTGACCATTCCTAAAGGAAAAATTACAAATATGGCTAAATACAGGGCTAGCATGTACAGTCACTTCTCAAAAGATCTGGTATACAACTGCAGTTGGCACAGGGGGCGTATTTTGGGCACGCAACACACCTGCGCCATCTATGCTCCAGTAACCCATTAGGTTTGCTAAGTCAGTGTATGTTACCTAGACAAGTGTATTCCCGAAATATCACTACTCTACATTAATTATTGTTTGGTGTTGCGGTTTTTTTTCCGTCAGTGTGCGTTCGAGCAGGTATTTCTCGCGGTGTTTCCATATTTTGTCCTGCCCCTGTAGATCTCGATACGCGACAGTACGTTCTACTGTCGGCCGTATCGGTTATTCGCACTGTGGTGACAGCAGTTGGCGGAAAATAAGACAGGCCGTGTTGGCGTACAGAGTGGGCGCGAAGTGTTGACACAGTGGGGTGATAAGGTGGCGGCGGGGCTTAGCCGCGGCCGGCTAGCGGAGGCGGCGGCGGCGGCGGCGGCGGCGCAGCAGTTGCCGTCGACTGACGTGCGCGGGCAGCAGCTGAGTCCAGCCCGGCAGCCGTGCGACGCCAACTGCCCGCCTCCTGGAACGCCCCTACTAGCCGCTACCAGAAGCCGCAGTCCACACCCGCGTCCTGTGTTCCTTTCTTCTCGTACCGAAAAGCGACCTTTGTCCTTAGAAAATATTTACGTAACCGTAAAAAAACCTTGTGAAAAGGCATCGCGCTTCGGTGTCCGGAGGCGCTGCAAGGATGCCTGGACAAGCGACTAGGAGGGTCGGAAGAAGGTACAGTATGGTTCACCTAACACATGGAGCGACGTCCAGTAAAGGACTGTGCTGCTCTGCCTGGCTTTCCGCTTAACAGCTGCTTTGTAACAAAATTGCTTTAATGAAACTTCCTGGCAGATTAAAACTCTGTGCCGGACCGAGACTCGAACTCGAGAACTTTGCCTTTTGCGAGCAAGTGCCCTACCAACTGAGCTACCCAAGCACGACTCACGACCCGTCCTCACAGCTTTAATTCCGTCAGTATCTAGTCTCCTACCTTCCCAACTTCGCAGAAGCTCTCCTACATATCTTGCAGGACTAGCGCTCGTCGAAGAAAGGATATTGTGGAGATATGGCTTAGCCACAGCCTAGGGCATGTTTCCAGAATGAGATTTTCACTCTGCAGCGGAGTGTGCGCTGATATGAAACTTCCTGGCAGATTAAAACTGTGTGCCGGACCGAGACTCGAACTTGGGACCTCTGCCTTTCGCTGGCATGTGCTCTACCACTGAGCTACGCAAGCACGACTCACGACCCGTCCTCACAGATTTAATTCCGCCAGTTGGTAGAGCACTTGCTCGCGAAAGGGAAAGGTCCCGAGTTCGAGTCTCGGTCCGGTACACAGTTTTAATCTGCCAGGAAGTTTCATATCAGCGCACACTCCGCTGCAGAGTGAAAATTCGTCCCGGGGCAGTCCCCAGGGTTGTGACTAAGGCATTTCTCCACAGCCGTTCTTCTTCTATGAGTGCTAGTCGCACAAGGTATGCGAGGAAACTTCTGTGAAGTTTGGAAAAAAGGAGACGAGGTACTGGCGGAAGTGTAAGGGTTGGTAATACGTGCTGTCTGGGTAATTCAGTCAGTAGAAAAACACCTAACGGATGAGAAAGGATTCCAGTCTGGCAATCAGTTTTGCTAGGGAGTTTCTTCTAACAACTGTTTAGTTTGGTCATAACAGTCAACGTGTTTTGCGAAAAAGAATAATCACTGCTTCAAAACATGTTCTGAACATAGGTAATAGACTACGGGCCATTAACATTGCTGCACCACGAAAATGACGTGCAACAGACGCGAAATTTAACCGACAGGAAGAAGATGCTGTGATACGCAAATTATTAGCTTTTCAGAGCATTCACACAAGGTTGGCGCCGGTGGCGACATCTACAACGTGCTGACATGAGGAACGTTTCCAACCGATTTCTCGTACACAAACAGCAGTTGACCGGCGTTGCCTGGTGAAACGTTGTTGTGATGCCTCCTGTAAGGAGGATAAATGCGTACCATCACGTTTCCGACTTCGATAAAGGTCGGATTGTAGCCTATAGCGATTGCGGTTTATTGTATCGCGACATTGCATCTCGCGTTGCACGAGACCCAATGACTGTTAGCAGAATATGGAATCGGTGGGTTCAGGAGGGTAATACGGAACGCCGTGCTGGATCCATGACCTCGTATCACTAGCAGTCGAGATGACAGGCATCTTATCCGCATGGCTGTAACGGATCGTGAAGCCACGTCTCGATCAACAGATGGGGACGTTTGCAAGACAACAACCGTCTGCACGAACACTTCGACGACGTTTGCAGCAGCATGGACTATCAGCTCGGATACCGTGTCTGCTGTTATCCTTGACGCTGCATCACAGACAGGAGCGCCTGCGATGGTGTACTCAACGACGAACCTGAGTGCACGAATGGCAAAACGTCATTTTCGGATGAATCCAGGTTCTGTTTACAGCATCATGATGGTCGCATCCGTGTTTGGTGACATCGCGGTGAACGCACATTGGTAGCGTGTATTCGTCTTCGTCATACTGGCGTATCACCCGGCGTGATGGTATGGGGTGCCATTGGTTACACGTCTCGGTCACCTCTTGCTCGCATTGACGGCACTTTGAACAGTGGACGTTACATTTCAGATGTGTTACGACCCGTTGCTCTACCCTTCATTTGATCCCTGCGCGCGACTGCTGCGGTCGCAGGTTCGAATCCTGCCTCGGGCATGGATGTGTGTGATGTCCTTAGGTTAGTTAGGTTTAAGTAGTTCTAAGTTCTAGGGGACTGATGACCACAGATGTTAAGTCCCATAGTGCTCAGAGCCATTTGAACCATTATTTGATCCCTGCGAAAACCTACATTTCAGCAGGATAATGCACGACCGCATGTGGCAGGTCCTGTACGGGCCTTTCTGGATACAGAAAATGTTCGACTGCTGCCCTGGCCAGCACATTCTCCAGATCTCTCACCAATTGAGAACGTCTGGTCAATGGTGACCGAGCAATTGGCTCGTCACAATACGCCAGTCACTACTCTTGATGAACTGTGGTATCGTGCTGAAGCTGCATGGCCAGCTGTATCTGTAAACGCCATCCAAGCTCTGTTTGACTCAATGCCCAGGCGTATCAAGGCCTTTACTACGGCCAGAGGTGGTTGTTCTGGGTACTGATTTCTCAGGATCTATGTACCCAAATTGCATGAAAATGTAATCAAATGTCAGTTCTAGTATAATATATTTGTCCATTGAATACCCGTTTATCATCTGCATTTCTTCTTGGTGTAGTAATTTTAATGGCCAGGAGTGTATGTAGTACATTTACTTAGTGATTTCGATAACGGAAATAATACAGTAGTAGCGAAAGGTGAATTTTTTATACACTGCTGATGTCGTACGAAAATTGTGCACTGAGCTGACGGAAGCCTCGGGACACCTCCTGGTATCGTCTCCGACTTCCTTTTTCCCGACACAGCGCAGCAACTCGGTGTGGCGTGAGCTCAACAAGTCGTTCCAAGACCCCTGCAGAAATATTGAGCCCTGCTGCCTATATAGCCGTCCATAGTTGCGAAAGTGTTGCCGGTGCAGGATTCTGTGCACGAACTGACATCTCGATAATGTCCCCTAAATGTTCGATGGGATTCGTGTCGGACGCTCTGGGCTGCCAGATCTTTCGATCGTATTATCCGTAACGTCCTTCACACCAGTCGCGAACAATTGTGGCTCTGTGACATGGCGCATTGTCATCCATAAAAAATCCACCCGTACCCTACCATCAGCTTTTACCAACTGTACCCGCGACGCATCTGACCAGGCCAATGCTTTCAAGTCGTCTAGGATCTAACTGATGTGCTCACGAGCCCAGCAGAGGCGCTGTAGGCGATGTGCTGTCAGCAAAAGCACTCGTGTCGGTCGTCTGCTGCCATAGCCTGTTGTAACGTCCCCTTAGAAAAATTATAAATGACTGTGCTGATAAACCTCTTACGTTACTTGATTTTCAAACACCTGAGCAAAACTGAACGTACTCAGACATTTCTCTCTTTACTTATTCTGATCATCACTAAACTGACACACAATATTTTTTTTAGCCAACGCAATCCGAATTTCAAAAATCCCTACAAAAGAATGACCCTGATTAATAATAACCCTTACCTTTCATGAATAACTTACCTCACAAAAATCTTCGTCACTCGAACTACTGCAGTACAGCGAGCGCCAATACGCCAGCTAAATGAAAGATTCTAACTACTGAAGGCACTAACTGCTCATAGACATAGCTAGCAAATGAAAGATTTTGGTAGAGAACAAACAATGTATTCACCTTAATAATGTCCAAAAGTCATAATATATATATCAGTTCATGACATCCAGTGTTAAAGAGTTGTGGCGATTCGTGAATGAGTCGTTCATTTGAACGACTCTAAATAAAGAATCGTAAGAATAGAATCGTGATACGGACGAATCGTCGTTCAAAAGAATCGTAAGAACGATTGCGTGTTTCTGAGTCGTGACGATTCCAAGTTCCAACGATTCTTGTTAGTACGCTATGCTTCGAAGGCAACTTCCGAATCATGCCGAGTCGTGCCGAATGATTACGACCGCCAGACGACAGTCAAGTGGAGGATGCGTGTGAACAAAGGAAGCTCGGAACGAACAAACGAAGTTCGTGGGCCGTGATATTACTCGTGAAAACCAAGCTGACACTTGGCGGTGGATGAGGGGAACGAGCGTAAAGGCATTTCCCATTTACTATGGCTACCATCAGCCACCGCGCCGACGTCCGCTTAGTTTGCGCGGGTAATACACGAACTAGTGATGACAGAAACGATATACAGCGAGTACACAGCTCCCAATACACACGATTAAAATGAATAAATACGTACGTCTTATTTGTTGCAGATGCAATGCAAAACACACACACCTTTTTTACACACGAGCAATAGCACTTGGATTATGTATTATATTTCGCGTATCTCGAAAACGGCCCTAACGATTTGGATGAAATTTTGTATTTAGACTGATTTTTGCTTTTTGAGTTCACCTACATAGTTTTAGTTGTTACTATAAAACGGACGTCTGTAGTTAAGATACGTTCAAGCCACACAACCAAACTGGCATATCACGTAATTTTGCACCACCATTCGCAGAAATCGACTCCTCTTTCCTGGCATACTGAAATAAAACAATAGATGCAATCAAATCAAACGTGACCTTTCATCAATTAAGGCATTACACGTATAAATCGAGAATCACACTTGCAACGTCATATGTATGTTTACTTATAAATAAACTATTTCTGGCATATCTTATCATGACACAGTTCGATTCTAACCCCATTGACAATTTCAGATATGTCCTGCCATCTGTGAGTAGAATGTAGAACTTTTTGCATTCCGTAAGAATCGTGCCATCGCAGACTAGGGCGAATCGTGAACGAATCGTAGGAATCGATTCGCAATGTGAGATTGAATCGTAGGAATCGAATCGTGAAAAAGAATCGTGTTGCCCAACTCTACTGCGCAACGCTACGCGCTGTTCCCATCCGACTGCCCAACACTACAATAGTGAATATTCCAACAATGAATCGAACCAGCCACAGACTGCACACAGCACAGTCAGTCATTTTCATACAGAGCGCTACGTGGCGTTACCAACATAAAAACCTAAACAGCCTACTTACACTATTAAAGACGAATTTCGCCGCCATGTCCTAACGAATACGTTCGTCGTACGTCCCACATTTCTCCGGTTATTTCACGCAGTGTTGCTTGCGTGTTAGTACTAACAACTCTACGTGAACGCAGCTGCTGTTGGCCGTTAAGTGCGTTGTCTGTGGTGAGAGGTGAAGCCAGAAATTTGGTTCTCGGCACACTCTTGACGCTGTAGATCTCGTAATACTGACTTCCCTAAAGATTTCCGAAACGAGTTGTCCCATGCGACTCCTTTCCGCCTTCGAAGTCTATTTCCGTCGTGCAGCCTAGATCACGTGGGACACCTTTTCAAACCAACCACCTGTGTGCAAATGACAGCTCCACCAATGCACTGCCGTATTATACCTTCTGTACGTGATACTGCCGCCACCGTATATGTTTATATCGCTACTCCATAACTTTTGACACCTCAGTTTAGTACGTTGTGTATAAAACTGCTCGACGAGGACTGGTGTGTCGGCCAGCCTGGATGTGGTTTTTAGGCGGTTTCCCACTTCCAGATAGCCTAAAACGGTTGGTACTCACCTCACGCCTCACTTACGCGCTACGCAAACATTTAGGAAACGTCTCCAAAATGAGATTTTCACTCTGCAGCGGAGTGTGCGCTGATACGAAACTTCCTGGCAGATTAAAACTGTGTGGCGGAGCGAGACTCGAACTCGGGACCTTTGCCTTTCGCGGGAAGGTTCTCTATCATCTGAGCTACCCAAGCGCGACTCACGCCCCATCCTCACAGCTTTACTTCTGCCAGTATCTCGTCTCCTATTTTCCAAACTTTACAGAAGCTCTCCTGTGAACCTTGCAGAACTAGCACTCCTGAAAGAAAGGATATTGCGGAGACATGGGTTAGCCACAGCCTGGGGGATGTTTCCTGATGTGTCGGCAGCTGGGCCAACACCTTGTAGAATGAAGTGGCTGAAAGTGCACGCTAAACTAACGCAGACGGGCGTGAAGTACTGGAACATGAGACTTATTAATGAATAAGAAGAACAGTACGTAGCTGGAATAATATACTTAACTTTATTCTCTTGTTAGAATACATCTCTTGAATAGTAGTAAGCTATAAGCACTGATACAAATGGCGCTTTGCTAGGTAGTAGCTATGGAATAAGCTGAAGGCTATTCTATCAGTCTCTCGGCAAATGAGAGGAAGACTTGGTAGGTCTGGTCGCAAGCTATGTCGTCCGTACAACTGGGGCGAGGTCTAGTCCGTGTATTGTGACCTGCCATGTGGTGGCGCTAGGATTGCGATTACACAGTGGCGACACGCGGGTCCGACATGTACTACAGGACCGCGGCCGATTTAAGTTACCACCTAGCAAGTGTGGTGTCTAGCGGTGACACCACATTTCCAGAATGAGATTTTCACTCTGCAGCGGAGTGTGCGCTGATATGAAGCTGTGAGGACGGGGCGTGAGTCGTGCTTGGGTAGCTCAGATGGTAGAGCACTTGCCCGCGAAAGGCAAAGGTCCCGAGTTCGAGTTTCGCTCCGCCGCACAGTTCTAATCTGCCAAGAAGTTTCATATCAGCGCACACTCCGCTACAGAGTGAAAATCCCATTCTGGAAACATCCCCCAGGCTGTGGCTAAGCCATGTCTCCGCAATATCCCTTCTTTCAGGAGTGCTAGTTCTGCAAGGTTAGCAGGAGAGCTTCTGTAAAGTTTGGAAGGTAGGAGACGAGATACTAGCAGAAGTAAATCTGCGAGGACGGGGCGTGAGTAGTACTTGAGTAGCTCAGATGGTAGAACACTTGCCCGCAAAAGGCGAAGGTCCCGATTTCGAGTCTTGCTCTGCCATACAGTTTTAATCTGCCAGGAAGTTTCATTTAGAAAACGTTCTTAAATCTGAACATGAGATTTACCCTAGATGCAGACTGACTGGGGTAAAGCAATTTCATGCCTGCAGAAGTGGTGGCGTTAGGAAATGACGTCCGACCACGAGCTGTGTCTAACAAAGTGAAAGGCTCTTTAACAAAGTAAGACTCCGTAAAGAAAAGGGGCAAGGCGAGGAGGAGGAGGAGGAGGAGGAGGAGAAAGAAGAGTGGATATGTGTTGACGAAAACTCTCTTCGTCGTGGGACGTTGCAAGTAGCGACCAGCGGCCGTGCAGCGCCGCGACGACGCATCCACTTCTGCCGACGCACTGCGTTTCCATGGCGACGTTTGTTTACGAGGCAGTCGCGCGTCCGTGGCCCGCGCTGGATTGCCGGGCAAGGATGGACGAATCGCGGCAGCTCGTGACTGCTGAATTAAATCAGAGCTAGCCGGCTGGCTTCCACGTGTCAAGAGCACACTTCTTATTCCGCCTTTGTGGAGTACGGCTCCTTTTGAAGAGAACAGTGGTAGGAATGCGGACGTGGTGTACAGTGTCTGTCATAATTAAGCGCGAAGACCGATGCGGGTGAAAATAAACAATAATACAAGGAAAAACGTCTATGTAAACATACGTCCAAACTGCGAATATTTGCTTAGGAGCCGCCGTTGGCCTGAGCAGAAATATTGTCCTGCTTGGTAAAATTGTATTTGAAATATACAGGGTGATCAAAATGTCAGTATAAATTTGAAAACTGAATAAATCACAGAATAATGTAGATAGAGAGGTACAAATTGACACACATGCTTGGAATGACATGGGGGTTTATTAGAACAAAAAAAAAAAAAAAAAATACAAAAGTTCAAAAAATGTCCGACAGATGGTCCTTCATCTGATCAGAACAGCAATAATTAGCATAAGAAAGTAAGACAAAGCAAAGATGAAGTTCTTTACAGGAAACGCTCAATATGTCCACCATCATTCCTCAACAGTAGCTGTAGTCGAGGAATAATGTTGTGAACAGCACTGTAAAGCATGTCCGGAGTTATGGTGAGGCACTGGCGTCGGATGTTGTCTTTCAGCATCCCTAGAGATGTTGGTCGATCACGATACACTTGCGACTTCAGGTAACCCCAAAGCCAATAATCGCACGGACTGAGGTCTGGGGACCTGGGAGGCCAAGCATGACGAAAGTGGCGGTTGAGTACACGATCATCACCAGACGACGCGCGCAAGAGATCTGTCGGACATTTTGTGAACTTTTTTTTTTTCTAATAAAACCCCATGTCATTCCAAGCATGTGTGTCAATTTTTACCTCTCTATCTACATTATTCCGTGGTTTATTAAGTTTTCAAATTTATACTGACTTTTTGATCACCCGGTACACTTTACGTTTGGTCTCCACCTAACTGGGCGTAAATTTCATTCATGGCCTGTCTTAACGAGAAAGACAGTATTGCTTCAGTACGTTACACGTTACAATTTATTGCACACTCGAACCTGTTAAAAGAGGTATTAGGTATTCCATGTGTCATCCTTGCATTAAGAGATAACACCGCAGTGGTTACGGATTCCTTCCACCGCCACCGGATCCTCTCGTAAATTTTGACAAGACAGTGCAATTCCTTGTTCCAGTTCTTCAACCGTATCAACGAGAGTGCTGTACGTTTCGCTTCTGACAAGGGAACATCCCCATCGCACCCCCCTCAGATTTAGTTATAAGTTGGCACAGTGGATAGGCCTTGAAAAACTGAACACAGATCAATCGAGAAAACAGGAAGAAGTTGTGTGGAACTATGAAAAAATAAGCAAAATATACAAACTGGGTCGTCCTTGCGTAAGATAGGCAACATTAAGGGCAATGTGAGGCGAGGAGCGCCGTGGTCCCGTGGTTAGCGTGAACAGCTGCGGAACGTGAGGTTCTTGGTTCAAATCTGCCCTCGACTGAAAATTTTGCTTTCTTTATTTTCGCAAAGTTATGATCTGTCCGGTCGTTCATTGACGTCTCTGTTCACTGTAATAAGTTTAGTGTCTGTGTTTTGCGACCGCACCGCAAAACCGTGTGATTAGTTGACGACAGGACGTGCCTCTCCAATGGGAACCGAAAACATTTGATCGCAAGGTCATAGGTCAACCGATTCCTCCACAGGAAAACACGTCTGATATTTTGTATACGACACTGGTGACAGCATGTGCGTCATATGACAGGAATATGTTGTCGACCCACCTAACTAGTACACTTGGCGAATGGGTGAAAAGATTCTTCTACCTTGCCCGATTTAGGTTTTCTTGTGGATGTAATAATCACTCCAAAAAAAGTGATGAAAACATAAGAGTTTTTCACATAAACTGAAAATAAAAAGTTAAAACTTTCGGTCGAGGGAAGATTTGAACTGAAGACCTCTCGTTCTGCAGCTGTTCACACTAACCACAGGACCACGGCGCTCCTCGGCTCATACTGCCCTTTATATTGCCTATATTACACATGGACGACCCAGTTTGTATATTTTGCTTATTTTTTCATAGTTCCACACAACTTCTTCCTGTTTTCTCGATCGATCTGTGTTCAGTTTCTCAAGGCCTATCCACTGTGCCAACTTATAACTAAATCTGAGGGGGGTGCGATGGGGATGTTCCCTTGTGAGAAGACGTCGGAAAGAAAAATCGAAAGGACTGACGTCAGGTGGTCTTGGACGCCAAAGTACAGGCCCTTCTCGACCTACGCATATTAGATCATACTGGCGCTTTAGAGGTGGTCTTACGTCAGCAGTAAAATTTGTTGGAGCCCCATCATGCATGTATAATACAGGGGCGTGACTAGCAAATGGGACAAGCTGCTCCCTGACGCCCAAAAGAAAGAAAGAAAATAAAGGAACATTAAAATGAAAAGGAAATGTGGATAAATAGGAGAAACGGCCGGCATCGATATTCGTCCACTAAGGCCCATAGTATGTTGGAGGTCAAAAAATGTGTTGATCTACGAAGGAATGGCTGAAAAGCGAAAAGATCACGAAAGCAATAGCGGACACACTTTGCAGGGACGGAACCAAAAGGTTGTGCTTGTAAAGACTCAGGTTTTGGCAGCCACGAGCTGATATTTCAGTAGTTTGTGTAGAGGTGCTTCTGTACACGCCAATAATTTTAATCGGAGAGAGGAAGCTGTAAAGATTTAGTGATACTTAGTCCTTAATTATGAAAAGGAGGTGCACTATCGACCAGTCTTCAAATGCCTTATGGTATCAGCAGTGTTGGCCAGTGACAATGGTCAAATTGGTACTGAAATTGGAAACAGAGTGTCGTCTCATTTATGCACCCAAGTGCACGGCTACAAATATTAACTTCTCTCAGTAGGGACGCACTGTTTGAATGGAACATACGTTCGAGGAACGACGTCTTCTGAAGATGCTCTTCTCAGGCGGAGTCGCAACGCTGATTTTCTCAAGAAAACCCATGTATTATCGTCTAGAGAATTTCGAAAATTATAAATTCTGATAATATATACAGTTTTCTGATTTCGAGGATTATGGAAGGATGACGTCAACAACTACATGGTTAACCAAAGTATGCAATAAAACACAGAGAACCGTTCAAGTTACAATATTAATTTTCTTTATTAGTTAATGACTAGTTTCGAGACTAAGTGTATGATCTGATAATGAGCATAAACTCTAAACTGCTCACCAAGTACTAAGGTAAATTAATATTGCAACTTAGACGGTTCTCTGCAATTTATTGCATAATTTGATGAAGAGTTTAAGTGATTTTCGTAAATATTGCTCCATCTCCCTTAGCAATTACGCTGTTACAGATGAGAGGCTATCCATTCAAACGGAATTAATGTGCTACAAATCATTTCAGCTACTAGCTAAAGTAAAAAAGCACAACTAATAACAAAAATGTTTGAGCTGAATTCTGCATCGAAATTGTTAACGATCGAACGTTTAAAAATAATTCAGATATGTTATGAAATGAAGAACCTACTGTTAATCACACATTTGAGTTTGGATGAAGAAATCGCGAAAAATCCTTGTGCTTGTCATAAGCGGTTTGAATCAATCCCCATAATTATGTCTGCAAACATATTTCAATCCATTAAAATGAAAGGATGGTCAACAATTAGCTCATAAATGTGACTACTCTTTTTACTAACAATATGGAGTCTAAATTCCGTCTAGAGATCACGATCATTTTTACTACAAGTTTTTGTCGCGACTCCAATTATTTTGTTTTATAGCGTTCCTTACAAAATGCTTCGGCATCACCATTAGCAGCTCAATAAAAAATTTAGCATAGAATATATCTAAAACGCATAACGCAGTTATTTCTGGAGAATGACGCTGCGGGATTTCAGAGTGCGTTAAGCAATAAGAGGCTGAACATTTACGCGAAAGGATTCAACCACAGGAGCATTCACAGCCTTACGCGCATACCTGTGTTACAAAAAAATCTAAAATAGTGCAATTTTAAGTGTAATGTTTTCGAAACCATGATTTATGTCCCATGAACATTCGTAACAAGCTGTCCTCCGTGGAAAAATCGGCAATATCACATACTGAAAGAAGAGTAATTTTTTAACGTTATCGAACTACTTGATAATTATGATTCAGTTCTTAAAAAATGATATGAGAAACATGTCTCTATAAAGAACTGGAGTCCCGTAAATCATAAAGAAATTATTTCTTTGGTGGTAAGAGAAGTCAAACACGAAATAATTCAAGATATTCAAAATGCAAAGCTGTTTTCTGTCAAATTCGATACTGCACAAGATGTTAGTAAAATCACTTAGTGGGAGTCTGTTACTATGTTAAAATAATCAAAGGTGATCCTAGAAACCCGTTACCCTGATCTAAGAGGAATCTACATTACGATTCGAACATCAAATAATTACATCTACACAATAGAAGACATTAGATCAAATTACGAGGCGAAGATTGTGACAGAGCTTGGATTATGAGCAGCGTGCACAATGGCATACAAAAAAATAATAATCAGGAATTAGCTCCCCGTATCTGTGTCGTCTATTTTTTTTTTTTTTAGTATGGGACTTAACATCTGAGGTCATCAGTCCCCTAGAGCTTAGAACTACTTAAACCTAACTAACCTAAGGACATCACACACATCCATGCCCGAGGCAGGATTCGAACCTGCGACCGTAGCGGGCGCGCGGCTCCAGACTGTAGCGCCTAGAACCGCTCGGCCACTACGGCCGGCTGTGTCGTCTATTGTGCAAGTCATAATTTAAATATAATCCTCAAATGCGCTGTAGAGGTTAATCAAGGAACAGCCTCGGTTTTCGAAACAGTTGAGCATGGCAATAATTATTTTTGCATAACTTGTTATAGCGAAGGAATTAACAAATTTGTTCCCTGAGTTCATCCGAGGTAACGCTAAAGCAGCTAAACCAGCACATATCGAGCTGGGTGGTACGACGCCATCTATGGGCTTAAAGGAAGGTTCGTTGACGTTCTTAAGCCTTTCACAAATATAATTCTTACAAGTAAGAAATACAATTAAGCAACTGAAGACATAGGTCTTAAAAATAAAACTTAATACTGTAGCTTTGTTGTCGTCTTAGTGATATAGTATAAAATACTAGAAAAAGATCAGTACAGCATCTAAAGCAAAATAATCCGAATGTATAGACACTGAAACTGCATATTATCTGTATGGAAAGGCTCTGCCACAAATAACTTGCTACCATAAAAGGACCTTTAGACGAACAGCCGTATGAACTTTCAACATATGTGTAAATTACCTAACAAACAAGAAACAGTTAAGAAGCATTTCGAAGAGCGGCTGATAGCGTCTATAGCTATAGTTGGAGTGAAACTTCAATGCTCGCAGATGACGTCATTTACTATGTTATTTTAAGGAATGAAGGAAGTTACAGACAAGTACAGGGCAAAACAACGCTTGTTCGTATGTATTGCCTGTGATAAAGATCTTAAAAATGTAGCACTTACGTTTATAACAGCATTCCATCTTGACATTTATCCTCTGTTTGTAGTACACCTTACAGTGATAAGAATTTCATTGCATCTACATCTACATTGATACTCCGCAAGCCACCCAACGGTGTGTGGCGGAGGGCACTTTACGTGTCAATGTCATTACCTCCCTTTTTGTTCCAGTCGCGTATCGTTCGCGGGAAGAACGACTGTCGGAAAGCCTCCGTGCGCGCTCGAATCTCTCTAACTTTACACTCGTGATCTCCTCGGGAAGTACAAGTAGGGGGAAGCAATATATTCGATACCTCATCCAGAAACGGACTCTCTCGAAACCTAGACAGAGCGCCTCTCTTGCAGTGTCTGCCACTTGAGTTTGCTAAAAATCTCCGTAACGCTATCACGCTTACCAGATAACCCTGTGACGAAACGCGCCGCTCTTCTTTGGATCTCCTCTATCTCCTCTGTCAACCCGACCTGGTACGGATCCCACACTGATAAGCAATACTCGAGTATAGGTCGAACGAGTGTTTTGTAAGCCACCTCCTTTGTTGATTGACTACATTTTCTAAGGACTCTCCCAATGAATGTCAACCTGGCACCAGACTTACCAACAGTTAATTTTATATGATCATTCCGCTTCAAATCGTTCCGTACGCATACTCCCAGATATTTTACAGAAGTAACTGCTACCAGTGTTTGTTCCGCTATCATATAATCATACAATAAAGGATCCTTCTTTCTATGTATTCGCAATACATTACATTTGTCTACGTTAAGGGTCAGTTGCCACTCCCTGCACCAAGTGCCTATCCGCTGCAGATCTTCCTGCATTTCGCTGCAATTTTCTAATGCCGCAACTTCTCTGTATATTACAGCATCATCCGCTGAGGCGAGAACGTCATGGGATACCGACATGAACATATACAGATGGCGGTGGTATAACGTATACAAGGTATTAAAGGGTAGTGCATTGGCGAAAACGGAATGGTGGTTGGAAGCATAAATGTCTAAACTGTCACACTACGACTTCGCAGTGCCATTGTACTAGTATTGAGTAACCCTGACGAAACTACAGCCGTACTCATGAATTTGACAGTACCTGTTGCAAAAGCCAAGCATTCTTTTTCCAAGCTAAACATTAAATTAAAAAAAGTGTTAGCTTTATATAATGATTCAGGAACGGTTGCCTTGTTGTATATCTCTCTTCAATTAACTTGTTGCTTATGTTTTGTCTCAAAAACTGTATTATTTCCCTTTTTGATGATATTATTCTGTGTTGTAACTGATTAAATTAAATATTGTTATTTGGAACGTGAGATGGTCGTCTTACTATTCGAATACTGATTTCCATTAGAAAACTGTTTTGATATTATATTAAGGAAGGAGCAGATACTGCAGATACTGATGGGTCAGAAAAAATGTATTTAAGAAGTATTCTGCTTTACTAAATTATTAAAGGTAAAGCACTATTTTTCAAAAATGTTTCTGTTATTAATTTTGCTTTTTTACCAAAGTGGGAAGATAGAAGTTAGGATGATTGCTTTGTGTATATATATATATATATATATGTGTGTGTGTGTGTGTGTAGTGGTTCTAGGCGCTCAGTCCGGAACCACCCAACTGATACGGTCGCAGGTTCGAATCCTGCCTCGGGCTTGGATGTGTGTAAAGTCCTTAGGTTAGTTAGGTTTAAGTAGTTCTAAGTTCTAGGGGACTGATGACCACAGATGTTAAGTCCCATAGTGCTCAGAGCCATTTGAACCATTTTTAGATTCTTGCTTTGGGGCCTTCATGACTGTACGTCTCTTGTAACATGGGACGTGGATGAAAATAAAGCCCAATTACGGGGAGAATTACTCGATGAACTCACATTTCAATTACATTTGTACTAAGACACTGTTTCATAATGATGTCAGTGGCTGTTTACAATTATACATTTGCGCTTTTTTCGCAAACAGCTCGTTTGCGCACCCACGTTCACAGAAACTTTTTGTTTCTATAATCGCATACCTTCATCTGCATCAGTTTTCGCTATTATTTGTTGTACATGCTATGTAACATATAGATCATGTCATTTCCAACTACATCCATAAGTTCATGACTACCCTGCAATTCACACTTAGTTACCTGACAGACGGTTCGTCGAAACACCTTCACACTATTTCTATACCGTTCCACTCCCGAACAACGCGCGGGAAAAACAAACACGGAAGCTACTCCGTGCGAGCTCTGGTTACTCTTTTTTTTTACGAAAATAATTTCTCCCTATGTCGGTGGATGTAACAAGACATTGTCACAGTCAGAGGAGAAAGTACGCGCTGAAATATTGTAAAAAGATCACGCCGCTACGTAAAACGTCTTTCTTATAATGATTGCCGTCCCAAGTCGCTTATCATATTCATGACACCCTCTCTCCGTTTTTGCGATAGTACGAAACGTGCTGCTCTTCTTTGAACTTTCTCAATGTACTCCCACACCGCGCAGCAGTATTTTAAAAGACGGACATGCATAGTGTAGGCAGTCTCTTTAGTAGATCTGTTGCATCTTCAAAGTATTCTGCCCATGAAACGCAATCTTTAGTTCGCTTTCCTCACAACGATTTCTATGTGATCATTCGAATTTAAGTTGGTCTTAATTATAACCGCTAGGTATTTAGCTGAATTGACAGGCTTTAGATTTGCTTGGTTTATCGTGTAGCCGTCCGCTGTGGCCGAGCGATTCTAGGCGCTTCAGTCCCGAACGGCGCTGCTGCTACGGTCGCAGGTTCGAATCCTGCCTCGGGCATGGATGTGTGTGCTGTCCTTAGGTTGGTTAGGTTTAAGTAGTTCTAAGTTCTAGGGGACTGATGACCTCAGAAGTTAAGTCCCATAGTGCTCAGAGCCATTTGAACTTTTCGCGCTATACAGATACCTTCCCTAAATCGTTTTGCAATCACATTACTGGACGATACCTGATAACATCATCTGTAAATAATCGAAGAGGGATGCTCAGATTGTTTCCTAAATCATTTATGTAGATGAAGAACAACAGACGGCCTGTATTGCTGCTTTGTGCGCCTGTAACACTACCTTGGGGAACGCCAGATATCACTTCTGTTCTATTCGATGACTTCCCGCCCGTTACTACGAACTGTGACCTTTCTGACAGGAAAACTCGAATCCAGTCATACAACCGAGACGATACTCCATAGGCACGCAGTTTGATCAGAAGCCGCTTGTGAGGAACGGCGTCAAAAGCCTTATGAAAAACTAGAAATATGGATGCAGTTTGAGATTCCATGTCGATAGCAATCGTTACTTTCGTCTGAGTAAAGAGCCGGTTGTGTTTTAAAAGAACGACATTTTCTGAATCCGTGCTGATGATTTGTCAACAGATCTCTTTCTTCGAGCTAATTAACAATGGTCGAACACAGTATATGTCGTTCAATCCTACTGCAAGTCGACGTCAGTGATGAGGGGCAGTAGTTCTGAGGATTACTCGTATTTCCTTTCTTGAGTATTGGTGTGACCTGTGCAACTTCGCATTCTTTAGGTACGGAGCATGCTCTGAAAGGAGCAGGACTAGAATACACTGAGGTGAGAACGTCATGGGATAGCGACAGGCACGTATACACATGGCGGTGGTGTAACGTATACACGGTATTAAGGGGCAGTGCATTGGCTAAGGTTTCCGACGTGATAATGACCGGAATGGTAGTTGGAGCTAGAAGCATGGGACAGTCCATTTCGGAAATCATTAGGGAATTCAATATTCCGAGATTCACAGTGCCAAGAGTGTGCCGATAGTACCAAAATTTCCGCCATTACCTCTCACCACAGACAACGCAGTAGCCGGCGGTCTTCACTTAACGACCGAGAGTAGCGGAATTTGTGTAGAGCTGTTAGTGATAACAGACAAGCAACACTACAGGAAATAACCGCACAAATCAATGTGAGACGTACGACGAAGGTCTTTATTACGACAGTGCGGCGAATTTGTTGTTAATAGGATATGGCAACAAATGACAGGCCCGACTGCCTTTGTTGACAGCACGACATCGCCCGCAACGGATCTTCTGGGCTCATAACCACATCGGTTCGACAATAGACGACTGCAAAACCGTAAACGGGTCTGGAGTCCTGATTTCGGTTGATAAGAGCTCGAGTGTGGCGCAGGCCCCACGAAGCCACGGATCCAGGTTGTCAAATGGTTCAAATGGCTCTGAGCACTACGGGACGTAACATCTGAGGTCATCAGTCCCCTAGAACTTAGAGCTACTTAAACCTAACTAACCTATGGACATCACACACATCCATGCCCGAGGCAGGATTCGAACCTGAGACCGTAGCAGTCGCTCGGTTCCGGACTGAAGCGCCTAGAATCGCCCGGCCACCGCGGCCGGCCCAAGTCGTCAAGAAGGCACTGTGCAAGCTGGTAGTGGCTCCATAATGGTGTGGGCTGCGTTACATGGAATGGACTGGGCCGTCTGGTGCAACTGAACCCGTCACTGACTGGAAATGGTTATGTTCGGATATTTGGAGACTACGAGGTGCGGCTAGAAAAAAACCGGACTGATGCTGGAAAAAACATTTATTTACAATTATTTACAATTTCATGTTATCTCCTTCAATGTACTCTCCTCCTCGGTCTCTACACCGCTCCATACGAATTTTCCACTGTTCATAGCAATGCTGCAGATCATTTTCGGTAAGTCCACACATTACTTCCGTCGCTTTTTCTTTTACTGCTTCAACAGTCTCAAATCTAGTTCCTTTCAAAGCTGACTTGACTTTAGGGAAAAGAAAAAAGTCACAGGGGGCCAAATCAGGTGAGTAGGGTGGATTATCTTAATTGGGAATGTTGTGTTTTGCCAAAAACGTCTTCACTGACAACGCACTGTGAGCTGGGGCATTGTGTTGGTGAAGGATCCATGACTTTTTTCCCCACAAATCGTTCCGTTTTCTCCGTACTCGCTCACGTAGGGTAGCCAGGACGCTAATGTAGTAATGCTGATTCACTGTTTGTCCCTCTGGTACCCAATCAATGTGCACAATCCCTTTGATGTAAAAAAAAAAAAAAAAAAAAAAAAAAACAATCGTCATTGCCTTGAATTTCGATTTTGACATTCGTGCTTTTTTTTTGTCGTGGAGAACCAGGAGTTTTCCAATGCATCGATTGGCGTTTAGTTTCGGGATCGTAAGTAAAAAACCACGATTCATCGCAAGTAATAACATTTTGTAAGAAGGTGGGATCACTTTCAATGTTTTCCAGGATGGCAGAACAAATCATTCTTCGGCGTTCCTTCTGTTCAATTGTGAGACACTTTGGAACCATTTTTGAACACACTTTGTTCATGTTGAAACTTTCATGAAGAATCTGCCTAACACTTTCCTTGTCAACTCCTGTTAACTCAGACACAGCTCTGATTGTTAAACGGCGATCTTGTCGAACAAGTTTACCGATTTTTTCAATGTTTGCATCAGTTTTTGCTGACAATGGTCTGCCAGTGCGAGTGTCATCACTGGTGTCTTCACGGCCATCTTTAAATCGTTTAAACCACTCAAACACTTGTGTTCGCGATAAACAATCATCGCCGTACACTTGTTGTAACATTACAAACGTTTCACTTGCAGATTTTCCTAGTTTGAAACAAAATTTGATGTTAACACGCTGTTCTTTCTGTACACTCAACATTTTCCGACGCACAGACAAAACGTCAACTACTTAAAACAGACGCCACGGGCGGACTGAGTGCAGGAGGCAGATGAAACTCGAGCAGGAGGCGGAGCGAGAGTCACGTGACAGGCCACGCGACTTTCAGCCTTATTGCATTCGTTTTATTGTTTCACCAGTACTAGTCCGGTTTTTTTCTAGCCACACCTCGTATTTGCAGCCATTAATGGACTTCATGTTCCCAAACAACATTGAAATTTTTATGGATGACGACGCGCCATGTCAGCGGTCCACAGTCGCCAGCGACCGATTTGAGAGACACTCTGGACAATTGGAACATGATTTGGCCACCCAGATCGCACGACGTGAATCCCATCGAACATTTATGGGACGCAATCGAGAGACCGGTTAGTGCACAGAATCATGCACCGCCAACAATTTCGTAATTATGAACGGCTGTAGAGGCAGCAAGGGACCTGCAACGACTTGTTGAGTCCACGCCACGTCGAGATGCTGGACTACGCCGAACAGGAGGTGCGACACGGTATTTGGTGTCCCACGACTCTTGTCACCCCAGTGCATAAGCTGAACATAAAGACTTGCCCTTTTGAAGTGAGTTGAGTGCTTCGCTGTACAAACGATATCGACTTCTAACAAGGGAACCTCCCCATCGCATCCCCCTCAGATTTAGTTATAAGTTGGCACAGTGAATAGGCCTTGAAAAACTGAACACAGATAAATCGAGAAAACAGGAAGAAGTTGTGTGGAACTATGAAAAAATAAGCAAAATATACAAACTGAGTAGTCCATGCGCAAGATAGGCAACATCAAGGATAGTGTGAGCTCAAGACCGCCGTGGTCCCGTGTTTAGCCGGCACGGTAGCTCAGCGTGTTCGGCCAGACAGCTGGTTGGCCACTATAATAAAAAAAAACTGAGTGGAAAGATCAACAAAGGAATTTTAAGGGATGTCATGTGACGTCCGCAACGACCAAACGAAACGATCAAAAAAAAAAAAAAAAAAAAAAAAAGAAAGGTGGTTAGTGTGAGCAGCTGCGAAACGAGTTGTCCTTGGTTCACTTCTTCCCTCGAGTGAAAAGTTTAATTTTTTATTTTCGGACAATTATTATCTGTCCGTCCCTCCGTCCGATGCGAGGTAACTGCGCCGTAGTATGGGGACGCTACACCTAAACAAACATCGAAACACACGACGTCAGTCGACTACAGCGCACGGAAGAGAGAGTATTCCAGCTAACGAGGCTCCCTGGCTGGCAGTTGACTGTTCGCTACTTTGGACGAGAGTGCATTAAATACGTGAGATGTATTCCGTGAGCAATATGAATCCAGCAAATATAGCTCGCGGTGCGGCCGCAAAACACACACACTAAACTTATTACAGTGAACAGAGACGTCAATGAACGAACGGACAGATCATAACTTTGCGAAAATAAAGAAAGTAAACTTTTCACTCGAGGGAAGATTTGAACCAAGGACCTCTCGGTTCGCAGCTGCTCACGCTAACCACGAAACCACGGCGCACCTGAGCTCGCAGTATCCTTGATGTTATCTATCTTCCGCATGGACTACTCAGTTTGTATATTTTGCTTATTTTTTTCATACTTCCACACAACTTCTTCCTGTTTTCTCGATCGATCTGTATTCAATTTTTCAAGCCCTATCCACTGTGCCAACTTATAACTAAATCTGAGGGGGGTGCGAGGGGGAGGTTCCCTTGTAAGTATCTTATTTTTTCAGCTGCTCTTTATTCGAATTCTGGAGTATTTATATGATATTCTTTGGTGAAGGAATTTCAGAAAACCGTGTTTAGTAACTCGCTTTAGTGGTACTGTTATCGGTAACATTACCATTGCTATCGTGCATTGAAGATAGTGACTGTGTCTTGCCACCGATGTACTTTACATACGACCGAAATTGCTTTGGAATTCCTCTCAGATTCTGAAACAGGGTTTCGTTGGGGGACTATTAAAAGCGTCTCTCACTGAAGTTCGCATTACATTTCGAGCTTCATTAAGAAACTGTCAATCTCGGAAATACTGAGTTGTTTTAAATTTGGGCATGTTTTTCTTCTGGAGCAGTTTCTGATCTGCTTTGTGTACTAGAGGAAATCAGTACCGTCTCTTATAAATTTTTGGGTATAAATCTCTTAACTACCGTCGATACAATTCCTTTGAATTTGAGGCACATCAGGTCTGCGCTTACATAGTTCGGAAGGAATGGAGACTGTCTCTTAGGAAGCCGCCAAGCGAATTTTTATCAGCTTATTTATTTATTTAGCGTATGTGGTTTTCAAGAACAAATGGTTTCATGTTTAAATACATACAGACAGATAAAGATAAAATCAACATACATTATAACACATAAATAATGTCTCGTCCTATGGACATTCAGTTAAGGATAAAAAAGGGATACACAGGTTGTTACAATAAGGTATCTTGTCATAGATAAGATAAAATTATCATATAGAAATTGTTGGTATAAGGTCATTCAGCAATCACATATATGGAATCCATAGAGTCTCTTTAAAGTTCTATGTCTATGTTTTCCATCCACTCGACGGCTGCAGGGGAGGCTGCATAAAGTTCTCGAATGGATTTTTTAAACGCACGTTTAGGGCATTCCTGAATGATGTGCTGGATCGTTTGCTCTGGATGTCCACAATCGCACTGTGGTGAATCTCGTATGCCCCATCTACAGAGCATCTCGCCACATCTGCAATGACCAGTTCTGAGTCTATTGAGTATAACCCAAGTTCTTCTTGGCAGGTCTGTACCAGGTAGGTTTCCACCAGGTGATATTTCATTGCAGTTCTTGGATAGTCCAGTCTGAGACCATTCATTTTTCCATGAATCCATAGTATCGTAAGACGTAGCCATAAGGTTTTGAGCTGTTCTCCATGGTGGTCTTCTAGATCTTAGTCGGGAAAGATTTGAGGCAATGTTCTGATGGATTGGAAGGTTGGTATTGGAGGAGATTTTACGCCATTCATTAACTAAGGCGGTTTGCCGCCTAAGATGTGGTGGAGCTATACTGCAAAGAACAGGAAGCCAAGGTAGTGGGGTGGATTTAATGGTCCCAGTTATCGTTCCCATGGTATTGTTTAGTTGAGTATCCACTTTAGACGTGTGGCTGCTGTTAAGCCAAACAGGGCTGCAATATTCCACAACAGAGTATACCAGCGCTACAGAAGAAATCTTCAGAGTATGTACATCAGCTCCCCAGCTAGTATTGGCGAGCTTTTGAATAATATTATTTCTTGTACGTATCTTAGCAGCAGTATCTATTAGGTGTGGTTTGAATGTAAGCGATCTATCCAATTCAATACCAAGATATTTTGGGTTTGGGTTATGCTTTAACTTTCTACCAGCAAAGGTAACGTCAAGGGATCGGGTTGCCTGTTGGTTGTTTAATTGAAACACTGTAACTTCTGACTTTATTGGGTTAGGAATTAATCTCTAAGATCTGAAATATTTACCCATTACTCCGAGGTCTTGGTTAAGGGAGTTTTCACACTGTTCAAAACTTTAATGTTGCACAGCCAGGGCCATGTCATCTGCGTAGCAGAACTTCCGCGCATTTGTTGTTAGTATGTCGCTTATGTACACATTGAAAAGTAATGGTGCCAATACAGAACCTTGTGGTAAGCCGTTGTTTGAAACAATGGTTCGACTCTTCTTTCCTTCTAGATGAACTTCAAGGGTTCTTTTGCTGAGCATATCACTTAGTAATTTGTACAAGGTCTGGCAAGGGATAATCTCAAGTATCTTGCTAAGAAGACCATACCTCCACACAGTATCGTATGCAGCGGTTAAATCTACAAATGCAACAGCTGTTTTAAGTTTCCGTTCATAACCGTTCTCGATATGTGTTGTTAAAGCCAGTACTTGGTCGCAACAGTTACGTTGTGGTCGAAAACCAGCCTGCTCGATGGGGATTCTTTCCTTCAAAGTCGTCCCAATACGATTATACAAAAGTCTCTCCAAGAGCTTGAAGCAGGTGCTCAGGAGAGAGATTGGTCTAAGATGTTCAGGCTTGTCTGGTGTTTTCCCAGGTTTTAATATTGACATTACTTTAGATCTTTTGAATATCTTAGGCACTCGGCCGTCTTGAAGGATGATATTATAGAAGTTCACGAGCCAGTTGATAGCATTTTTCCCACTATACTTAATAAATTCTGGGTATAACTCATCTGGCCCAGCTGCCTTCCTAGTTTTGATGTTCGAGATAGCCGTTTTCAGTTCTTCAGTTTATCAGCTGTTTTAAATAGATAGATTTTATTTTTGGAGGGTCCGCAGATCGTGGTCTCGCTTCCCGAGCACGGGGTCAGTGATTTTCCCCTCCCCCCAGATGGCTGGGTGTGGTTGTGTCGTCTTCATCATCATCATTCATTCCTGTTACGGTCGGAGGAAGGCAACGGCAAACCACCTCCATTAGGACCTTGCCTAGTACGGCGGCGCGGGTCTTCCGCATCGTTCCCCTACGCTCTGTAAAGGAGTATGGGACTTCATTTCCATTTCCATATTTTTGGAGGATTTCGATGTAACGGTATTAAGTCTCGCTACAACGATGTTGTGGTATATAAACCCTGTATCTGTCATGATGCTCATTATTTGCTCAGGATTATTTGCTGCTAAGAGGTCAATTATTTTTCCCAGCCATTTACACTTCTAGTGGGGTCCTTAACTAATTGCTAAAAGTAATTTTCAGACAAACAATTTAGTACAATTTCGGACGATGTTTTATGCCTACCACCGACTTTATATTTTCGCCAACATCTCGAGGGTAGACAGCAATCGCCACTAACTGTAAATGTATGAGTGAGAACCTATTTGAAAAGAGAGTCAAGTTTTCTATGTACATTTCAGCAACTGTAACCAGTTATTGATTTATTCCGGTTGTCAATTGTAGCCTCTACCCATATTAGCTCAAAATAACTACTTACTTCAGTGTAACTACAAGACAAACTACTTCTAACAACAACAAACACTCGATCTGTATTTAAGTTATCCTTTTTGAACACCGTTAGGTTCTTTGTAAAAAATTCGCTCAAACTTATTTCCTGCTTTAGCCAACTTTCTGTACCTATAACGATTTAAGCTTGGAGCTCTGGTTCTTTCCCAACACAGCTACCATCATATCGATTATTCCTAGGTTAAGATTCAGTTAAGACATTGCTGTATTTTGAGAACTGCGCTCCCCATAACGAAGCAGTAAACATAAAACCCGCGTAAATGCCGGGGACCTGCATTATTCAGTTCCTACCAGATTGTGCTGTTACCGGTGTAACAATTTCTTTTAAAAATATGTGAACCCCTATTTAAAAAAAGTACAGTACTGATTTGTTACGAGAATCATTGATAAAATTCTACTGAAACTTACTTCCTAAATTAGAGGCGAAACCGAAACTATAAGCATAGATGTACACACAAAGAATAAACGGAAGTGTTATTTCGACTACATCACTACTACCTCTGGGATGATACCAGAGTGCTATTGAGTGTTACTTCTGAGTTTGTTGACGTGCATCCAGTTGAGTTTAAGACATTGAGCACGTGGCACAGTGACAAAATCTAACCCGCTTTACATGTAGGCTGCACATCTGCAATAACTGTGTCCGTATCTACTATGAAAAACCGTTGTTAGGTCGCCACCACAATGTTTCCTTTCTCCAAACGCTGATGTTTGGAATATCACAAGGAACAAGCTGTAAGCATAACAAATTTTATAGTGAAGTAGCTAGATATAATGTCTAAGTGGGTGAAATTAGCATGTTGTTGAATACGCCGGCCGATGTGGCCGAGCGGTTCTAGGCGCTTCAGTCTGCAACCGCGCAACCGCTACGGTCGCAGGTTCGAATCCTGCCTCGGGCATGGATGTGTGTGATGTCCTTAGGTTAGTTATGTTTAAGTAGTTCTAAGATCTAGGGGGCTGATGACCTCAGATGTTAAGTCCCATAGTGCTCAGAGCCATTTTGTTGTTGAATAAAGAAATGAAAGCTGTGAGGGCGGGTTGCAAGTCGTGCCTGGTGGGCTCAGTCGATAGAGTAATTTCTCGCAAAATGGCAATGGTCCTGGGTTCAAGTCTCTCCCCCCCCCCCCCCCCCTACACGCAGGTTTCAATCTGCCAGGAACTTTAATTAAATAAAATATTTCTATCACGACGAAAGAACAACCTGGATCGGAAAATGTCTTCCTTTAGAAATTTACATTGGTTGTAGACCCATACATAGTTTTTACTATACTGCGTGTTAGGGGCATTTATAAGTGCAGATGTCTTGGTCATTGGTGCCTTCATATGTACCCAGTCCAGTATGTTAGTTGTTCTTTCTCTCTGTCTAACAATCTACCAGCAAACGTGTCACATGATTTACTATCTGATGTTTTCTGCATGCTCGTAACTGCGCCACTAAGTGTCAGTATAGGCTAATCGTTTTGCGTCCACACTTCAGCACCTGACCTGCTGCCTAGGGGAAATGTGCATTAATGGCTTGCCCTTGCCGCATGTAGGTGAATTTGGACTTACTAACCAGCCTGAAAACATTATACTCTTAACAGCTATTAGTGTGGAAATGAAGTAAATACTGACGTAATGTCATTCAGTACCCTGTCCTCAGGCACCAATAAAAATATCTGTACTTATAAGACCCTGTATGTGGAACAGTATCATGAAGTGCGTAGACTTCATTACAGGCCCTCCTGTCGTACATACCTACAAGCAAAGAGAGCTGTTCTGTCCTCGTCATTAGCAAGCATTGTAGACACCATCATATGGCAGACGTACAGTTGTGCTGTTTCTTTGATATGCGAGTTATTTTTGACAGATTGTCGATCCTTTAAATAATGAATGGACTAGAACGTTTTGTTTAAGACGAATTTAAATTATTTTTATTTAAAGTGAATTTGAAAGAAACATTACAAATGCTATAATTCTTTATGAACTACGTTTTCCGACGGGAGTACCAAATCGTGCTTCGTTTTATCGCTTTAAAAAAAGAGTTTAACAACAGTGGAAGTGTAAAGCCAGAGTAAAGGACACGTAGAATAAATGTAAAGCGGGAAATTAGGTGACAAAGTGACAGCGAGCGATATTAGCTGTTGTTACTATATACAATGACATTAGTTCTCGAAATGTTTGTTGTGGTTTTGGAATCCTCACAATATTGCGCCGTTATAGTTTTGTAATCGCCTCATGTTTTGTAACTGGTTTGCAATAAAACTGAAGCTCGGTATACTCCTTTTCATCGTGTGAAGCTGAACATCATACCCTTCACTCTTTTATTATATGATGTGGAATAATCGGTGGCAGACGTGTTGGTTTTTATTATTTTGGGGGATTTCGGATTGACAGGCATATGAAAGCTTTATGAAGGCTAAATTACCGTCGTTGTTTAAAGATCTTACACTTCGAGAACGTCGAATTATGTACGAGGGCAGTTCAATAAGTAATGCAACACATTTTTTTTCTCGGCCAATTTTGGTTGAAAAAACCGGAAATTTCTTGTGGAATATTTTCAAACATTCCCGCTTCGTCTTGTATAGTTTCATTGACTTCCGACAGGTGGCAGCGCTGTACGGAGCTGTTAAAATGGCGTCTGTAACGGATGTGCGTTGCAAACAACGGGCAGTGATCGAGTTTCTTTTGGCTTAAAACCAGGGCATCTCAGATATTCATAGGCGCTTGCAGAATGTCTACGGTGATCTGGCAGTGGACAAAAGCACGGTGAGTCGTTGGGCAAAGCGTGTGTCATCATCGCCGCAAGGTCAAGCAAGACTGTCTGATCTCCCGCATGCGGGCCGGCCGTGCACAGCTGTGACTCCTGCAATGGCGGAGCGTGCGAACACACTCGTTCAAGATGATCGACGGATCACCATCAAACAACTCAGTGCTCAACTTGACATCTCTGTTGGTAGTGCTGTCACAATTGTTCACCAGTTGGGATATTCAAAGGTTTGTTCCCGCTGGGTCCCTCGTTGTCTAACCGAACACCATAAAGAGCAAAGGAGAACCATCTGTGCGGAATTGCTTGCTCGTCATGTGGCTGAGGGTGACAATTTCTTGTCAAAGATTGTTACAGGCGATGAAACATGGGTTCATCACTTCGAACCTGAAACAAAACGGCAATCAATGGAGTGGCGCCACACCCACTCCCCTACCAAGAAAAAGTTTAAAGCCATACCCTCAGCCGGTAAAGTCATGGTTACAGTCTTCTGGGACGCTGAAGGGGTTATTCTGTTCGATGTCCTTCCCCATGGTCAAACGATCAACTCTGAAGTGTATTGTGCTACTCTTCAGAAATTGAAGAAACGACTTCAGCGTGTTCGTAGGCACAAAAATCAGAACGAACTTCTCCTTCTTCATGACAACGCAAGACCTCACACAAGTCTTCGCACCCGAGAGGAGCTCACAAAATTTCAGTGGACTGTTCTTCCTCATGCACCCTACAGCCCCGATCTCGCACCGTCGGATTTCCATATGTTTGGCCCAATGAAGGACGCAATCCGTGGGAGGCACTACGCGGATGAAGAAGAAGTTATTGATGCAGTACGACGTTGGCTCCGACATCGACCAGTGGAATGGTACCGTGCAGGCATACAGGCCCTCATTTCAAGGTGGCGTAAGGCCGTAGCATTGAATGGAGACTACGTTGAAAAATAGTGTTGTGTAGCTAAAAGATTGGGGAATAACCTGGTGTATTTCAATGCTGAATAAAACAACCCCTGTTTCAGAAAAAAAATGTGTTGCATTACTTATTGAACTGCCCTCGTAGATGAAGAGTGATGTTTGTCCAGCACAATATTCACGAAAAGCACGGCAGGTATGTTAAGGAATTTACAACGGTCTCTGCATCAAAAAAAGTAGTACAATAACAGTGTCCGTGTTAGATCACCGGATCCCTATACCTTTGAATTTCTGTCGCTATGAAAACTGTTAATAAAAGAAGGAAGTAGAACGTTTTGAAATATGGTGGTACAGAAGAGTACTGAAGATTAGATGAGTAGATCGTATAATTACTGAAAAGGTACTGAATCTAACTGGGGAGAAAAGAAATTTATGATATAACTTGACTAAAAGAAGTGTTTGCTTGAAAGGACACACGCTGAAGACTCAAGGAATCGTCACGTTCGTATTGGAAGTGTGTAGATGTATTTGGGGGGTGGGGGGTGGATGGGGCAAAGTTTAGAAGGAGACCAAGGTTTGCCTACAATTAGCGAGTTCAGCGGGTGAAGGTGTGTGGTGTGCGTACTGTAAGACCTTCGGTACACACACCATCAGATTATTTCACTTGTCGCTCTAACGAAGTAGGCGAGTCTCAGCAATATATCTCGTGGTCTTATTGTGGTGTGTTTATCTTCTGCCGTTAGGTCAGACGATAGAAATGCAACTTACACGCTTAGAGTAGCAGATTGACGGTGACCAAAATTGACAATCTGAAGTTCCTTTGGTCTTGGTACGTTAATCTTATTCTCACATATCTCTGATACTTGACAAAGTGCCTATACATTTATCTTCATGGCTATGTACAGGAATATGGTAATCTTATTAGGCGCAGACTAAAACTTGAGTATAGACTGGTACAGACTAATGCAGACTGGTACAGACTGGTGTAGACAAATGCAGACTGACTAATCGGAGGTCTGTACACTCATTATAATACCTCGCGCATTCAGGTATCACTGCGCGAGTGTGATCCGCGAGGAGAAAAGGTTCTACGTTAGCAGCAATCTCATTGGCTGCGTTACATATTAATACGCGGATCGGCGGAAGCAGAATTTGGTCCGTCTCTAAGGCAGCACCATCTCGTAGTGGGGAGACGGACGAGCGCTGCGCCTGTGCTGTTGTGCTTAGCGGGGCGCGCTCTAGTGGGAAAGTTGTGTACGCACTGACTACGCAGAACTATGTACACAACAAGGTGGCAATAATCTAGAGACTGAATGGCTTGTACGAGATATACTCGTACTGTCGTGGAGAGATGCATCAATCCAGTCTTCAGGCTGAAGAACGTTACAACATGATATATTAAAAGAGAAATTGTAGAAGCAAATGCCAGCATCTAGCGCAAATACGTCTGAACGTGAACGTATTACAAATATACTCTAGAATAAAAAAAAAGAAAAGAAAAAGAAACGACGCGCCACGAAGGAATAATCCGGAAGGAACGAAAATCGATAAATGTTATGTACATGTACAAACAAATAATCACAATTTCAGAAAAGTTGAATGATTTATTCAAGAGAATGAGCCTCACAAATTGAGCACGTCAATAACGCGTTGGTCTGCCTGTTGCCCTTATGCGAGCAGTTGTTTGGCTTAGCGTTGATTTACAGAGTTGCTGGGTGTCCCCCCGTAGGATGTCCTGCCAACTTCTGTCCAGTTGGCGCTTTACGTCATCAGAATCCCGAGATGGTTGGAGGTCCATGCCCGTAATGCTCCAAATATCTTCAGTTGCGGTGAGACGCGGCGATCTTGTTAGCCGAGTTAGGGTTTGGCAAACACGAAGAGAAGCAGTAGCAACACTCGCGGTGTGCAGGCAGGAGTTATCTTGCTGAAATATAACTTCAGGAAGGCTTGTTATGGAAGGTAATTGGCAACCACTGTTGTACAGTCGCAATAAAGTCATGAAATGTTCGATTGACTCTTTTATTAGAACATGTTACGCGTTTCGGGATTACACTCATCTTCAGACACCTGTTACAAAAAAGTACAAAATATAAGTGAACAGCACACTCAACACGTCTCACCGTTACAGAAAATGAGATCTGGTCATATGAGTTACATACCACAAACTTCAACTCCTTCCTAACCAACCAGGTGTACAGCCTTGACAACTCAAAGAAAGTGAGGAATAAAATATGACTGCGACACAAGCAGTCTTGAAGCAGAGCGTATACTGACGCTAAACAAGTCAACTAGCAGCGAAGCGCCCTCGGTAGGGGGCGCTGCATGGTCGTGTGCTCCATGCATTCACATTTAGTTTAATAATAATATACTCAGCATATAACATCTAACAGGGTGTAATTACGACTAGCAATCAGAATATTACTTCCGTACTATGCCTATAGCCAGTAATGGCACTAAGCACAACTCAAACAATATCTCAATATAAAATAAATATTAGGGGGGGGGGGGAGGGGGTTGCTTCATGAATAAAACTTTCAACCTCTCAAATCTCTAAGACAATATCACCGAATTAAATATAACCAACATTATCCGTCATAAACTACAACCCTGTGATCAGCTCGCGTACACAAACGTCTTAGGCGCTATCTTTTAAAGCCAGCGGCAACCACATCGGCGGCAGCCATCCGCCTATCGAATTACAGCCAAGTGATACTGATGGGCCATGAGTGCCCAAATATTGTTGTTGTTGTTGTGGTCTTCAGTCCAGAGACTGGTTTGATGCAGCTCTCCATGCTAATCTATCCTGTGCAAGCTGCTTCATCTCCCAGTACGTACTGCAGCCTACATCCTTCTGAATCTGTTTACTGTATTCATCTCTTGGTCTCCCTCTACGATGTTTACTCTCCATGCTGCTCTCCAATACTAAATTGGTGATCCCTTGATGCCTCAGAACATGTCCTACCAACCGATCCCTTCTTCTAGTCAAGTTGTGCCACAAGCTCCTCTTCTCCCCAATTCTATTCAATACCTCCTCATTAGTTATGTGATCTACCCATCTAATCTTCATGCATTCTTCTGTAGCACCACATTTCGAAAGCTTCCATTCTCTTCTTGTCCGAACTATTTATCGTCCATGTTTCACTTCCATACATGGCTACACTCCATACAAATACTCTCACAAGCGACTTCCTGACACTTAAATCTGTACTCGATATTAACAAATTTCTCTTCTTCAGAAACGCTTTCCTTGCCATTGCCAGTCTACATTTTATATCCTCTCTACTTCGACCATCATCAGTTATTTTGCTCCCCAAATAGAAAAACTCCTTTACTACTTTAAGTGTCTCATTCCCTAATCTAATACCCTCAACATCACCCGACTTAATTCGACTACATTCAATTATCCTCGTTTTGCTTTTGTTGATGTTCATCTTATATCCTCCTTTCGAGGCACCGTCCATTCCGTTCAACTGCTCTTCCAAGTCCGTTGCTGTCTTCTTCCTTATGTCCTAATATTCCCCGCCCCCCCCCCCCCCCCCCCAACTTCTTTCTTGCATGGAAGCCTACGCGAACGCCACCATTACTGAAGGCTCTTAGTTATTTCTTGGCAACTGGGTCCAACATATTCCATTGACACAAACTTACTATTTAATTTTTGGCGGCCCGACTGCCGCGTCTTGCCAAGCGTTCTAGCTCCATTTGTTATGAAGGGCAACAAAACGGGGCATAGAACATCATCGACATTCTGCTGTGCCGTAAGGTTTCCACGGCGGTTCCTGCTATGGAATGAAACGGCACCCCCGACCATGACTCCTGGTTGTCGGGCCGTATGGCTGACACAGTCAGGCTGGTACCCGACTACTGCTCGGAGCTTTTCCAGACACGTCTTCGGCCTGGAGTCTCATTGTCTGGGATATAATTTTATCAGAGGGGGCAGAAGCAAAGATTCGTGTGGAGTTATTCTAGGAGCGCTCTCAACATACAACCTTGAGCAATTGGTTAGAAAACCAACTCGAGATGGGAACATATTAGATATCTTGGCGACAAACAGACCTGATCTTTTTGAGGAAGTTAATCTAGAAGAAGATATTAGTGACCATAAAGTCGTTCTGGCTTCTATGTCAGTGGAAGCTGCAAAATAAAAAATAAAAAAATAACAGCGTGGAGTTTTTTTGCTTGGGAAAGCAAATAAAAGTGTCATTAATGAATATCTTCATAGTCAGCTCGAAGCATTCACCGCGGGACACAGAGATATTGAGCATCTTTGGTCGGAATTTAAAGGTATTGTGCACCATGTGCTAGAGAAGTATGTGCCTAGCAAAAGTATAGGAGAGGCAAAGGATCCACATTGGTATAACAAACATATTAGGAAGTTGCTGAAAAGGCAGAGAATCTTGCACAGTCGTTTTAAACGTAGGCACTGCCCCGCTGACAAACAGAAATTATGCGAAATGAAAGCAGCTGTCAAAAGGACAATGAGAGACTCTTTTAACGAATTTGAAAGCAATATTTTATCTGCAGATTCTAAAAATAACTCCAAAAAATTTTGGTCGTACGTAAAATCTATGGACGCTACAAGTAATTCAATACCTTCTCTTGCTGACAGTATGGGTAATGTAACTGATGATGATAAACAGAAGGCCGAAATTCTAAACCTAGCTTTCAAAGACTCGTTTACGATAGAGGACTGCAGCACCATTCCCCCTTTCAATTATCGAACAAACGAAAGGGTGGCTGACATAGTGTTTAGTGTATCTGGGATTGTAAAACAGTTAAGATCCTTAGACTTCAGAAAGGCGTCTGACCCAGACGGTATCCCCGTAAGACGTTATGTTGACTATGCTACAAATATAGCACCATTCTTATCCGTCATCTATGAGAGATCATTGGAACGGCGGAAAGTTCCAAGGGACTGGAAGAAGGCCCAGGTCATAGCAATCTATAAAAAGGGTAGAAAATCGGATGCACATAATTACCGGCCAATTTCACTGACATCTATTTGTGGTAGAATCATGGAACATATTTTGTGTTCAGACATAATGACCTTTCTAGACTCTGAGAAGCTCATCTGCAGAAACCAGCACGGTTTTAGGAAACAGCGGTCATGCGAGACACAGTTGGCCCTCTTTGTGCATGATATACAACAGGCTCTAGATACCGGCTCCCAGCTTGATGCCATTTTTCTCGAGTTTCGAAAGGCGTTCGACTCAGTTCCGCACTGTCGCTTGCTACAAAAAGTGCGCGCTTACGGTCTATCCGATGACATATGCGGTTGGATAGAAAGTTTTCTAACAGACAAGGAGCAGTATGTCGTCCTGAACGGGGTAAATTCAACAGAAACAAGCGTACTTCATGTGTGCCCCAGGGCAGCGTAATAGGTCCTCTGCTTTTTACGATTTACATAAACGATCTGGTTGATGGTATTGACAGCGGCCTTAGACTGTTTGCAGGTGATGCTGTAGTCTACAGGAAAGTAGTATCACACGAAAGTTGTGAACAAATCAATGAGGATTTGCAGAAAATAATTGCGTTGTGCAATGACTGTCAGTTATCTCTCAGTATTAGTAAATGTAACCTACTGCGTATAGCAAGGCGAAAATCCCCATTAATGTACGAGTACAAAATAAATGATCAGTCTTCGGAAGCGGTAACATCAGTCAAGTGCCTGGGTGTGACTATTCGAAATGATCCCAAATGGAATGATCAGATTACACAAGTAACGGGAAGGCGAACTCTAGATTGCGGTTTATTGGTAGAATCCTGAAGCGATGCAGTCCTTCAACAAAGGAAATAGCTTACAATACGTTAGTTCGTCCAGTCTTAGAGTACCGTTCGTCTGTATGGGACCCTTACCAGTTGGGTCTGATTCAAGAGATTGAGAAGGTCCAAAGAAGAGCGGCAAGATTCGTGACTGGTACATTTAACCATGGCGAGAGCGTTACAAATCTCATAGAAAGTTTGAAGTGGGACACACTTGCAGATAGACGACGCGCTAAACAGAAGGGGCTGCTCACTAAATTCCGAAATCCAGTCTTCACCGAAGATGTAGAGCATATATTATTACCACCAACTTTCAAATCGCTTAATGATCACCATTCAAAGATAAAGGAAATAAGAGCTCGTACTGAGACGTTCAGACAGTTGTTTTTCCCTCGTGCGATCCCCGAGTGGAACAGAGGGGGGGTAAATATGACTTTGGCGCGAATTGTGCCCTCCGCCACACACCGCTTGGTGGCTAGCGGAGTATATATGTAGATGTAGATAATTGTCTTTAGTGACGAGTCCAGCCTCGAATTAACCTCCAGTGACCAGCGACGACGCGTCAGGAGACACCCCGAACAGTGGTTTCATAACAACCCGACTGTCGTACGCCATACAGCCCGACAAGTAGAGGTAATGACGTGGGCGCCATTTCTTGCGGTAGTAGGACCCCTCAGATTGTCATTCCGTGGCACCCTTACACCACAGCGACACGTCGACGATATTCTGGGCCCCGTTTTGTTGACCTTAATGACAAGCCATCTGGGGCATACATTTCAGCAAAATAGTGCCCACTCTCACACGGCGAGAGTTTCTACTACTCGTCTTCGTGGTTGTCAAACCCTATCCTGGCCGCCAACATCGCTGGATCTCTCCAGAATTAGAACGTTTGGAGCATTATGGACAGGGGCCTCCAGCCAGCTCGGGATTTTGAAGATCTGAGGCGCCAACTGGACACAATTTGGCACGGTATTCCTCAGGAGGACATCCAACAACTTTATCAATCAATGCCAAGCCGAATAACTGTTTTCATGAGGGCCACAGGGAGACCATCACGTGATTGACTTGTTTAGTTTGGAATCTCTTTCTCTTAAAAAAATCATCCAAGTTTTCAGAAACCGTAATCATTTGTTTCTCTGTTCACATACATCACATATATGCATCACATACATACACTACTGGCTACTAAAATTGCTACACCACGAAGATGACGTGCTAAAGACGCGAAATTTAACCGACAGGAAGAAGATGCTGTGATAAGCAAATGATTAACTTTTCAGAGCATTCACACAAGGTTGGCGCCGGTGGCGACACCTACAACGTGCTGACATGAGGAAAGTTTCCAACCGATGACCTACCTACCAATATTCTTCAAAACTTCGACTGACTCTGCTGTGGGTTTGCTCTGTTGTGGCCCATTACCAGTCTGCATGTCAAGAGTCAGCACTGTCTTTCCGTTGGAAGGACAACACTACTTCTTCAAGACTGCATGGAAATCCACTACTTCCGTGTGCATTTTCTTTTACTGCTCAGACTTTGAGAAAAACACTGCTATTTTACTGTGATGAATGATCAGGACTGTCTTTATGGACTGTGAGAAAATTTTAGCTTTTGACCAACATTGTATCAATAAGTGTGTGCATTTTATTTCTTTGTTATTGTAATTATGAAAAATTTTTTCAAATCTGTATTGGCCACTGCCCAAAACAATTTGTAAAATTTTTTTGTGGGGAGCTTTGGGGCTATGCAAGTAGGCTGTTTAGGTTTTTATATTGGTAACGCCACGTAACACTGTATGAAAATCACTGGCTGTGCTGTGTGCAGTCTTTGGCTGGTTTGCATTGTTGTTGGCCATTGTAGTGTTGGGCAGTTGGCTGTTAACAGCGCGTAGCGTTGCGCAGTTGGAGGTGAGCCGCCAGCAGTGGTGGATGTGGGGAGAGAGATGGCGGAAATTTGAGAGCCGATGATCTGGACGTGTGACCATCAGAGACAATACATTTGTAAGACTGGATGTCATGAACTGCTATATATATATATTATGACTTTTGAACACTATTAAGGTAAATACATTGTTTGTTCTCTATCAAAATCTTTCTTTTGCTAACTGTGCCTATCAGTAGTTAGTGCCTTCAGTAGTTTGAATCTTTTATTTAGCTGGCAGTAGTGGCGCTCGCTGTATTGCAGTAGTTCAAGTAACGAAGATTTTTGTGAGGTAAGTGATTTGTGAAAGGTATAGGTTAATGTTAGTCAGGGCCATTCTTTTGTAGGGATTTTTGAAAGTCAGATTGCGTTGCGCTAAAAAGATATTGTGTGTCAGTTTAAGCACAGTCATGTATAATTTTTCTAAGGGGACGTTTCAACTGTTGAAAATGAAATCTGGAGAACAGTGCACACCTTCCTCTAAAATGGTTAAAAAAAAGTGTTGTTCATGTGCAAAACCCATCTAGTTTTTTCCGAGTGAATGTGGCAAGTCCTTTTGAATGAGTCCATATTATTTACTCACAAATCACATGAGAGAGCCTATCTTATCCAAAGATCTCCCACACAACCCAAAGACCTCGTGGTCGTATGCGAAGACGCCAAAACATCACAGTTACCGAGCAGACTCTCATCGATGACATCGAACCCAAAATGAGCGTAGTAAAGCAAAATCAAAAATTCTGGACGTCATAATAGAAAGATCCAATTGCACTGTCAAAGCTACAATTCTCACACCACTGCAAAGATGAGTGGTACAAATGTCAGTGCCAACACCACTGAGAAATTGCTGTAATGTTAGAACTGAAACATTCACCCGGGGCCTGATGGATCCCCTGCCAGATTCTATACGCAAACTGCAGCTGATTTACCTCCTCTTTTATCCAAAATAAACTGTGAATCCGTAGCGCAGAAAAGTACCACACCGACACCTGTTCACTAAAGCGCTATCCTATTATGTATCAAATAAAATTTGTGACTGAATAAAGGATTTATGGATAGGGAAGACGAAACATATTATCTTGGTTGGAAAGTCATCGACGGATGTGGAAGTAACTTCAAACGTGACTCATGGAAGTGTGTTGCGGTCCTTGCTCTTTATGTTATGTCTTAATAACTCCAGAAACTGTATTATTGGCAACCTCAGACTTTTATTGTGTGGAAAAAGCTGCGGAAATATCCTGTCCAGTCACAGCTAGATATCGCAGTGATGCAGTGATTAGTAACTTGATTTAATAAATGATGAGAAATGTAAAATTGTGTACTTCAAAAAATATCAATATGTACTATTGTATGACAAAAGTATCAATGAGCCACAATTGAAATCGGGCAGCACATACAAATTCATGCGTGTTACAGTTTGTGCCATGAGAAGTGGAACGATCCCATAAATTCTATCGTATTTAAATCAGGTGACGGATTTTAGTTCATTCGTGTTCGTGTTTTACTGAGTTTGTTGTTTGTTATGGGGTAGGGTGCCAAGCAGCGAGGTCATCGGTCCTATAGCATTAAGGAAGGACGCGGAAGTCGGCTGTGCCCTTTGGAAGGAACCATCCCGGCATTTGCCTGAAGCGATTTAGTGAAATCACGTGAAACCTAAATCACGATGGCCGGACGCGGGTTTGAACCGTCGTCCTCCCGAATGCGAGTCCAGAGTGCTAACCACTGCGCCACCTCGCTCGGTGTGTCACTCAGGAGATGCTATCAGTCTATAGTGGAGACTGCATACATAGCACCCAGAATACTGCTCAAGTGTTTGGGACTCATACCAAATATTACTACTATTGGATTAAAGATGAAGAACAAAATTGTGTATGTTCTACAGTATTAATTTATTTCGTTAGCCGGTTTTCGGCTTATACTGTCATTATCACACTGTAACTAATCAAAGAGGAAACCCTCATTATTACCTTGTCCGATGACAATTGAGTCCATAGGCGTTTGCAAGAAGGGAGGGTGAGGACAGGAGGAGGTATTTTTTCTTAACGTAGGGGCCAGGGAGTACCTCTTACCCTTTTCCAACAGAGCCCAAATTAGACATCCTCATTTTTGGTAGAACTGACCGATCTAACGGGTAGCACAAAGAAACAATCAGTCTTGAAGCATAAGAGCCTCCCTAATGTCACAGGACACCAATGGGCGCAAGTATGCAAGGAATGCTAGCAAATCCTGGCTGCAGGCCAACACAACGCGATAGGTTTCAATGAGCATAACAAGCATAACTGAGCTTTCGGCTAACTTATTAACGTGATTTTGGGACTGCAATTGTTATCCACTAGGCTGCCAAGGAATTTCACTTATGGAGTTTCATTTAGTGCGCACCCACTTGTGCCACGTGTAGTTTATTTTATTTGTTTTCGAACGTGTCTACCATTAATTAAATCTTTCAACTCTATGAAGCTTTATTCCTTCATATACAGCGTATGCTGCACAGTCATGGAGTATAGACTACAACAATATTCTGTAGTTTTACTTTTTATTTCTTTTCAAAATATACAAATGTGAGTTAGTAATTGCTACTCACCACCTTTTACACATTACAATAATAGAAATTCTTCTACTTAATAGAGGGGGTTGTCAAGGAGAAAGTCTTTCAGTTTGTTTTCAAATTTTACTTTGCTGTCTGTCAGACATTTTATACCACAGGATAAGCTATGAAAAATTTTAGTTTCGGCATGTGAACCCCCTTTTGGGGCTATAGACAATCTTAATGTGGAGTAAAGAATGTCATTTTTCCTTTTGGTATTGTAATTATGTACATAATAGTTGCTTTTGAACTGCAGTGGCTTATTTACGACAAACTTCACGAGGGAGTAAATATATTGTGAAGCACTAGTCAGAATGCGCAACTCCTTTATCAGACATCTACAAGACGATCTTTCGTAATCAGCACGTATTAGTCTTACATCACGTTTTTAAGTAATGAAGACTATCTTTTTTAAGGATGAGTTATCCCAGAAAATTATTTCTTTTGCCATTATTCAATGAAAATATGCAAAATATGTCTACTTACTGATTTCTCTCTTCCCAAGATTTGCAATTATTGTACTTGCAAATGTGGCTGAACCAAGTGGTCTCAGAAGTTCCTAAATGTGCGTTTTCCAGTTTAAATTCTCATCAATAAGGATACCTAAGAATTTTGAAGTTTCCATCCTTTTTATTGTTTCTTCACCATGCCTTACATTTATCGCTGGTGTAGTACCTCTTGATGTGCAAAACTGAATATGCTATCTTTTTTTTTTTTGTTTAAAAAAGCTGAGGGTGAGACCATTCGCAGAAAACCAGTCAATGATACTTTTAAGAACCTTGCTTACCATTTCTTCTGTCGCTGTATGTATGCTTGGATTGCTAACAATGCTAGTGTCATCTGCAGAGAGAACTGACTCTGCTTCTTGTATGTTAGACAAAGTCGTTTACATATCTCACCCCGGCAAGAAAAGTGACCCAAGTCGAAAAGCGGCATCTTTAGTCTTTGTCACTGAACAATACGTGTGAAGTGCCCCAACGTGCACGACAAATATAACGGAATTTACTGAAAACAATACTTACTCAAATTTAAGGAAGCTTATTGTGTAAGTTTTATAGAATTAATTTTTGAAGTCGAGTTTTACGAAGTATTGTATTTTTTAGTTGTGTCACTGTTTCTGAGCTGTGTCACTGTTCTTGTCGGAGTGCAATTTATGACGAACTAAGATTGAGCCTTGGGAAGTCCCATAGGTATTATTTCGCAGTCAGAATAATGTCCTCAGATCTCACTGGTTTGTCGGATTTATGTACGTTAGGCTCCACTGCAGCAAGAAACTTGACCACAGGTTAAACCATAATTCAGCTGAGCTAAACTTTTCTGTCAAATTTAAAGATTGTTAAGGGTACATGTATCAGTTTCAAATGGCATAGAAGGGCGAGACAAGCCGGATTTAATAAGTCGATAATTTTAATACTTAAAAAAGCTCAGAGTCCTGCTGGCGGAATCGCGATTTAACTTTAACATTTTCTGTTTATCTGGTGTGTGAGAGTCTGAATTTGTCGACAAGTTCACGCTGTGCAAGACTGCACCCACCACCTGTAGAGCGTCGTGCAGGAAGTGGCGCAGTGATAAGAAGGACGCAAAGTCTCTCTCTTGTCTTTGGCCCTTATTCTTATCAGAGGATTAGCATTTAAAGTCTCGTCGTCGACGAGGCCACTGAGGATAAAAAACTTCCTGATATGTGACAGACTTTTCGAGGATGAAACGACGACCTCGCCAACGAGCTGACTGAAGTAAGTCACAGAAATGTGTTCATCTCTTGTTTTGTAAGAACTTAAAAAAACGACAGCGTCAAGGACAAGAAAGACAAGTGTACGAAAAATGCATTTGCTATGATTGTGTTAACTTGTACACTGAAGCGTCAAAGAAACTGGAATAGGCATGCGGATTCAAATAGAGAGAAATGTAAACAGGTAGAATAGGGCGCTGCTGTCGGCAACGCCTATATAAGACAACAAGTGTCTGGCGCAGTTGTTACACTCCTGGAAATTGAAATAAGAACACCGTGAATTCATTGTCCCAGGAAGGGGAAACTTTATTGACACATTCCTGGGGTCAGATACATCACATGATCACACTGACAGAACCACAGGCACATAGACACAGGCAATAGAGCATGCACAATGTCAGCCTTTCGCAGCAATGCAGGCTGCTATTCTCCCATGGAGACGATCGTAGAGATGCTGGATGTAGTCCTGTGGAACGGCTTGCCATGCCATTTCCACCTGGCGCCTCAGTTGGACCAGCGTTCGTGCTGGACGTGCAGACCGCGTGAGACGACGCTTCATCCAGTCCCAAACATGCTCAATGGGGGACAGATCCGGAGATCTTGCTGGCCAGGGTAGTTGACTTACACCTTCTAGAGCACGTTGGGTGGCACGGGATACATGCGGACGTGCATTGTCCTGTTGGAACAGCAAGTTCCCTTGCCGGTCTAGGAATGGTAGAACGATGGGTTCGATGACGGTTTGGATGTACCGTGCACTATTCAGTGTCCCCTCGACGATCACCAGTGGTGTACGGCCAGTGTAGGAGATCGCTCCCCACACCATGATACCGGGTGTTGGCCCTGTGTGCCTCGGTCGTATGCAGTCCTGATTGTGGCGCTCACCTGCACGGCGCCAAACACGCATACGACCATCATTGGCACCAAGGCAGAAGCGACTCTCATCGCTGAAGACGACACGTCTCCATTTGTCCCTCCATTCACGCCTGTCGCGACACCACTGGAGGCGGGCTGCACGATGCTGGGGCGTGAGCGGAAGACGGCCTAACGGTGTGCGGGACCGTAGCCCAGCTTCATGGAGACGGTTGCGAATGGTCCTCGCCGATACCCCAGGAGCAACAGTGTCCCTAATTTGCTGGGAAGTGGCGGTGCGGTCCCCTACGGCACTGCGTAGGATCCTACGGTCTTGGCGTGCATCCGTGCGTCGCTGCGGTTCGGTCCCAGGTCGACGGGCACGTGCACCTTCCACCGACCACTGGCGACAACATCGATGTACTGTGGAGACCTCACGCCCCACGTGTTGAGCAATTCGGCGGTACGTCCACCCGGCCTCCCGCATGCCCACTATACGCCCTCGCTCAAAGTCCGTCAACTGCACATACGGTTCACGTCCACGCTGTCGCGGCATGCTACCGGTGTTAAAGACTGCGATGGAGCTCCGTATGCCACGGCAAACTGGCTGACACTGACGGCGGCGGTGCACAAATGCTGCGCAGCTAGCGCCATTCGACGGCCAACACCGCGGTTCCTGGTGTGTCCGCTGTGCCGTGCGTGTGATCATTGCTTGTACAGCCCTCTCGCAGTGTCCGGAGCAAGTATGGTGGGTCTGACACACCGGTGTCAATGTGTTCTTTTTACCATTTCCAGGAGTGTAGATCAGTTATTGCTGCTACAAGCGGAGGTATAAAGATTTAAGTGAGTTTGAACGTGTTGCTATAGTCGGCGCACTAACGATGGAACACAACATGTCCGAGGTAGCGATGAAGTGGGAATTTTCTCGTACGACCATTCCACGAGTGTACCATGAATATCAGGAATCCGGTAAAACATCATATCTCCGACATCGCTGCGGCCAGAAAAAGATCCTACTACAATGGGACCAACGACGACTGAAGAGTATCGTTCAACGTGACAGAAGTGCAACCCTTCCGCAAATTGCTGCAGTTTTCAGTGCTGGGCCATCAAAAAGTGTCAGCGTGCGAACCATTCAACGAAACATCGTCGATGTGGGTATTCGGAGCCGAAGGTCCATTCGTGTACCCTTTATGACTGCACGACACATAGCTTTACGCCTCGCCTGGGCCCGTCAACATCGACATTGCTGTTGATGACAGGAAACATGTTGCTGCTCGGATGAGTCTCGTTTCAAATTGTATCGAGTGAATGGACCTATAGGAGTATGAAGACAACCTCATGAATCCGTGGACCCTGCATGTCAGCAAGGGACTGTTCAAGCTGGTGGAGGCTCTGTAATGCTGTGGGGCATGTGCAGTTGGAGTGATATGGGATAGGACCCCTAATACGTCTAGATACGACTCTGACAGGTGGCACGTACGTAAGCATGCTGTCTCATCACTTGCATCCATTCAAGTCCATTGTGCATTCCGATGGACTTGGGCAGTTCCAGCAGGGCAATGCGACACCACACACGTCCAGAATTGCTACAGAGTGGCTCCAGGAACACTCTTCTGAGTTTAAACATTTCCGCTAGCCACCAAACTACCCAGGCAAGAACATTATTGAGCATATCTGGGATGCCTTACAACGTGATGTTCAGATGAGAACTCCATCCCCTCGTAATCTTACAGATTTATGGACAGCTCTGCAGCATTCATGGTGTCAATTGCCAAGGATTCATGGCTCTAGCATCATGGTGTCAATTGCCTCCAGCTCTACTTCAGACATTAACCGAATCCATCCCACGTCGTGTTGCGGCACTTCTGCATGCTCGCGGGGGCCCTACACGATATTAGGCAGGTGTACCAGTTTCTTTGGCTCTTCAGTGTAAATAACTATCTCACGAGCGCTGAAATGGCAGATATTGAGCAAAGTGATCCCTGAAGACGCAATCAATTAAAATCTTTGGACAGTGGAAAGGCATCTGGAACGGACGAGATACCTGTGAGATTCTATACAGATTATGCGAAAGAACCTACTTCTCATCTAGTACCAGTTTAACGGAGGCCATTGGGGTAACGAAAGGTACCTAGAGCGACTGGAAGAGGTCGCTGGTCATTCCCTAACAATAAAAGTTATCGGGCAGATGCACGTAATAACAGGCCTACTTTGCTGACGTGAGATTGTCGGCGGAAGAGCGTGAACCACGAACATCCAATTTGCTTGAGGGCTCTGTTGGTTTACAGAGCATTACGCAATAATTCGAGAACCACTGCCGCGCGGAGTGGCCGTGCGGTTTGAGGCGCCGTGTCATGGACTGCGAGGCCCCTCCCCGCCGGAGGTTCGAGTCCTCGCTCGGGTATGGGTGTGTGTGTTGTTGCGAAATAAATAAAAAAAATTAAATTTTTGGTTTTTTGAAAAGAGGAAAAATTATGGACATGGAACTGTAACTTTAGAATTTTTGAAAGGCTTTTTTTTTTTTTTTTACGGACTGTATTGACCGGCTTGAATGCGGAGAAATTCAGTGCTGCGTGAAATATGCCTGTAATATAATTTACCATTCCGATTAATTACATTTTGAATTCTACGTCATTGTTGATTTAATTAGAGTTCTCACCTTAGACGTAGAATCAGTCCTTCTGCCACAATATTAATTCCTTATTCGCCATCGGTGTTCTTCTCTTTGTTGACCCTGTGTATCTTCCTGAGTCGGCATCGGTTGACTTCACAAAGACGGTGGAAACCAAGGAATACAATGCTACGTTGCTTTAAATAATTCTCGTAAAACTTAGATATTTCTCACTATTTTTTTATTCACAACACAATAGGACTTGCTGTGCTCGTCGCACAAACCCTAATTACTAACTATATGGCTGCCTTTCCGCACACTCCAAAAATTTCGTCCATCCTCCACAAGGCAACAATCGAAAGTGTCTCTTAGCTCCTTCTTGGAGTATGAAACAAAAGAGAATCCAATGTGAACATTACAAAGATTATAATCTACATGCCTCTCAATTTAATCTTTGGCGCAGCCTTTGTTGTTGTTGTTGTGGTCTTCAGTCCTGAGACTGGTTTGATGCAGCTCTCCATGCTACTCTATCCTGTGCAAGCTTCTTCATCTCCCAGTACCTACTGCAACCTACATCCTTCTGAATCTGCTTAGTGTATGCATCTCTTGGTCTCCCCCCACGATTTTTACCCTCCACGCTGCCCTCCAATACTAAATTGGTGATCCCTTGATGCCTCAGAACATGTCCTACCAACCGATCCCTTCTTCTGGTCAAGTTGTGCCACAAACTCCTCTTCTCCCCAATCCTATTCAGTACCTCCTCATTAGTTATGTGATCTACCCATCTAATCTTCAGCATTCTTCTGTAGCACCACATTTCGAAAGCTTCTATTCTCTTCTTGTCCAAACTAGTTATCGTCCATGTTTCACTTCCATACATGGCTACACTCCATACAAATACTTCCAGAAAAGACTTCCCGACACTTAAATCTATACTCGATGTTAACAAATTCCTCTTCTTCAGAAACGATTTCCTTGCCATTGCCAGTCTACATTTTATATCCTCTCTACTTTGACCATCTTCAGTTATTTTGCTCCCCAAATAGCAAAACTCCTTTACTACTTTAAGTGTCTCATTTCCTAATCTAATACCCTCAACATCACCCGACTTAATTCGACTACATTCCATTATCCTTGTTTTGCTTTTGTTGATGTTCATCTTATATCCTCCCTTCAAGACACCATCCATTCCGTTCAACTGCTCTTCCAAGTCCTTTGCTGTCTCTGACAGAATTACAATGTCATCGGCGAACTTCAAAGTTTTTATTTCTTCTCCATGGATTTTAATACCTACTCCGAATTTTTCTTTTGTTTCCTTTACTGCTTGCTCAATATACAGATTGAATAACATCGGGGAGAGGCTACAACCCCGTCTTACTCCCTTCCCAACCACTGCTTCCCTTTCATGTCCCTCGACTCTTATAACTGCCATCTGGTTTCTGTACAAATTGTAAATAGCCTTTTGCTCCCTGTATTTTACCCCTGCCACCTTTAGAATTTGAAAGAGAGTATTCCAGTCAACATTGTCAAAAGCTTTCTCTAAGTCTACAAATGCTAGAAACGTAGGTTTGCCTTTCCTTAACCTTTCTTCTAAGATAAGTCGTAAGGTCAGTATTGCCTCACGTGTTCCAGTATTTCTACGGAATCCAAACTGATCTTCCCCGAGGTTGGCTTCTACTAGTTTTTCCATTCGTCTGTAAAGAATTCGTGTTAGTATTTTGCAGCTGTGGCTTATTAAACTGATTGTTCGGTAATTCTCACATCTGTCAACACCTGCTTTCTTTGGGATTGGAATTATTATATTCTTCTTGAAGTCTGAGGGTATTTCGCCTGTTTCATACATCTTGCTCACCAGATGGTAGAGTTTTGTCAGGACTGGCTCTCCCAAGGCCGTCAGTAGTTCCAATGGAATGTTGTCTACTCCGGGGGCCTTGTTTCGACTTAGGTCTTTCAGTGCTCTGTCAAACTCTTCACGCAGTATCGTATCCCCCATTTCATCTTCATCTACATCCTCTTCCATTTCCATAATATTGTCCTCAAGTACATCGCCCTTGTATAGACCCTCTATATACTCCTTCCACCTTTCTGCTTTCCCTTCTTTGCTTAGAACTGGGTTTCCATCTGAGCTCTTGATGTTCATACAAGTGGTTCTCTTATCTCCAAAGGTCTCTTTAATTTTCCTGTAGGCAGTATCTATCTTACCGCTAGTGAGATAAGCCTGTACATCCTTACATTTGTCCTCTAGCCATCCCTGCTTAGCCATTTTGCACTTCCTGTCGATCTCATTTTTGAGACGTTTGTATTCCTTTTTGCCTGCTTCATTTACTGCATTTTTATATTTTCTCCTTTCATCAATTAAATTCAATATTTCTTCTGTTACCCAACGATTTCTACTAGCCCTCGTCTTTTTACCTACTTGATCCTCTTCTGCCTTCACTACTTCATCCCTCAAAGCTACCCATTCTTTCTCTACTGTATTTTTTTCCCCCATTCCTGTCATTTGTTCCCTTATGCTCTCCCTGAAACTTTGTACAACCTCTGGTTCTTTCAGTTTATCCAGGTCCCATCTCCTTAAATTCCCACCTTTTTGCAGTTTCTTCAGTTTTAATCTACAGCTCATAACCAATAGATTGTGGTCAGAGTCCACATCTGCCCCTGGAAATGTCTTACAATTTAAAACCTGGTTCCTAAATCTCTGTCTTACCATTATATAATCTATCTGATACCTTTTAATATCTCCAGGGTTCTTCCATGTATACAACCTTCTATCATGATTCTTAAACCAAGTGTTAGCTATGATTATGTTGTGCTCTGTGCAAAATTCTATCAGGCGGCTTCCTCTTTCATTTCTTAGGTATTTCTTTAAGGTATTGTATGTCTCTGCGTCGGAATGTGTCATTACAGTGTGTTGTACTTAGCATAAGTTAGTTTAAGTTAGTTTCAGTAGTGTGTAAGTGTAGGGACCGATGACCTCAGTAGTTTTGTCCCTTAGGAACTCACACAGATTTCAATATTTTTCGAGAACCACTGAAATTAATGTTATGTGGTGAACATTCTGTGTAACGTGTGATGGAGAATATTCTGTTATATTTATTACTGATTCATGGGACTAGCAGTATACAGTCGGACATCAGTAGATACACTGAAGCGCCAAAGAAAGTGGTATAGGCACGCGTATTCAAATACAGAGATATGTGAACTGGCAGAATACGGAGCAGCGGTCGGGAACGCCTGTACAAGATAACAAGTCTCTGGCGCAGTTGTTAGATCAGTTACTGCGGCTACAATGGCAGGTTATCAAGATTTAAGTGAGTTTGAGCGTGATGTTATAGTCGGCGCACGAGCGATGGAACACAGTCTCTCCGAGGTAGCGATGAAGTGGGGATTTTGCGTCTGGCCATTTCACGAGTGTTCCGTGAATATCATGAATACGGTAAAACATTGTTGTTGTTGTTGTGGTCTTCAGTCCTGAGACTGGTTTGATGCAGCTCTCCATGCTACTCTATCCTGTGCAAGCTTCTTCATCTCCCAGTACCTACAGCAACCTACATCCTCCTGAATCTGCTTAGTGTATTGATCTCTTGGTCTGCCTCTACGATTTTTACCCTCCACGTTGCCCTCCAATGCTAAATTTGTGATCCCTTGATGCCTCAAAACATGTCCTACCAACCGATCCCTTCTTCTAGTCAAGTTGTGCCACAAACTTCTCTTCTCCCCAATCCTATTCAATACCTCCTCATTAGTTACGTGATCTACCCACCTTATCTTCAGCATTCTTCTGTAGCACCACATTTCGAAAGCTTCTATTCTCTTCTTGTCCAAACTGGTTATCGTCCATGTTTCACTTCCATACATGGCTACACTCCATACAAATACTTTCAGAAACGACTTCCTGACACTTAAATCTATACTCGATGTTAACAAATTTCTCTTCTTCAGAAACGATTTCCTTGCCATTGCCAGTCTACATTTTATATCCTCTCTACTTCGACCATCATCAGTTATTTTGCTCCCCCAATAGCAAAACTCCTTTACTACTTTAAGTGTCTCATTTCCTAATCAAATCCCCTGAGCATCACCCCATTTAATTTGACTACATTCCATTATCCTTGTTTTGCTTTTGTTGATGTTCATCTTATATCCTCCTTTCAAGACACTGTCCATTCCGTTCAACTGCTCTTCCAAGTCCTTTGCTGTCTCTGACAGAATTACAATGTCATCGGCGAACCTCAAAGTTTTTACTTCTTCTCCATGAATTTTAATACCTACTCCGAATTTTTCTTTTGTTTCCTTTACTGCTTGCTCAATATACAGATTGAATAACATCGGGGAGAGGCTACAACGCTGTCTCACTCATTTCCCAACCACTGCTTCCCTTTCATGCCCCTCGACTCTTATAACTGCCATCTGGTTTCTGTACAAATTGTAAATAGGCTTTCGCTCCTAGTATTTTACCCCTGCCACCTTCAGAATTTGAAAGAGAGTATTCCAGTTAACGTTGTCAAAAGCTTTCTCTAAGTCTACAAATGCTAGAAACGTAGGTTTGCCTTTTCTTAATCTTTCTTCTAAGATAAGTCGTAAGGTTAGTATTGCCTCACGTGTTCCAACATTTCTACGGAATCCAAACTGATCTTCCCCGAGGTCCGCTTCTACCAGTTTTTCCATTCGTCTGTAAAGAATTCGCGTTAGTATTTTGCAGTAAAACATTAGATCTCCGAAATCTCTGAGGCCGGAAAAAGATCCTACAAGAACGGGACCAACGACTACTGAAGAGGATCGTTCAACGTGGCAGAAGTGAAATCGTTCCGCAAATTGCTGCAGATTTCAGTGCTGGGCAATCAACGAGTGTCAGCGTGCGAACTATTCAACGAAGCATCATCGATATGGCCTTTTTGGAGCCGAAGGAGCACTCGTGTATTCTTGATGACTGCATGACACAAAGCTTTCGCCTCGCCCGGGCCCGCCAACACTGAAATTGGACTGTTGATGACAGGAAAGATGTTGCCTGGGGAGTCTCGTTTCAAATTGTACTGAGGGGGGAGAATTTTAGGAAATGGTAGCTTATCTGTAAAGGAGAGCGCGTATAGTACACTAGTGCTCGGGTGACCGGGCTCCCTTCCAGGTCTGATTAAAGTAAAACATGGAAGTAACTCAGCGGCGGGCTGCTAGACGAGTTACCGGTGAAACGTCCCCTTTGAACAATTTATACTCGACTGTGCTTAAACTGACACACAGTATTTATAGCGCAACGCAATCTGACTTTCAAAATTCCCTACAAAAGAATGGCCCTGACTAACATTAAACTATACCTTTCACAAATCACTTACCTCACAAAAATCTTCGCTGCTCAAGCTACTGCAATACAGCGAGCGCCACTACTGCCAGCTAAATAAAAGATTCAAACTATGGAAGGCACTAACTACTGATAGGCATAGTTAGCAAATGAAAGATATTAATAGAGAACAAACAATGTATTTACCTTGATATCATCATATATATAGCAGTTCATGACAAATTACAAAACTCCGCCCTCTCTCTCCCCACATCCACCACTGCTGGCGGCTCACCTCCAACTGCGCAACGCTACGCGCTGTTCACAGCCAGCTGCCCAACACTACAATGGCAAGTATTACAACAATGCAAAGCAGCCACAGACTGCACACAGCACAGCCAGTGATTTTCATACAGAGGTGGCGTTACCAATAAAAAACCTAAACAGCCTACTTACATAGCCCCCATGCTCCCCACAAAAAATTTTACAAATTTTGTTGGGCACTGGCCAATACATATTTGTTAAAATTTTTTTTTCACAATTACAATAACAAAGAAATCAAATGCACACACTTATTGATACAATGTTGGTCAAAAGCTAAAATTTTCTCACAGTCCATAAAGACAGTCCTGATCGTTGATCACACTAAAATTGCCGTGTTTTTCTCAAAGTCTGAGCAGTAAAAGACAATGCACACAGACGTAGTGGATTTCCATGCAGTCTTGAAGAAGTAGTGTTGTCCTTCCAACGGAAAGACAGTGCTGACTCTTGACATGCTGACAGGTAATGGGCCACAACAGAGCAAACCCACAGCCGAGTCATTCGACGTTTTGAAGAGTATTGGTGGGTAGGTCATCACAGAGCAGACCCACTGTAGTCCTGGTAGAGATTACGGTATTGGTGGGCCACCAGAGGCGCAGACCCACTGCAGTCCTTGTAGAAATAATGGTACTGGTGGGCCATCAAAGATGCAGACCCACTGTAGTCCTTGTAGAAATAATGGCATTGGTGGGCCATCAAAGATGCAGACCCACTGTAGTCCTTGTAGAGATGGCTAGCAGCCATCCGTTGCGACTGTGCAGGTGCACAATCACCATTGAAGAGTCTTGTGGATAATTTAGCAAGTCAATAACCACCACTTGTGCACTCACAAAGTTTTTGAGTTGTCCTGAGAACCAGCAATGCTGTTATCCAGTCCCTTGCTGAATTATTAACACACATACAAACACTAACAGTCCCTACTTCTCACATATTGTCCATATACTATGACCAACAGAAACGTGTGCAGTGAAATGTAACTTACAAGTTACCCAATTTGACGAACCGGTGTCAATTACAATTTTATAACATAAGAATACAATTACAAAGATACAAAATACATCATTAAGGAACATAACAATACAGATAACACTTGCAGTAATACAGGCTTTACAAAAGAATAAAAATGTATACATCAGTGTTACATAAATAATGACATAAGCACATACATAAAAGATCAGAATAACCCTCGAAACATCAACTTCACACATGAGCAACAAAACAGAACAGATAAATAATGTCTAACATCTCTACAAAGAAAATAACATATTATTAATACCAATTATATTTGAGGATAACAGTATTCCTCATCATAGTGAATAGTATTAGAAAAGAAAAAATTCTATGAAACTACACAGAGACAGGAAGAAAACAAATACACAAGGGTACACAAACACATAGTGGGATAACACAATGGAAAGGACAGGGTTCGTTTTCAGTGTAACTTTTGGTACTGTAGTCCAACCCAAGACTTCATTCCATAGATCTTTCGTCTTATTTCCACATTTGTTTCCACCAAAAAAATCCTATTCAAGCATGCTTTCTGTATATATATGTTCACATATTTCTTACCTCATTATTTATTTTCCATTATCTTACTTCATCATTTATTTCCAAGAAAATCCTACCTAAACCTGTTGTCCCTAAAACCTACTTTTTTGTTCATATCCTCTTTCAAAATACTGTTTTGGCCAAACCATTTTCTTATAGATTTTCAATGTATTTCTTCCAATTCATCACAACTTGTTCTCTTATATAGTCTACCCCCTCTTAAGCTAACTTAAATCTACTGAGCTCAGATATATATACCAAGGGATGAGGCAATGCAGCATCACATAAAACAATTAATATAAACAGCAATGAAAAAAAACGCAGATTTGCGAAGCAAGCAGCATTAAGAAATTAGCAAAGCAATTGTAATATTACAACTAATCTAAGGCAATGTGCAGCAAACAATAAAAATAAATCATTAGTAAAACTGGCTTAACAGAATAATACAAAGTCAAATTCAATAACACTATGCTTGGCAAACAGCAGCAACTTATACCTAAACATGACATAGCTCAAGCAGAAAAAAATAGTACACTAAAGATAACAATGCAGATAAGTGAAATGTATAATCACATCTTAATGTCTAAGTAATTAAAGTGGTGCACCACAACAACTTATTGTAAAAAAAAATATTACCATGTACTTGAAAAGAATATTATGTATGCATTTACTGTTACTAGTCCCTCCTTATTGTTCTTTCCTTTCCAAGTGCTCCTTTTTTGAAAAATGTGGATCACAAAATTATTATTTAATAGATCTGTTGACAGAAAGTGTTCACATTAGCAAATGCATTTAATTTTATTTTATGAAACCAATGCTACAAGGCAGCTGGAAACTAGATATCAAATGAAATAAGCAACTATGTACAAAGTAAAGCATAAAAACATCGTTCAATAGCCATGTGGCATTTCATAAGTAGTAAAAAAAATATCTCATCTAGAAAGACAGTAGTCATAATCAGGTGTGTAGACAAACTATTTCTTGTCATTTCATTAGGCATTTCAGTAAATATCAGAAAGTACGATATGTTTCCAAGTAATGAGCGTGTCGCATTTGCGATGCTTTCTACAAAGGAACGTCAATAGCGAGGATAATGGCCTCCCCCCTTTTTTTTTTTCTCCACCTAATGGCTTTTTCTCCGGGCGGCTGGCCCAGCTGCACGCCACAACGCATTACATCAAGGTCACTTACCTTTCTTAACGAAATATTTACGACAGCAGTTTTCGCTACAGCGACAGTCTCATATAAAAATTTCATAGGTCAAGAATTAGCGTTGCAAATCTGTAGAAACAAAATCTTATTGATATAACAGTGTCCAAAAAAATTTTCGTCGGCATTGTGATACATTCACGCATTTACACACATTTCATAATTCTAGAAGCACGATTCTCGGTTTCCAACATACATCTTCACAAGGCAGAGTTCCTAACCGCTACTCATTACTCCTTACCTTATTACACATATATATATATATATATATATATATATATATATTCGTCGACGCTTCTTTAATAATTCATCATAAGATACATAGCATAATCAAATTCCTCATATAGCATCAGCTTCTCGACCATAAACATACCTCAGCAGCATAATACACATCGTCGCCGTGAAAATAACATCATAACACCTCAGTCAAATCTCTCAATCGTCGTAGCTTTCTGCAATAATATCAAAACCTAAAAAAAATTCTCTGCTCATTTCAATGGTGTCATCGACCTCAAACGTACTTTAAAAATCATGATCCCATACCAAATACATCATTCAAAGCTCACGTAGTATCACAATGGTTCTGAAAAAATATGAACAGTTTACAAAGTACAGACAAAATACAGTTTCATAAGTGTGAAGTTATCCAACTGTGTAATTGCGTAAACATCTGTCACTGACGTAGTAAAAAGAATGTTTGTTTCTCTGTCAAATAATCAGATAGCTGTGTAATTCTGTGTTAGAGAAATATGGTACCGATGTGTAAAGTTGTATAAGCAAATACCATATTAGCTAGGGCTCCTTGTGCGTGCCAAACACATGGTACACAAAGTAGGCGTGTACCCCCCTGAGGATAAATGTAATTATACCCTCTGGTGTTACAAATTACAGCAATGGAATGAAATGTATCACGGAAAACTTTCTTTGTAATTAAGTGTTTTAAGTATAAGATTAATCACTCAAATACGTGTCCTGTAGCGCTAAGTGTGCGTCTTGTTGTAAGATAATTCTGTGGAAGTGTCGTAGTTATCGTCCTCCGAAAGCTAAGTTCTGCAGAAGTCAATGTACTTACCTCACGATACACAAAAATGAATTGCTTTGCGAATAGATATCTTAGTTATTACGCTTATTGTTGTGATGAAGAAAGTACTGTACTGTAACGTATTGTTGTGCCACGAAAAAGGCTGTCTCATTGTTGCTATACCACAAAAGTTACTACTAAAACATGTTTTTCTTTCCAAAAGAATTCAGAAAACTGTGCAGATATAAAACAGATACAGCGCAAAAGCAACATTGTAAATTGTCACTCATTAGTAGCGTCGTGATAAAATCGTGTAGCTGTCACATAAACTAACCTCTGTGTCATCTGGTATCTCACAGAAAGTACTTTAAACCCAGAATGTATTTTCAAGTAAACCAAAATGTTGCATTAAAATCTCATTTACCAGTATGTGTCCTATGTAAGCCTGATAGTCGTTACGTAATCGTGCAGCTAACAAGCAAGAATGTACAAATACAACACTGTGTCGTCTGTTCACTATAACAATGCATTCTTAATTTCTGTTTAAATAAGTTCTCTTGATTCTTGACTGGATATTTAACTTCAAAACATTGTTGCATGTTAACAGTTTCTTAAGTCTGACAAAGCTTACTAGCAATGTAAAGTGAAAAGTTTTATGGCAAAGACAAAGTTAAAAAACAGGTTATTTTTCAATAAACGGTTTTACATGTGAAATGTGGTGTAAACCTTTACTCTTCACAGTACTCAGAGTTTCAACTTGAACGTAATTATCATGCGGTATACGTCGGTAAAGAATGCTAAAATTATTCTCAAGGCTAGCGTCTTATGTTATTTTTCTCGGAACCAGCGGGCGCACGCGGCTGCCTGCTGTGCGAGTCATTGTCTGTCTCTTTGTTGGCGCGCGTCGTTACTGGGATTTGGAGACCTAACTTCTACAAATTCACGTTGTCGAAAATGCCCTGCTCTGTTTGAATCCCGCCAGTTCTGATGAAATTCAGGTCTGTCGTTATGATTATCTCGTCTGTCGTCATGTCGGTAGATTTCATAGTTTCTTTCTTGTCGGTTAAGTGGTGGAGAATTTCTCCCTGAATTGTAACTGCGCGCTGGACCGTTGCGTCTAAAGTTATTCTGTCTCCCGTAATAACAATTATTTTGGTTCCCATATTGTCTGTTTCTCTGATTGTCTCTGTAATAGTCATTACCGCGGAGAGGTGATCTTTCCCTGTAACTATTATTCTGCCAGCGGTTGTCATAAGGGTGGTGTCTGTTTTGGTCACGATTTGTGTTGTGAGAATAGCCTTGGCGCGTCCAGTTATTATTTCTTTCATCGCGGAATTGCGACGGATGTGATCTGTAATTGTTGTGCTCGTGCGTTCCGCGATTGTCAGTGTCAATTTCCAGTTCTTGTAAGAGTCCTTGAAATGCTTCAATGTCGTCTTTGCAACGTCCTGCCAAAATAATATGTCGTAAATGTTCAGGTAATTTGATTAAGCAAATGCGGATGAGTTCTGAGGGGCTGTATGGGTTTGACAGGTACTGATTTTTGTGCAACATGTCTTCAAAATATTTCACAAGACTGGAGAATTCAGATTGTTCGAAATGTGTCATCATTATGATGCCATGTTTTACTCGGTCTTGTGTGGCTTGAGACCAATATGCTGAGAGGAAGGCATGATAAAAATCTCCTTCACTGTGACAATCGTGAATGACCGATCGCATTCTTACAGCTGGTTCATTCTCTAAGTAGCCACACATAAATTCTAATCTGTGTTCTAACGACCAGTTGGGAGGAAAACAATGAGAGAATTGATTGAGCCACGCTTGTGGATGAATGTCGTTGGCAGAATTCTTAAACGTTTTGAATTTACGTGTAGTAATGAACAGCTTATAGTCAAAATCATCGTTTCGGCGAGTCGCATGTCGGTCATTGTTACGTCGTGTCGGCGGTTCCATCTCAAAATTCGGTGCACATTGCCAGTTTCTTTCATAACTTCCGAAATGCCCTGTGTTATTATTTTGCGTCTTTTCCGTATTTCTAAGTCCCTCTTCCCGTGTTGGGGCGCGAGTGTCCTCTGAAATACGTAATTCTTGTATTACCTGTGTCAGCTGATCTTGTACTTCGCGGATTTCTCTTTGGTGTTGCGTATTAATTTGATTCAGATTTTGTTTCAGTTTCCTAATTTGTTCGCTCTCTTCTGTGTCATTAAAGACTACCGGTTTTGTGTCATTCAGATTATCATCTACCTTCGTAGATAAGTTAGTGACCTGATCCGAAAGTTCGGCTACTTTCTCCGATAGTGTACTTATTTCCTCAGTGTGTTTTTCTGAACCAAATTTCGGAGTATTTACTGTGTCCTTTAAATTTTCATGAGTTTTTGCAAGTTGCGTAACCGAATCGGTAGATGCAACTGAGTCAATTTTAGCTTGCAAGGTGTCGCGATTTTCATGAACAATGGTTTGCAGTTCTTTTATGGCTGCTTCGTGATTCAGTAATGCATTTTCATGACGCGAAAAAATAGGTTGAAAATGCTCACAAATTTGAGTTTTTACGTCATTACAGACTTTTTGACATTTCGATTCAATGTGATGTAACTCAGTAGTTAAATCCTCACGTGTTTGTTCAAGAGTTTGCTCCAATGAGTCTAACTTTTTAAGATTTTGTTCCACTGTGTCTAACTTTTGAAGATTTTGTTCCATTATGTCTAACTTTTGAAGCTTTTGCTGTGTTTGTCTCTGATTTTGTTCCATTTGTTGCATTAATTGCAATAATAATGTATTAGTGTCTGGAATCTGTTCCTCTATGCTTTTCGGCAGTGCATTTGCACCGGCAACATTTACATTTTGACAAGCAGAAATTGTGTCTTGACTTATTTGAGAAAACGGTGAGGACCCAAAACCTGAATCTACAGTATTTGCAAAATTGTGTCCTGTCATTCCCGATTCCTGAGGCGAGCTGTTGCCGACCGATCGATCGATAATGCTTCCCTCTTCACTAATTGTTTCACTGTCTATGCCATTGTTTGCCGCAAGCTCCATTTCCCTATGCGCAATTACCAAATTACTACTTTGAATATTAGTTAATTCATTACACGGTGGCGCTAACACACTGCTTTCGTCTTCGCTGTCATTTCTCAATTTACTTTGGAGCCTAGTGTTACGTTTTTCACACGCCATTATTGTCACAATATTTCACACGACAACACAGAAAAACACAATTTGAAGAGCAAAAATAAGAGAACACATTAACATAACACTGAAATTAATATCTAGTTAATTGCAGCTGCGAAATACTTGGTGCACATCTACATGCATGCCACAACTGTTTTACTGTACAACAATGAAAGGCTGCAACTACAAAGGAGATTCTCTCTACAATTACGCGCTAGCAATAAACAAAATCTACACTAATTACACAAACTACAAGAACAAATCAGAAGATTCCAGTGAGGTATCCTAGGCTAAGGGTCGACATATGAAACGTCCCCTTTGAACAATTTATACTCGACTGTGCTTAAACTGACACACAGTATTTATAGCGCAACGCAATCTGACTTTCAAAATTCCCTACAAAAGAATGGCCCTGACTAACATTAAACTATACCTTTCACAAATCACTTACCTCACAAAAATCTTCGCTGCTCAAGCTACTGCAATACAGCGAGTGCCACTACTGCCAGCTAAATAAAAGATTCAAACTATGGAAGGCACTAACTACTGATAGGGATAGTTAGCAAATTAAAGATATTAATAGAGAACAAACAATGTATTTACCTTGATATCATCATATATATAGCAGTTCATGACAAATTACAAAACTCCGCCATCTCTCTCCCCACATCCACCACTGCTGGCGGCTCACCTCCAACTGCGCAACGCTACGCGCTGTTCACAGCCAGCTGCCTAACACTACAATGGCAAGTATTACAACAATGCAAAGCAGCCACAGACTGCACACAGCACAGCCAGTGATTTTCATACAGAGGTGGCGTTACCAATAAAAAACCTAAACAGCCTACTTACACCGGTAGGTACGATAGACATGCAGTTATTACAGACATGCTGCGAGAATTCAAGAGGGAATCCCGGTAAGGAATAAGGCGTTTTTTTGTTTTCTAACAACAATACTGAGAAAATTTAGAGAACCGGCACATCTGAAGCTGACTGCAGAACTATTCTGCAGACGTCGACGTACGTTTCGCATAAAAACCACAGAGACAAGCCAAGAGAAATTAGAGCTCGTACGGAGACGTACAGAAGTCGTTTTTCTCTCGCTCTGTCTGCGGGAAGAACAGGAAAGGATGTGAAAAGTAGTGCTACAAGATATTCTCCGCCACCCACCATGTGGTGGTTTGTGGAGTATGCTGAAACCTTCCCATCTCCCCTATATCTCATTTCTTACGCAACCTTCCCTTCTACAATAACCTATGAAACCTTCCCTTAGGATTTCTATCTCTTGCTTAATAATAACTAATGAAATCTTCTCTTTGAAATTAATTCTCTTTCTCAATAAGAATAAGTGCAATTTTCGCATACAAATTTAAATGCTGCTTATTAAAAGTGATTTGCTGATTATTTCGACGAAACGTAGAATGTGTCGTCGTAGTGGCCCTCAGTCGTTACCTGCAATAACCCGAAACTGTTCCTTACCTTTTTTACTGCTACTGGATCGCCATCTGACTGCTACATCGAACTGCGACATGAATATACTTACTCTGTTTTACTATACTTTATTAGCTGCTGATGGGCTGTCATAATAAGTGGCTGTATTTATTACCAAAGCTGACGTTATTCTTTAATAGCAAAGCTGACGTTACTCTTTACTTAATTTGACTGAAGTTACGTAATTCATAGTTAAACTTTTTCTTCACAATAGTAAAATTTTGCAAAGTTTTACTTTGATGGTTTTTGGGATGGATTGTAATCAGTAATGTAATAATTCTGGCAAAAATTAGTTATTTTCTGAATGAAATTATTTTACAAACGTTCAAATGGGACTTACTTTTTACAATAATCTAATAATCTTACAACTAGCATTGCGCAAGCATACCTTCAGTAGTCTTGAGATTCTAAAAAAAAAAAAAAAATAAATAAAAAAAAATAAAAAAAATCAATAATATTAGTTCCTCTTATGATAATAGTTAGCTGATGTCTCTGTACATCCGTTTATAATCTCTTGTAAATCATAGTTGGTGGCTGGCTGGCACACCGCTCCTCTCAGCCGCTCGCTTCAGACCTGCCACCGACTCGCTTCACATCTCGCTTACTACTGACTTCCTACGAACGCTAAAGTGCGGTCTCTCGCGCCAACAATGCTTTCCGGTGCAGACAATCCCTGCTACCACTACAAAATGTATCAATGCGCGGTCTTTCCCGCTCTTTTCTTAAAATGTATCCATACGCGGTGTCTCCCGCCCTTTTTAAAACTGTATCAATGTGCGGTCTCTCCTGCCAACAATACTTTGGTGCAGACATGCCCTGCTACCACAATTGTTTCCAAAATGACAAATATTAATTATTCCTACCTAATCCTATTAGTAAAATATAAACATCTTTCATAAATTGTGGTTTGACAATAGACAATAGAAATATACACGTCTTACAATGCCTTCGGATGGAGAGGCAAATGTAGAAGTGAAATGGTAAGAGAAAGCACCCTCCGCCACACACCATAAGGTGGCTTTCTCAGCATAGAGGTAAGTGTAAGCTACTCCACTGCTTACTGGTGTGTCACACCGTAAACAATTGCTGCACTGCAAGGTTCGTCGATGACCGCAGCACCACTGGTGCCAAATGCCGAGAGAGAGTTGTCAGGTGCGTTTTTCACATTATTAAAAACACTGGTAGAAGCACGTGCGTGACACAGGAGTTATCGGATACTTGCAGCCCGAAGGTTTCCACTTGCTGCCCTTTCCAGTAGCGCATTTCAATACTTGCACATTTTGTTCAGATCTCTCGTAACCTTTTTCATGATACCCTCCTCACTTAACGCGAGAAGCGAGTAATCATCGCGCTCGGTCTCTCTGAAAACGCCATGTCGCGCAGCTCATTCCGCTCTGTTCATCGATGAACTACCCGTGCTCCAAATGATTGGAAAAGAGCACAGGTAGTCCCAGTCTTCAAGAAGGGTCGTCGAGCAGATGCGCAAAACTATAGACCTATATCTCTGACGTCGATCTGTTGTAGAATTTTAGAACATGTTTTTTGCTCGAGTATCATGTCGTTTTTGGAAACCCAGAATCTACTATGTAGGAATCAACATGGATTCCGGAAACAGCGATCGTGTGAGACCCAACACGCTTTATTTGTTCACGAGACCCAGAAAATATTAGATACCGGCTCCCAGGTAGATGCTATTTTTCTTGACTTCAAGAAGGCGTTCGATACAGTTCCGCACTGTCGCCTTATAAACAAAGTAAGAGCCTACGGAATATCAGACCAGCTGTGTGGCTGGATTGAAGAGTTTTTAGCAAACAGAACACAGCATGTTGTTATCAATGGAGAGACGTCTACAGACGTTAAAGTAACCTCTGGCGTGCCACAGGGGAGTGTTATGGGACCATTGCTTTTCACAATATATATAAATGACCTAGTAGATAGTGTCGGAAGTTCCATGCGGCTTTTCGCGGATGATGCTGTAGTATACAGAGAAGTTGCAGCGTTAGAAAATTGTAGCGAAATGCAGGAAGATCTGCAGCGGATAGGCACTTGGTGCAGGGAGTGGCAACTGTCCCTTAACATAGACAAATGTAATGTATTGCGAATACATAGAAAGAAGGATCCTTTATTGTATGATTATATGATAGCGGAACAAACACTGGTAGCAGTTACTTCTGTAAAATATCTGGGAGTATGCGTGCGGAACGATTTGAAGTGGAATGATCATATAAAATTAATTGTTGGTAAGGCGGGTACCAGGTTGAGATTCATTGGGAGAGTGCTTAGAAAATGTAGTCCATCAACAAAGGAGGTGGCTTACAAAACACTCGTTCGACCTATACTTGAGTATTGCTCATCCGTACCAGATCGGGTTGACGGAGGAGATAGAGAAGATCCAAAGAAGAGCGGCGCGTTTCGTCACAGGGTTATTTGGTAACCGTGATAGCGTTACGCAGATATTTAATAAACTCAAGTGGCAGACTCTGCAAGAGAGGCGCTCTGCATCGCGGTGTAGCTTGTTGTCCAGGTTTCGAGAGGGTGCGTTTCTGGATGAGGTATCGAATATATTGCTTCCTCCTACTTATACCTCCCGAGGAGATCACGAATGTAAAATTGGAGAGAGGCTTTCAGACAGTCGTTCTTCCCGCGAACCATACGCGACTGGAACAGGAAAGGGAGGTAATGACAGTGGCACGTAAAGTGCCCTCCGCCACACATCGTTGGGTGGCTTGCGGAGTATAAATGTAGATGTAGATGTACACTCCTGGAAATGGAAAAAAGAACACATTGACACCGGTGTGTCAGACCCACCATACTTGCTCCGGACACTGCGAGAGGGCTGTACAAGCAATGATCACACGCACGGCACAGCGGACACACCAGGAACCGCGGTGTTGGCCGTCGAATGGCGCTAGCTGCGCAGCATTTGTGCACCGCCGCCGTCAGTGTCAGCCAGTTTGCCGTGGCATACGGAGCTCCATCGCAGTCTTTAACACTGGTAGCATGCCGCGACAGCGTGGACGTGAACCCTATGTGCAGTTGACGGACTTTGAGCGACGGCGTATAGTGGGCATGCGGGAGGCCGGGTGGACGTACCGCCGAATTGCTCAACACGTGGGGCGTGAGGTCTCCACAGTACATCGCTGTTGTCGCCAGTGGTCGGCGGAAGGTGCACGTGCCCGTCGACCTGGGACCGGACCGCAGCGACGCACGGATGCACGCCAAGACCGTAGGATCCTACGCAGTGCCGTAGGGGACCGCACCGCCACTTCCCAGCAAATTAGGGACACTGTTGCTCCTGGGGTATCGGCGAGGACCATTCGCAACCGTCTCCATGAAGCTGGGCTACGGTCCCGCACACCGTTAGGCCGTCTTCCGCTCACGCCCCAACATCGTGCAGCCCGTCTCCAGTGGTGTCGCGACAGGCGTGAATGGAGGGACGAATGGAGACGTGTCGTCTTCAGCGATGAGAGTCGCTTCTGCCTTGGTGCCAATGATGGTCGTATGTGTGTTTGGCGCCGTGCAGGTGAGCGCCACAATCAGGACTGCATACGACCGAGGCACACAGGGCCAACACCCGGCATCATGGTGTGGGGAGCAATCTCCTACACTGGCCGTACACCACTGGTGATCGTCGAGGGGACACTGAATAGTGCACAGTACATCCAAACCGTCATCGAACCCATCGTTCTACCATTCCTAGACCGGCAAGGGAACTTGCTGTTCCAACAGGACAATGCACGTCCGCATGTATCCCGTGCCACCCAACGTGCTCTAGAAGGTGTAAGTCAACTACCCTGGCCAGCAAGATCTTCGGATCTGTCCCCCATTGAGCATGTTTGGGACTGGATGAAGCGTCGTCTCACGCGGTCTGCACGTCCAGCACGAACGCTGGTCCAACTGAGGCGCCAGGTGGAAATGGCATGGCAAGCCGTTCCATAGGACTACATCCAGCATCTCTACGATCGTCTCCATGGGAGAATAGCAGCCTGCATTGCTGCGAAAGGTGGATATACACTGTACTAGTGCCGACATTGTGCATGCTCTGTTGCCTGTGTCTATGTGCCTGTGGTTCTGTCAGTGTGATCATGTGATGTATCTGACCCCAGGAATGTGTCAATAAAGTTTCCCCTTCCTGGGACAATGAATTCACGGTGTTCTTATTTCAATTTCCAGGAGTGTAGATGTAGATGAGATACAGAAGACGGTCGGTAACTGTGCTCAGTTCGAGGCCGTGAGACTTTGTCTTAGGCAGGGTTGGCAATATCGAACCAGCTTTATCAGTGTATTCAGGACTACCAAGTAAAAGGAACTCAAAAATGTCGTTCTTAACGGAACGAAATCATAAGGAGTAGAAATTTTTTCGGGATTACTCCAACAATGTGTTACAGGGTTTTTACCGTTCAGAACATTATTATATTGACTAATGGATAATGCCTGAGTTCCATGAGGTTATTCGTGGACGATGCCTTATATACAGGGAAGCTGCAATGCCCGAAGGCAGTACCGAAATGGAGCAAGACCCCGCCGAGCATCGACACTTGGTGCAGGGACAGATCGACGTTTCACGGAAATATATCTATCGTATTGTATATGTTACATTATTGTTCTACTACGCATTGTGCAATAAACGACTGGAAAAAGCAACAACTGTGGAACACGTAGCAGTAAGTGTCCAGAGTGACGTTAAGTGGAGTGACCACACACAACTAACTGTAGGAGAAGTAGACAGCAGATTGTGATACACTGGCAGAATCTTAAGGAAATGTAATTCATCCACCCAAGATGTAACATAGGACGAAATTTCGACAGTGAAACAGTTAAGAAGATCCTAAAATTCAAAGCAATCTGTGGAACAGTTATAAATACGCAACAAAAAAGAAAGCCACGAAAGAGATAAGGATGAAATTTTAAAAAACCATCGCACTACCGTACGGATCTGAAACTTGAGCTGCCAGATCAAGGCTGCGGAAATGAGGTTTCTCAAATGTGTATGAAATCTTATGGGACTTAACTACTACTGTCATCAGTCCCTAAGCTTACACACTACTTAACCTAAATTATCCTAAGGACAAACACACACACCCATGCCCGAGGGAGGACTCGAACCTCCGCCGGGACCAGCCGCACAGTCCATGACTGCAGCGCCTGAGACCGCTCGGCTAATCCCGCGCGGCTGATGTTTCTCCATTGTGTTAATGGGCGCGTTAGAGAGAACGGCTTCAGAAATAAAGACACATGGAATGATTTACAAGTTGATTCAGTGCACAAGAAAGTAGAGCTAAACAGAAACAGATGGTTGGAATGCGTGGATAGAATGCATGAAAATAGACTTCCAACATTTGACTACAAACCTAGAGGGACGAGACAGGCGGGAATACTGTGGAAGATGTAGCTGGACTTTATGGACCGGAACATTTGACATCACCCAACACATGAAAGAATTAGGAGGAAAAGAAGTAATAAACACAATCTTTGTTTGACCAGTCCTTGAGGTTTTCCCATCGGTCTAAGACCTTTTCCGAGTAGGATTAATACAAGAAACAGAGACGGCCCAAAAAAAGAGGGATACGTTTCGTCACGATTTCCTACAGTAAAGCAAAAGCGTTAAAAGATGCACATGAAACTGCAATGTCAGACGTTACAAGAGAGATGTTGTGCATCACAGAGAAATTTAAAAATCTTGAATACCTGGTCTTCCACTGCTTCTTAATATTTCTTAAAGGACATACGGTAAGCACCATGAGCTGCATTTAAAATGTTTAATAGCCAAACACCCCAACACCGATTCACCTATTGAACATTTTAGATGTAACTCATGGTGTTAACAAGACGTTCCTTAACGTACGCAGGAATTTACTGGTAACATTCCGAGAGCGTACATTCCAAGAAATGAGATTACTTCCTCCTTCATACACCTCGTGAAATGATCACCATGGCGATATCAGAGAAAAGACGCCATAGAGAGGCTTATTGACAACTGTTTCTTCCCACGCACCACTCCCGAGTGGATGGCGACAGGGTAAATTACACTGGTACCAGAAAAAGCCTCGGCCAATCATCAGAGTATAGATGTAGTTGCAACTAACCTAGGTACCTACGTCAAATCGTACCTAGGCGAAAAACTGCGTTTTACCAGGTCAGGTTGTAGAGGATGTGGGCTATCTGCTAGTCGCTCTGGCGATGGCGCAGACGAATACTGTGTGGTTGTGGTCTCCGTGCCACCTGTTAATTCCTTCTCCTTGGATCCAGTCTTGGATTTCCGACGCGTTACCCGTTGCTTTGTTATTTCTGTCGGTTCAAAATGGTTCAAATGGCTGTGAGCACTATGCGACTTAACTTCTGAAGTCATCAGTCGCCTAGAACTTACAAGGGAACCTCCCCATCGCACCCCCCCCCCCCCCCCTCAGATTTAGTTTAGTTATAAGTTGGCACAGTTGATAGGCCTTGAAAAACTGAATAGAGATCAATCGAGACAACAGGAAGAAGATGTGTGGAACTATGAAAAAATAAGCAAAATATACAAACTGAGTATCCATCTGTAATATATACAACATCAAGAACGATGCTCTAAAGAGCGCCGTGGTCTTGTGGTTAGCGTGAGCAGCTGCGGAATGAGAGGTCCTTGCTTCAAGTCTTCCCTTGAATGAAAATTTTAATTTTTTATTTTCAGTTTATGTGACAAACTCTTATGTTTTCATCACTTTTTAGGGAGTGATTATCACATCCACAAGAAAACCTAAATCGGGCAAGGTAGAAAAATCTTTTTACCTATTCGCCAAGTGTACAATTTAGGTGGGTCGACAACATATTCCTGTCATGTGACGCACATGCTGTCACCAGTGTCGTATAGAATATATCAGACGTGTTTTCCTGTGGAGGAATCGGTTGACCTGTGACCATGCGATCAAATGTTTTCGGTTCCTATTGGAGAGGCACGTCCTTTCGTCTACTAATCGCACGGTTTTGCGGTGCAGTCGCAAAACAGACACTAAACTTATTACAGTGAACAGAGACGTCAATGAACGAACAGACAGATCATAACTTTGCGAAAATAAAGGAAGAAAATTTCTCGCTTGAGGGGAGATTTGAACCAACGACCTCTCGTTGCGCAGCTGCTTACGCTAACCACGGGACCACGGGGCTCGGATGGTTACACTGTCCTTGATATTGCCCATCTTGCTCATGGACTACTCAGTTTGTATATTTTGCTTATTTTTTCATAGTTCCACACAACTTCTTCCTGTTTTCTCTATTGATCTGTGTTCAGTTTTTCAAGGCCTATCCACTGTGCCAACTTACAACTAAATCTGAGGGGGGTGCGATGGGGAGGTTCCATCGTTAGAACTAATTAAACCTTACTAACCTAAGAACATCACACACATCCACGCCCGTGGCAGGATTCGAACCTGCGACCGTAGCTATTTCTGTCGTATGCTTCCAACCCACGGCACTGCGACGTTTCTGAGGCAGGTAGTATTGACTGTTTATCAATCTCTATTGGCCTGTTCTATACCATGATGATGACGGTTAGTTTGTGGGGCGCTCAGCTGCGCGGTTATCAGCGCCCGTGCAAATTTACAATCTTTGCTCAGTCCAATCACGCCACTTTCACGATGATGAAATGATGAGGAGAACACAGACACCCAGTCCTCGAGTGGAGAAAATCCCCGACCGGGAATCGAACCGGTGATCCAGGGGCAGCAACGATAGCCACTGGACCACGAGCTGCGGACCTTTCTATGCTGAGGGCGTCATGGGTGTCTGTCACAGCGGTCACCCCGACGTTGACGGTGGGAAACGAACCACAAATATTGGCAGCAGTGCGGTCTGCAGCCGCAGCGAAGGTGCCCCGCAGTGCTTACCGCAAACTTCACTGGTGCGCAAATCTTAAGGATTAAAGTAAATTTCTCTCAGTCTACAAATGCTAGTAACGTAGGTTTGCCTTTCCTTAATCTATCTTCTAAGATAAGTCGTAGCGTCAGTATTGCCTCACGTGTTCCAATATTTCTATGTGTTCCAAACTTATCCTCCCCGAGGTCGGCTTCTACCAGTTTTTCCATACGTATCTACAGAATTCGCGTTAGTATTTTGCAGCTGTGACTTATTAAACTGATAGTTCGGTTATTTTCACATCTGTCAACACCAGCTTTCTTTGGGATTGGAATTATTATATTCTTCTTGAAGTCTGCGGGTATTTCGCCTGTCTCATACATCTTGCTCACCAGATGGTACAGTTTTGTGAGGACTGGCTCTCCCAAGGCTGTCAGTAGTTCTAATGAAATGTTGTCTACTCCCGGGGCCCTGTTTCGACACAGGTCTTTCAGTGCTCTGTCAAACTCTTCACGCAGTATCGTATCTCCCATTTCATCTTCATCTACATCCTCTTCCATTGCCATAATATTGTCATCAAGTACATCGCCCTTGTATAGACCCTCTATATACTCCTTCCACCTTTCTGCTTTCCCTTCTTTGCTTAGAACTGGGTTTCCATCTGAGCTCTTGATGTTCATACAAGTGCTTCTCTTATCTCCAAAGGTCTCTTTAATTTTCCTGTAGGCAGTATCTATCTTACCCCTAGTGAGACAAGCCTGTACATCCTTACATTTGTCCTCTAGCCATCCCTGCTTAGCCATTTTGCACTTTCTGTCGATCTCATTTTTGAGACGTTTGTATTCCTTTTTGCCTGCTTCATTTACTGCATTTTTATATTTTCTCCTTTCATCAATTAAATTCAATATTTCTTCTGTTACCCAAGGATTTCTATTAGCCCTCGTCTTTTTACCTACTTGATCGTCTGCTGCCTTCACTACTTCATCCCTCAAAGCTACCCATTCTTCTTCTACTGTATTTCTTTCCCGTATTATTGTCAATCGTTCCCTAATGCCCCCTCTGAAACTCTCTACAAAAACTCTCTACAACCTCTGCTTCTTTCAGTTTATCCAGACAGATCCCATCTCCTTTAATTCTCGCCTTTTTGCAGGTTCTCTAGTTTTAATCTGCAGTACATAACTAATAAATTCTGGTCAGAGTCCACATCTGCACCTGGAAATGTCTTACAATTTAAAACCTGGTTCCTAAATCTCTGTCTTACCATTATATAATCTATCCGAAACCTTCCAGTATCTGCAGGCCTCTTCCATGTATACAAACTTCTTTCGTGATTCTTAAACCAAGTGTTAGCTATGATTAAGTTATGCTCTGTGCAAAATTCTACCAGGCGGCTTCCTCTTTCATTTCTTATCCCCATTCCATATTCACCTACTACGTTTCCTTCTCTCCCTTTTTCTACTATCGAATTCTAGTCACCCATGACTATTAAATTTTCGTCTCCCTTCACTAGCTGAATAATTTCTTTTAGGTCATCATACATTGCATCAATTTCTTCGTCGTCTGCAGAGCTAGTTGGCATATAAACTTGTACTACTCTAGCAGGCGTGGGCTTCGTGTCTATCTTGGCCACAATAATGCGTTCACTACGCTGTTTGTAGCAGCTTACCCGCATTCCTATTTTCCTATTCATTATTAAACCTACTCCTGCATTATCCCTACTTGATTTTGTATTTATAACCCTGTATTCACCTGACCAGAAGTCTTGTTGCTCCTGCCACCGAACTTCACTAACTCCCACTAAATCTAACTTTAACCTATCCATTTTTCTTTTTAAATTTTCTAACCTACCTGCCCGATTAAGGGATCTGACATTCCACTCTCCGATCCGTACAACGCCAGTTTTCTTTCTCCTGATAACGACGTCCTCCAGAGTAGTCCCCTCCCGGAGATCCGAATGGGGGACTATTTTACCTCCGGAATATTTTACCCAAGAGGACGCCATCATCATTTAATCATACAGTAAAGCTGCATGCCCTCGGGAAAAATTACGGCTGTAGTTTCCCCTTGCTTTCAGCCGTTCGCAGTACCAGCACAGCAAGGCCGTTTTGGTTAGTGTTACAAGGCCAGATCAGTCAATCATCCAGACTGTTGCCCCTGCAACTACTGACAAGGCTGCTGCCCCTCGTCAGCAAGTGTGGCAAGTAACATAGCTCGACGGAACGCGGACCGTACATAGAAAGAACAGCTGCAGTATATCACAGAAGGTAACTGAAGTAAATACACAATGAGACGAACGGAGGTGACACTTTCATTGAAACACAATAATTACAGTGAAGTCACCGCGATTCATGATGGAGCCCTGGACAATACAAACGGTGGGACATGGTTCTTAATAGGATGTGTGATTATCACATATGGCAACACATGCTGTGGAACGTGCTCCCATGCGGGGCACAAGATTGGTAAGGAGTTCTTTCGGCAGAGCGTAACGTTTCTCCAGCAGCACAGTTGAGAACTGCTGGACGGCCGCTGGTGCACGTGTTGCAGTGCGTCTCCCCCACTGATACCAGGGGTTAAGTCAGCGGAATGGCTGACCAGTCTATTCACCGAATATCCCCTCGACCCAAAGCTGCTCCACCTGCGCTGTTCGATCTGGTCGCAGATTGTCATCCATCAAAATGAACTAAGGGACGAATGGACCTCTACATCTACATCTACATCTACATATATACTCCGCAATCCACCATACGGCGCGTGGCAGAGGGTACCTCGTACCACAACTAGCATCTTCTCTCCTAGTTCCACTCCCAAACAGAACGAGGGGAAAATGACTGCCTATATGCCTCTGTACGAGCCCTAATCTCTCTTATCTTATCTTTGTGGTCTTTCCGCAAAATATAAGTTGGCGGCAGTAAAATTGTACTGCAGTCAGCCTCAAACGCTGATTCTCTAAATTTCCTCAGTTGCTACTCACGAAAAGAACGCCTCCTTTCCTCCAGAGACTCCCACCCGAGTTCCTGAAGCATTTCTGTAACACTCGTGTAATGATCAAACCTACCAGTAACAAACCTAGCAGCCCGCCTCTGAATTGCTTCTATGTCCTCCCTCAATCCGACCTGATAGGGATCCCAAACGCTCGAGCAGTACTCAAGAATAGGTCGTATTAGTGTTTTATAAGCGGTCTCCTTTACAGATGAACGACATCTTCCCAAAATTCTACCAATGAACCGAAGACGACTATCCGCCTTCCCCACAACTGCCGTTACATGCCTGTCCCACTTCATATCGCTCTGCAATGTTACGCCCAAATATTTAATCGACGTGACTGTGTCAAGCGCTACACTACTAATGGAGTATTCAAACATTACGGGATTCTTTTTCCTATTCATCTGCATTAATTTACATTTATCTATATTTAGAGTTAGCTGCCATTCTTTACACCAATCACAAATCCTGTCCACGTCATGTTGTATCCTCCTACAGTCACTCAACGACGACACCTTCCTGTACACCACAGCATCATCAGCAAACAGCCGCACATTGCTATCCACCCTATCCAAAAGATCATTTATGTAGATAGAAAACAACAGTGGACCTACCACACTTCCCTGGGGCACTCCAGATGATACCCTCACCTCCGATGAACACTCATCATCGAGGACAACGTATTGGGTTCTATTACTTAAGAAGTCTTCGAGCCACTCACATACTTGGGAACCAATCCTATATGCTCGTACCTTAGTTAGGAGTCTGCAGTGGGGCACCGAGTCAAACGCTTTCCGGAAATAAAGAAATATGGCATCCGTCTGATATCCTTCACCCATGGTTCGCAAGATATCATGTGAAAAAATGGCGAGTTGCGTTTCGCAGGAGCGATCCTTTCTAAAGCCGTGTTGATGCATGGACGGTAACTTCTCTGTCTCAAGGAAATTCATTATATTCGAACTGAGAATATGTTCGAGAATCCTGCAACAAACCGATGTTAAGGATGTTGGTCTGTAATTTTGAGGATCCATCCTTCTACCCTTCTTATATACAGGCGTCACCTGCGCTTTTTTCCAGTCGCTCTTTTTTCCAGTCTCTGAAGAGCTGCACACGAGGAAGGAGTACGACGTCACAATAACGTTGACCCGTGAGCACACAGTGCTCAGAGATTTGGAGGCCAGTACGCCCTTGCGGTATTATGCCTCCTCACGCTATAACAAGTGGATCACCAAAACGATCGTGTTTGACAATGATTGACGTATCCTCATATGTTGAGAGACTGGAAAACTTAATGCACCCAGAGGCAGTGTCGAACATGATCGTTTTGGTGGTACAGATGGTGCTGTGTGAGGAGGCATCGAGGCGGAGGAAGGAGAAAGGGAACGTCGTCTATCACAAGAGCTTCTAATCTCGTAGATAGTGGCCAGCATGGGGGCACTGCAGTCCTAGTGCTCACACACCCTGTTAACAACCATGACTCGCCTTTTGTAATGTCCAGGGCATCATCACGAATCGTGGTGACTTCACTTTGATTATAGTCTTTCAATAAAAATGTAGTGTGTGTTCATCTGATTGCATATTTATTTGTCTTCTGCACTATATTGAATCAGTTTCTTCTATGTAAGAACCAACTTTCATCGAGGTACGCGACTTGGCAATGACACATCATGCGCAATTTAGTTTCGACCTAAAGATTTGCATAGTCTACTCGTCTATGGTCGCCACTGATAAAGTGGAAATTGGTAAGGCGGGTACCAGGTTGAGATTCATTGGGAGATTGCTTAGAAAATGTAGTCCAGCAACAAAGGACGTGGCTTACAAAACACTCGTTCGACCTATACTTGAGTATTGCTCATCAGTGTGGGATCCGTACCAGATCGGGTTGACGGAGGAGATAGAGAAGATCCAAAGAAGAGCGGCGCGTTTCGTCACAGGGTTATTTGGTAACCGTGATAGCGTTACGGAGATGTTTAATAAACTCAAGTGGCAGACTCTGCGAGAGAGGCGCTCTGCATCGCGGTGTAGCTTGCTCGCCAGGTTTCGAGAGGATGCGTTTCTGGATGAGGTATCGAGTATATTGCTTCCCCCTACTTATACCTCCCGAGGAGATCACGAATGTAAAATGAGAGAGATTAGAGCGCGCACGGAGGCTTTCCGGCAGTCGTTCTTCCCGCGAACCATACGCGACTGGAACAGAAAAGGGAGGTAATGACAGTGGCACGTAAAGTGCCCTCCGCCACACACCGTTGGGTGGCTTGCGGAGTATGAATGTAGATGTAGATGTAGATACTGCCATCGACTTTAACGAAAATCACGGTGAACCGAGGACACACGACGTAATCTAAATGGCGACTATGACGTCTTATGATTGGCGTTATTTTGGAACATAAATAACGCAGACAGTTTTGTTTAAGAGAAATGTCAACGTCTAGAGAAAATAGTTCTCATTGCTGCTATTATGATCAGTTATATATTAAGATAATAATAATTTTGGGAAAGAAAACTAATAGAACAGCTCTACAGCTGTAATACACATTACGATACACAGTACGAACTAAAAAAAAGTTTATCATAAATAAATTGAAGACAATACCAGAAAATACACTTTATGAATATAGCAGAAGTGGAGACTGCGATACGCATTTACGAATAAATGTATGTATCAGGAATAAATCGAAACATTTATGACAAAAAACTTTAACCATTGTCGGAAAGAAAACAAATCTAATGTCATAAAATAGCCCTACAATTGTATTGAGCACAATGATACAGAGTAAAATAATATCAATAATAATAATAATAATAATAATAACCACGCCGTGTAGCCGTTCGGTCTGGGCTGCCTTGCCACGGTTCGCGCGGCTCCCCCCGTCTGATGTTCGAGTCCCCCCTTGGGCATGCGTGTGTGTGTTGTCCTCAGCCAAAGTTAGTTTAAGTTAGATTAAGTAGTGTGTAAGCCTAGGGACAGACGACTTTAGTAGTTTGGTCCCATAGCACTTACCACAAATTTAATTATTATAAGAAAACGTAAGTTAGCATGGGGAAACACACACTCTTTCTCTCTCTCTCTCTCTCTCTCTCTCTCTCTCTCTCTCTCACACACACACACACACACACACACACACACACACACACACTCAGCAGAGATAATAAAATATTATTTCTCTGTACTAATGAGAAAGTAAATAATCCCATATAGAAATGCAAATCAGAATACGCACCAAGAAGCGACATTTCAACAGCCATCAAATTTACTTCACAGTTCAGATTCGACGTCTAGTTCCGCAAATCAGTCTTGACACGTCGCCATGGAGAGATGCAACTGTTTCGATAATGGTCTTTCGGTATTAGAGACGCCAGTGGCTATAAAACATGATGTCGTCACACAGATCACGCTCCTCATGCCAAGCTGTCCTCCCGAAAAGCTGCCCTGCCTATCTCTGACCGCTTCCTTGTCTCGCAGCGGTCTTGCAGAGCCGTTGCTAGGCAACTGAAACACCATAATTGACGTTTGTTTGCTACCCCGATCAAACAGTCTACGCTGCCAGCCTTATGTCACACCGGTATGCGCTCCATCATACTGCAATTTTCCACCAGCCATATCTCTTAACACAAGTTGTTCACTCACTATTGGTCAAACGTAAAGTCGATGAACGGATCCAAACGTTCGGTTAATCTCACGTGGGTCTCTCTGGTTTTGAGACTGAAGACAGCAGAAAGTAAGCGGAAGTATAAATTCCACAATTAAAAGGGTATTTACGCACTTGAGGATATTACCATACCTATGCATGATCACCGCGCGATCTGACAAATGAGGGATACAGATATTAGTACTTCTAGTACTGAAAACAGGTAAGTTAAAACGAATAACGCACCCGGCCATGAAGGAAATTCAGTAAGATTTTGTATTGAAAACGCTGTGAAATTAGCTCCTTTCCTAGTACATGGTTATGATGAATATCCTACACAGCGGATAGTCTTGCGTTACTGGAAAGGATCGGAGGTACCTGTTTAGAAAAAAAGGCCAAATTTCAGATTCACAGAACTACACACCAGTACTGCTTACGACGATCAGTTGCAGGACCATGAGCTGAAACATTATGAGGTTCCTAGAGGAAAACAAGCTTCGCTGAGAAAAGCAAAACGGATTCAAGTAAAGCCACTTGTGTGAAAAACACATGTTGCTTTATCCATTCACTACGTCTTGAAAAGTAAAAGTGCATGTGAATTGGCAGATCGCTTCTATCTAGATTTATGAAAGACGTTCGACACTGTCCACATCACCAACTACCAACGAAGTTACACAGGTTGAACAAAAATGTGGAAACATCAAAAATACAACACATTAGCATGCCTAATACAGTGTATGAAAATGGTTGGCATTCAAAACAGCTTCCAGTCGTCTGCTTCACGTCTGCTGTGCAGCGAGCTACCTTAATTTAAGTATTAACTGTATTTTTCTTACTTGTCACTTCTTCTTCCGTGTGTATTTGCTTTTAGGAAGCTTTAATTGTCGGGTGGTATTAATAGTGTTCCATAGATTTCGTGTTTGTTTTGAATACAGTCAGAGAGAGTCCCTTTAGTCAGCCATAGTTAGTGTCAGTGTCGTCGTAACCGCCGTCTGCTTCACGTCTGCTGTGCAGCGAGCTACCTTAATTTAAGTATTAACTGTATTTTTCTTACTTGTCACTTCTTCTTCCGTGTGTATTTGCTTTTAGGAAGCTTTAATTGTCGGGTGGTATTAACAGTGTTCCGTAGATTTCGTGTTTGTTTTGAATACAGTCAGAGAGAGTCCCTTTAGTCAGCCATAGTCAGTGTCAGTTTCGTTGTAACCGCCGTCTGCTTCACGTCTGCTGTGCAGCGAGCTACCTTAATTTAAGTATTAACTGTATTTTTCTTACTTGTCACTTCTTCTTCCGTGTGTATTTGCTTTTAGGAAGCTTTAATTGTCGGGTGGTATTAATAGTGTTCCATAGATTTCGTGTTTGTTTTGAATACAGTCAGAGAGAGTCCCTTTAGTGAGCCATAGTGCCAGTAGTGCTAGTGTTTGTTTTCAATACAGTCCAGAGACAGGTAGTGCTATTTTCATTCTTTTCTGCAAGAAGTGGCTAGCAACCACAGTTTAGTGAATAAACAGCCGCCTTTAGTGAATTAGCAGTCTAGTTAAAGGTTGATTAAGTCTCTTCATTAAATTGATTCCTTAGAATGGATAGGATGTGTGACTGCTGTGTACGGACGCAGGAGGAGCTGGCCACTGTTCGCGAACAGCTGAGCCTGTTGATGGCCGTGGTCAGCCGTCTTCAGGCTGCTGCCTCGGAGTGTAGCGGCAGTGGGGAGTCTGGTGCGTCGCAAGGTACACCCCAGGTGTTAAATGCTTCACCCACTGTCCCTGCTGTCGAGACATCTTCGCGGGTACCGGGCGCGGTTGGGCCACCCTCTCCCCAAGGGGAGTGGCGGGTTCAGCGGCGTTCGCGGCGCACGAGGCGGAGGGTCAATGTGGAGGCTGGCCGTGTGGCATCGCCCGCTCTGCCTGTGAGTCGACATGTGGCTGCTCCTTCAGCAAGGTCCGAGCAGGCACACGAGGGGAGGGGTTTATTAGTTATTGGGAGCTCCAACGTTAGGCGGGTGATGGAGCCCCTTAGGGAAATAGCGGGAAGGTCGGGGAAGAAGGCCAGTGTTCACTCTGTCTGCTTGCCGGGGGGTCTCATCCGAGATGTGGAGGAGGCCCTACCGGCGGCGATAGAGAGCACTGGGTGCACCCGACTGCAAATTGTTGCTCATGTCGGCACCAATGACTCCTGCCGTCTGGGTTCAGAGGTCATCCTCAGTTCGTACAGGCGGTTGGCGGAATTGGTGAAGGCGGAAAGCCTCGCTCGCGGGGTGGAATCAGAGCTAACTATTTGTAGTATCGTTCCCAGAACCGATCGCGGTCCTCTGGTTTGGAGCCGAGTGGAAGGCTTAAACCAGAGGCTCAGACGATTCTGCGGAGATCTGGGGTGCAAATTTCTCGACCTCCGCTATCGGGTGGAGAAATGTAGGGTCCCCTTGAATAGGTCAGGCGTGCACTACACGCCGGAAGCGGCTACAAGGGTAGCGGAGTGCACATGGGGGTTTTTTAGGTTAGAGAATCCCCTCCCTAGGTCCGACAAGACGCCTCCTGAGACGCGGCAAGGTAGGAGTAGGCAAAATGCAACAGGGAATAACAATATTAATGTGATAATAGTAAACTGCAGGAGCGTCTATAGAAAGGTCCCAGAACTGCTCTCATTAATAAACGGTCACAACGCCCATATAGTACTAGGGACAGAAAGTTGGCTGAAACCAGACGTAAACAGTAATGAAATCCTAAACTCAGATTGGAATGTATACCGCAGAGACAGGCTGAACAGTGAAGGGGGAGGCGTGTTTATAGCGATAAGAAGTGCAATAGTATCGAAGGAAATTGACGGAGATCCGAAATGTGAAATGATTTGGGTGAAGGTCACGGTTAAAGCAGGCTCAGACATGGTAATTGGATGTCTCTATAGGCCCCCTGGCTCAGCAGCTGTTGTGGCTGAGCACCTGAAGGATAATTTGGAAAATATTTCGAGTAGATTTCCCCACCATGTTATAGTTCTGGGTGGAGATTTTAATTTGCCGGATATAGACTGGGAGACTCAGATGTTCATTACGGGTGGCAGGGACAAAGAATCCAGTGAAATTTAAGTGCTTTATCTGAAAACTACCTTGAGCAGTTAAACAGAGAACCGACTCGTGGCGATAACATATTAGACCTTCTGGTGACAAACAGACCCGAACTATATGAAACAGTTAATGCAGAACAGGGAATCAGCGATCATAAAGCGGTTACGGTATCGATGATTTCAGCCGTAAATAGGAATATTAAAAAGGTAGGAAGATTTTTCTGTTTAGAAAAAGTGACAAAAAGCAGATTTCAGACTACCTGACGGCTCAACACAAAAGCTTTGTCTCAAGTACAGATAGTGTTGATGATCAGTGGACAAAGTTCAAAACCATCGTACATTATGCGTTAGATGAGTATGTGCCAAGCAAGATCGTAAGAGATGGAAAAGAGCCACCGTGGTACAACAACCGAGTTAGAAAACTGCTGCGGAAGCAAAGGGAACTTCACAGCAAACATAAACATAGCCAAAGCCTTGCAGACAAACAAAAATTACGCGAAGCGAAATGTAGTGTGAGGAGGGCTATGCGAGAGGCGTTCAATGAATTCGAAAATAAAGTTCTATGTACTGACTTGGCAGAAAATCCTAAGAAATTTTGGTCTTATGTCAAAGCGGTAGGTGGATCAAAACAAAATGTCCAGACACTCTGTGACCAAAATGGTACTGAAACAGAGGATGACAGACTAAAGGCCGAAATACTAAATGTCTTTTTCCAAAGTTGTTTCACAGAGGAAGATTGCACTGTAGTTCCTTCTCTAGATTGTCGCACAGATGACAAAATGGTAGATATCGAAATAGACGACAGAGGGATAGAGAAACAATTAAAATCGCTCAAAAGAGGAAAGGCCTCTGGACCTGATGGGATACCAGTTCAATTTTACACAGAGTACGCGAAGGAACTTGCCCCCCTTCTTGCAGCGGTGTACCGTAGGTCTCTAGAAGAGCGTAGCGTTCCAAAGGATTGGAAAAGGGCACAGGTCATCCCCGTTTTCAAGAAGGGACGTCGAACAGATGTGCAGAACTATAGACCTATATCTCTAACGTCGATCAGTTGTAGAATTTTGGAACACGTATTATGTTCGAGTATAATGACTTTTCTGGAGACTAGAAATCTACTCTGTAGGAATCAGCATGGGTTTCGAAAAAGACGGTCATGTGAAACCCAGCTCGCACTATTCGTCCACGAGACTCAGAGGGCCATAGACACGGGTTCACAGGTAGATGCCGTGTTTCTTGACTTCCGCAAGGCGTTCGATACAGTTCCCCACAGTCGTTTAATGAACAAAGTAAGAGCATATGGACTATCAGACCAATTGTGTGATTGGATTGAGGAGTTCCTAGATAACAGGACGCAGCATGTTATTCTCAATGGAGAGAAGTCTTCCGAAGTAAGAGTGATTTCAGGTGTGCCGCAGGGGAGTGTCATAGGCCCGTTGCTATTCACAATATACATAAATGACCTGGTGGATGACATCGGAAGTTCACTGAGGCTTTTTGCAGATGATGCTGTGGTGTATCGAGAGGTTGTAACAATGGAAAATGGTACTGAAACGCAGGAGGATCTGCAGCGAATTGACGCATGGTGCAGGGAATGGCAATTGAATCTCAATGTAGACAAGTGTAATGTGCTGCGAATACACAGAAAGATAGATCCTTTATCATTTAGCTACAAAATAGCAGGTCAGCAACTGGAAGCAGTTAATACCATAAATTATCTGGGAGTACGCATTAGGAGTGATTTAAAATGGAATGATCATATAATGTTGATCGTCTGTAAAGCAGATGCCAGACTGAGATTCATTGGAAGAATCCTAAGGAAATACAATCCAAAAACAAAGGAAGTAGGGTACAGTACGCTTGTTCGCCCACTGCTTGAATACTGCTCAGCAGTGTGGGATCCGTACCAGATAGGGTTGATACAAGACATAGAGAAGATCCAACGGAGAGCAGCGCGCTTCGTTACGGGATCATTTAGTAATCGCGAAAGCGTTACGGAGATGATAGATAAACTCCAGTGGAAGACTCTGCCGGAGAGACGCTCAGTAGCTCGGTACGGGCTTTTGTCAAAGTTTCAAGAACATACCTTCACCGAAGAGTCAAGCAGTACATTGCTCCCTCCTACGTATATCTCGCGAAGAGACCATGGGGATAAAATCAGAGAGATTAGAGCCCGCACAGAGGCATACCGACAATCCTTCTTTCCACGAACAATACGAGACCGGAATAGAAGGGAGAACCGATAGAGGTACTGAAGGTACCCTCCGCCACACACCGTCAGGTGGCTTGCGGAGTATGGATGTAGATGTAGAATATGGGTTCAAATCAAATGGCTGTAAGCACTATGGGACTTAACATCTGAGGTCATCAGTCCCCTAAACTTAGAAACTACTTAAACCTAATTAACCTAAGGACATCACACATATCCATGCTGGTGGTAGAATTCAAACCTGCGACCGTAGCAGCAGCGCGGTTCCGTACTGAAGCGCCTAAAACAGCTCGGCCAAAGCGGCCATGATAAATATGGGTCCCGTATGGTTTGTAAGGGAATCTTATAACACACTTTCCGCAAAATAGTGGCAAGTTCAAGAAACGATGATGGAGGTACGTAGCTCGAGATTATGCACCCTTCTCTCCAAAGTAGACCACAAAGGTTCAATAACATTGAAATCTGACGACTGCGGCGACCACGGGAGATGCGACTGTCCATCCTTGTCCTCTCAAACCAGTCTGCATGAACAGCGGTTTCGTCCTCTTGCAACACAGTATCACCACTGGGGAACAAACAATGCACTGTGACATGATCACGTAAAACGGTCACATAATCCTTGGCGGTCATGCGACCTTGCACAGAATCCATGGGGCCAAAGGATTACCGTGGTATGGCAGCCCAAATCATAACTGAACTTGCAACATGTTTGATTCTTGGGACGTAAACTCAGCCAGAATCCGGAAAATGTGCAAGACCCATCTGACCACATGACTATCTCCAACAAGACTCATCTGACGAAATGACTATCTCCAGCAAGACCCACCTGACCAAATGACTATCTCTAACAAGACCCATTTGACCAATTGACTATCTCCAAAAAGACCCATCCGACCAAATGATTACCTCCAACAAGACCCATCCAACCAAACGACTATCTCCAACAAGACCCATTTGACCAATTGACTATCTCCAAAAAGACCCATCTGACCATATGACTACCTCCAACAAGACCCATCCGACAAAATGACTATCTCCAAAAAGACCCATCTGACCATATGACTACCTCCAACAAGACTCATCCGACCAAATGACTGTCTTCCATTGCTCCACAGTCCAGATTTTATGGCTTCGACGCCACATTTTCCTGTCATGGGAACTTGCGGCACTGATGAGTGGTCTTGGAATTGTGGCTTGAGCTGCAATTCCGTGCTCATGAAGCTCCCTTCTTGTTGTTTTGGTGTTGACAGTGTTCGCGAATCGACATTCAGTTCTGGAGTGACTTTTTCGTCACAATCCTCATGAATGACCGTCTGTCACGATGACTCAACACACACATCAGTTAGCGTTGTGGATTAGCGGACAATATTTTCCCGCTTTCCCTGTAGGCACTATAGATCTTCGATACCGTGCCTCGTGAAACACTAAACACCTCGGCTGCCTTGGTTATGGAAGCTCTAACAATTTGCCCACATTCGATTTCACTCAGCTCCGATCTGATGCACTCACAACTGCAGAGAACACTGTTGTGACTACGACTGGTACATGAAACGTATTGGGGGCATCACAGCGATGCCGCTTGTGGTCAAATACGACAGTGGAAGTTTGGCTACCGTCCGTATGCAATGAGTCTTCAAGCGAGACTGCATGCAAAGCACTTTTGTGCTCCATCCTAGAATAGTACTCGAGTGTGTAGGAACCATACCAAATAGGACTAAAAGGGAGTGTTGAAAGGATGCGAAGAATGGCAGCGCGAATGGTCACAGTTTTTTTGACCTATGGGAAAGTATCTCAAAGATGTTCAAAGAACTGGAATGGCAGACACTTGAAGACAGAAGTAAAGTATCCCGCGAAAGCGTACTTATAAAGTTTCTAGAATCAACTTAAAGTGATGAATCTAGTTATGTATTACAACCCTCCAGGACCGTTCAGACATCGACTGCGAAGACAAGATTAGACCAATTACAAGGTGCACTCAAGCGTTTAAGCAACCATTCTTCCCGTGCCCCACACATAAATGGAACGAGAAAAAGCCCCTATAACGGATTCAGTGGGATGTACCCCTTGCCATGAACTTCACAGTCATTTTGAAAATGTAGATGTAGATGTGACAATGAGTGGCAGCAAAGAATTTTAGCGGCCCAAGGTGGGACACAGCATCTCCTTCGTTTTTTGTCCCGTCTTGGGCTCCTAAAATACTTTTCCTTCCTACCTTTCCAACTAGATGGCAGAGACTGTTTTAGGTATGATTCGTAAGATAAATGTTACACAGTGTTATCACACTTTAAACTTCGAATGTGTGAATTACAGCATTCTCGTAAGTAAATTACACTACTGGCCACTAAAATTGCTACACCAAGAAGAAATGCAGATCATAAACGGGTATTCATCGGACAAATATATTATACTAGAACTGACATGTGATTACATTTTCACGCAATTTGGGGGCATAGATCCTGAGAAATCAGTACCCAGAACAACCACCTCTGGCTGTAATAACGGCCTTGATACGCGTGGGCATTGAGTCAAACAGAGCTTGGATGGTGTGTACAGCCACAGCTGTACATAACACGATACCACAGTTCATCAAGAGTAGTGACTGGCTATTGTGACGAACCAGTTGCTCGGCCACCATTGATCAGACGTTTTCAATTGGTGAGAGATCTGGGGAATGTGCTGGCCAGGGCAGCAATCGAACATTTTCTGTATCCAGAAAGGCCCGTACAGGACCGGCAACATGCGGTCGTGCATTATCCTGCTGAAATGTAGGGTTTCGCAGGGATCGAATGAAGGGTGGAGCCACGGGTCGTAACACATCTGAAATGTAACGTCCACTGTTCAAAGTGCCGTCAATGCGAACAAGAGGTGACCGAGAAGTGTAACCAATGGCACCCCATACCATCACGCCGGGTGATACGCCAGTATGGTGATGACGAATACACGCTTCCAATGTGCGTTCACCGCGATGTCGCCAAACACGGATGCGACCATCATGATGCTGTAAACAGAACCTGGATTCATTGGAAAAAATGACGTTATGCCATTCGTGCACCCAGGTTCGTCGTTGAATACACCATCACAGGGGCTCCTGTCTGTGATGCAGCGTCAAGGGTAACCGCAGCCATGGTCTCTGAGCTGATAGTCCATGCTGCTGCAAACGTCGTCGAACTGTTCGTGCAGATGGTTGTTGTAGTGTTGGCAGAAGAGCCAACACCCTGTTGCTAGAGGAGGCCGAAATACACGCGTTCAAAGCTCACGCAGACTGGCGTGAGGTCTGGAACAATTAAAGGAGTTGAGTCTAATAAATAAAGAAAGTAGTGGCTTGAATACTTAACTTTAATCCATAATTGTAGAACATCGCTCTTGATGATACATGCTTCACAATATAAATATCAATTGAATACGGCACCTTGCTAGGTCGTAGCAAATGACGTAGCTGAAGGCTATGCTAACTATCGTCTCGGCAAATGAGAGCGTAATTTGTCAGTGAACCATTGCTATGAACGTCGGCTGTACAACTGGGGCGAGTGCTAGTAAGTCTCTCTAGACCTGCCGTGTGGCGGCCCTCGGTCTGCGATCACTGACAGTGGCGACACACGGGTCCGACGTATACTACCGGACCGCGGCCGATTTAAAGGCGACCACCTAGCAAGTGTGGTGTCTGGCGGTGACACCACATTACTCCCCCGCAAATCGGCGTACGGTTGTGTTATAAGGCTTCCGCCCGCCGTGGGGAGGACCCCATGTTGACGTATGCGACGAGGTGGGGAGCCTGACAACAGGCAAGGCTGTGCCACCCGCACCCGGCCATTCGGTCCAAGGGGATCTAGGAAACGCCTGAAAACCTAGTCCAGGGTGCACGCCAACATGTGGTGTATGCGCCCTTAGAGAGACAGGAGGGGCCGAAGGGTCGACCTCCATCGGGGCGGTGCACCCGACGGTCGAAGACGACATCTGGTCCGGAGCGGGCAAGAGTTCCATGTCGGAGGACAGCTGGTCACGGGAATCGATCGGCGGCGCGGGACCCAGGGAGGCGCCCGGCGGCTGCAGCGACACGTCCACTGCGGGCGGCGCCGGCGGGAGAACAGGCGGCGGCGGCGGCGCGTCGCCATGGGGCAAAACGGAAGGCATCGTCGGTAACACCCGGGGATGAGGCGAACCAGTAGATGGGTCCCCAGGGCGCTGACATGACGGCACCGTCGCTGAAAGCAGACGGGGAGCGGCAGAACCCGTGCGACGACAGAGGCGCAGCTGATTGAGATGCCGACGCACCTCACCAGAGGCCCCCAAAACCAGATACATAGCGCGGCCGAGGCAGCGAAGAATGCGCCCTGCGAGCCAACGCCGTGAACCTCGATAGTTGCGATAGTAGACAATGTCGTCTGGGGCAAAAGCAGGTGGCTGCCGCTGCACAGGAACCTGATGTGGCGGATGCAGCAAAGACATCAAGGTTCGATGAGGACGACCGTGGAGCAACTCAGCCGGCGAACGACCATCTCGGGGCTGAGAGCGATACGAGGACAAAAAGAGCAATAACGCATCCTCCCGAGAATGCGACTCTTTTAACTTCAACATCTGTGACTTGAAAGTCCGGACCAGTCGTTCAGCGGCACCGTTTGACTGAGGCGAAAACGGCGCGGATGTCAGATGTTGAATACCATTGGCCTTGCAGAATGACTGAAATTCTGCGGACATGAATTGTGGGCCATTGTCGGAAACAATAGTCTGTGGAAGACATGCAATACAAAAGATAGCGGATAATGCTTGGATGGTGGCAGATGACGTCGTGGAAGACATCCGGACAACAAAAGGAAAATTACTGAATGAATCGACAACAACCAACCATCAAGCATTCCAGAACAGACCAGCAAAATCGATGTGTAAGCGTTGCCAAGGGGAAGTGGCTTTCGGCCATGCAAAGAATTTCCGCGGTGGCGCGGATTGTAGTTCGGCACACGCCATGCAAGAAGAGCACATATTCGTAATCGCAGCATTGATTCCGAACCAAGTACAGTGCTGACGAGCAAGTTGTTTCGTTCGCACTATACCCCAATGTCCTTGGTGAAGAAGCCGTAAGACAGAGGACTGTAACGAACGTGGGACCACGACCCTGGACTGATCATTATCAGAACGCAACAGCAAAACACCACGTCGAACAAAAAGTCTCTCCTTGTGAGCAAAAAATCGGCGAACCAACGGATCCTCGATCCATGACTTCGACAAGGGCCATTGCGTAGCAACAAACGCAAAACGGTAGCAAGGACAGGGTCAGCAGCTGTGGCCGTAGCTACACGGACGAAAATCGATCGGAAACGATTCGACCACGTCATCGGTTTCCGCATCAATAAACATGCAAGCAAGTTCAGAAGAATCGAATGCTCTATCCTCAGCAACAGGCAAACGGGACAACGCATCGCCGTTTCCGTGCTTAGCAGTGGACCGATACAAGATATCGTAGCGGTACTGCGAGAAAAAAATAGACCAGCGAATGAATTTCTGCGCTGTACATAGAGGTACAGGCTTGGTCGGATGAAAAAGCGATGTCAAAGGTTTGTGGTCTGTGATGATGGTAAAGTGACGACCATACAAGAAATCTTGAAACTTAGTAACACCAAAGACGAGAGCCAAAGCTTCTTTCTCGATCTGGGAATAATTGCTTTGCGCAGACGAGAGCAATTTGGACGCAAAGGCAATAGGGCGATCGTGTGATCCATCTTTGTGCGCAAGCACAGCACCGATCCCGAAATCCGATGCATCTACCATCAACAAAAGGGGTTTCTGGGGATCGAATGGCGTAAGGCAAGTATTGGAAAGCAATGCCGATTTCAACTGGCGAAAGGCGCGTTCGCATTCCGTCGTCCAGACAAACGGAACACCTTTACGGCGTAAGCGATGAAGCGGAGCTGAAATGGAAGAGGCATGTGGAACATATTTATGATAATAGTTGATTTTTCCCAGCACACTCTGTAGCTGCTTCAAATTCTGCGGCGATGGCAAGTCTTGTATGGTACGGAGGTGCTCTGGACTGGGATGTATGCCTTGGGCATTGATTACATGTCCCAGATAGGGTAAGTCACGAGCAAAAAACACACATTTGTCCTTCCGCAAGCGAAGACCATTTTGTCGCAAGACCTGAAATAATGTTCTGAGATTGGCTAAATGTTCTTCTTCTGTCTTTCCGGAGATCACAATATCGTCCAGATAGTTTGCCGCAGTAGGGACCGACGCACAAACAGTTTGCAGATATTGCTGAAACAATGCAGGGGCGGATGCACACCCGAATGGCAGTCTTTTAAATCTATACAAACCAAGATGCGTGTTAACCACCAAAACGCGCTGGGATTCTTCGTCCACCGGTATTTGCAAGTACGCATCTGCGAGGTCCAACTTCGAAAAATATTTACCCGGGCACAGTTTGTCAAAAAGATCTTTCGGGCGGGGTAAAGGATAGGTTGCAATCACTAGTTGTGGATTCACCGTTGCCTTGAAGTCCACACAAAGTCTCAATTTTCCGGAAGGTTTTGGCAAAATTACTAAGGGTGATGCCCAGAGAGAAGCCTGCACACGTTCAATCCCACCTTGTGATTCCAAATTGTGTAATGTTCTTGCGACCTCATCACGCAATGCGTGGGGAACATTGTGCGCTCGGAAAAATTTCGGTTGCGCGTTTACCTTCAGTTCCAAATGTGCTTCATAGTTCTTAGCGCAACCAAGGCCCGGTGCAAAAATGTCAGCAAATTCTTCACATAGGCGAGAAACACTGGCTGAAGGCACAGTCTGGTTCACTGATAGGACCTGATTGACTATAGACAAGTTAAACAACTGAAATAAATCCAAACCAAACAAGTTCACTGCAGAAGAAGAACGAAGTACGTAAAATGACACAAGTTTTGTTTGTCCCTTGTATGTTGCAAGAAGGCTGCACTGTCCTAACACAGGGATATTCTGACCGGAATAACTATTTAACTGAACATTTGCGGCACACAACGGAGGTGTGCCCAGTTGTTTGTACGTGTGGTTATTGATTAGTGAAACTGCAGCTCCGGTATCGAGCTGGAACGGTATGACCTTGCCATGAAAGTCCAAATCTACAAAAAGTTTATTGTCCTGCTGATGACAAGAGCGACTGTCTCGTGCAACGTAAACAGACACTGGTACAGAATCACTTGCAAATTGACGTGATTTCCGGCGACGTCGACGCACACTTTTCGTGGGATGAATACAGTCACTGTGAGAGAGAGTGGCACTGGGCGGAGTGGAATTAACTACATGAATTTCCATGGGCGAAAGGTCACGAGCCTGAGTAGTCTTGGTTCGATTCCGATTCCGGCGCAAAGCAAAGGGCCTGGAATGGTTGTTAGTGTCCGATCTAAGCTTTTTCTGGCAAACACTCTGAACATGTACTTTTTTATTACAGAAAAAGCAAACAGCTTGGCGTGACGGGCAATTGTCACGCGAATGTCTAGTTGCACACCGCAGGCATGACTTTAGCACTGCATTTGCTTGCTGGCGCGGCAAACGTAGCGGAGAGCTTGGCGGCAGCTGCACGGACGAGCGCAAGGGCTGTTTACTGTTCCGTGCAGCTCGCCCGGCGGGCCGGTTAACGTGACACACGGCTGGCGAAGTTTCAAATGATTCCTGAGCAAAGTCAAGTGTGTCTTGCCGATCCAATATGTCGATCACTTGTTGAAGGGAGGGATTGACTAGTTTCAAAATCTGTTCCCTTATACGAACATCAGAAACGTTCTGTGCAATTGCATCACGCACCACAGTATCTGAATAAGGGAAACCACATTCACACTCAAAAGCACAATCCCTAGTAAGGCCTTGCAAAGTTGCAACCCACTCCCGATTAGTCCGACCGGCCGTACGTTTTGTACGAAAGAACGTATACCTTTTTGCAACGACATTGACTGATTCTTTGAAATATGCATCTAATGCAGACAAAATTTCGTCGTAGGACAGAGTTGCTACGTCGCGCTGGGGAAATAATTTCACTATCACTCGGTACGTGTGCACCCCGACGGATGCTAACAGAAAAGGCTGCCGCTCGTTACCTTGAATTCTGAAGGCGGCGAGATGGAATCCAAATTGGCGTGACCACTCCGTCCAGCTTTCCAGTGCCGCATCAAAAGGACGAAAAGGTGGTGCAACTGCATGTTGTGGCTGCGGTAGCGGTGAAGCGGCGGCTGCCGCATCGTTTTGCAGTGCACGTTGACCCTGGACGAGCTGTCCAAGGGCATCCAATATGGCCTGCGTCTGCTGATTCTGCAAGCGATAAAATTCGGACAGTACACCTGGAGATTGTGGCGAAGCTATGACAAGTAAATTAGGGCAATACGAACGCTAAATCCTCGTTGCCAATGTAGTGTTGGCAGAAGAGCCAACACCCTGTTGCTAGAGGAGGCCGAAATACACGCGTTCAAAGCTCACGCAGACTGGCGTGAGGTCTGGAACAATTAAAGGAGTTGAGTCTAATAAATAAAGATAGTAGTGGCTTGAATACTTAACTTTAATCCATAATTGTAGAACATCGCTCTTGATGATACATGCTTCACAATATAAATATCAATTGAATGCGGTGCCTTGCTAGGTCGTAGCAAATGACGTAGCTGAAGGCTATGCTAACTATCGTCTCGGCAAGTGAGAGCGTAATTTGTCAGTGAACCATTGCTATGAACGTCGGCTGTACAACTGGGGTGAGTGCTAGTAAGTCTCTCTAGACCTGCCGTGTGGCGGCGCTCGTTCTGCGATCACTGACAGTGGCGACACGCGGGTCCGACGTATACTACCGGACCGCGGCCGATTTAAAGGCGACCACCTAGCAAGTGTGGTGTCTGGCGGTGACACCACAGTTGTTGTCTTGCAAACGTCCCCATCTGTTGACTCAGGGATCGGGACGTGGCTGCACGATCCGTTACAGCCATGCGGATAAGATGCCTGACATCTCGACTGCTAGTCATACGAGGCCGTAGGGATCCAGCACGGCGTTCCGTATTACCCTCCTGAAACTACCGATTCCATATTCTGCTAACAGTCATTGGATCTCGACCAACGCGAGCAGCAATGTCGCTATTAGATAAACAGCAATCGCGATAGGCTACAATCCGACCATTATCAAAGTCGGAAACGTGATGCTACGCATTTCTCCTCCTTACACGAGGCATCACAACAACGTTTCACCAGGCAACGCCGGTCAACTGCTGTTTGTGTATGAGAAATCGGTTGGAAACTTTCCTCATGTCAGCACGTTGTAGGTGTCGCCACCGGCGCCAACCTTGTGTGAATGCTCTGAAAAGTTATTCATTTGCATATCACAGCATCTTCTTCCTGTCGGTTAAATTTCGCGTCTGTAGCACGTCATATTCGTGATGTAGCAATTTAAATGGCCAGTAGTGTAGAATATTATGTTATCTAAGGCAGTGCTACGAAATGGTTCAGCTCTTAACGAACTAATAGGAGATACAGGGTGTCGATGCAAAATAGATATGGAGTAAGCAATCAGTCTTCGTCTGACTGGGCATTAATTACATGTGGTGTTCCTCAAGGTTGCACCCTGAGTCCGTTGCTTTTTTTTTTTTTTTTTTGCGTACCTGAATGACTTCTCGGCTTTTCCATTGCCAGATGCTAAGTTTGTTTTGTTTGCAGGTGATTCAAACCTTGCAATAAATAGCAAGGCAAGCACAGATTTAGAAATGGCTGCTAATCAAGTTTTCACTGACATTAATAAATTGTTTAAAACTATTTCACTGCCATTAAACTTTGAAAAGACCCAATACATGCAGTTCAGAACCTGTAAGAGATTTCCTTCCAGTATGACTACACCATATGAAGACATGGAGCTAGAAGAGGTTGACAGTGTTAAATTTCTGTAATTAAAACTCGATAGTAAAGTCAGTTGGGACGGGCATAGAACAGAAGTCTGTTTTTGCAATACGAATGATCTCAGAGGTTGGAGATATAAATATAAAATAGTGCATACTTTGCTTACATTCATTCTATAATGTCATATGGGACCATATTCTGGGGTAACTTGCCAAACCGAGCAAAAGTTTTTAGAGTGCAAAAGCGAGTAGTAAGACTTACTTGTGTAAATTCAAGAACATCACGTAGAAATCTGCTCAAGGAACTGATTATTCTAACCACTGCTTCTTAGCATATTTATTCCTTAACGAAATAATATCTCTATTTCGAATCGATAGCTCAATACATTGTATCAACACAAGAAATTAGAATAATCTACATAAAGACCTAAAATCGCTTACCTTGGTCCAATATTCAGGAACAAACATTTTCAATAATTTCTCAGATTTTTGGTAGGTAACTCCTTCTACTCTATAAATGAATATCTTGATAGGGACTGTTAGACTAGCTTAACTAAAAATGTCTGTTAGATCAAGTTTTGACAGCACTTGGTCTTAACTGTCAAGATTAGGTATTTTGCGTAAGATACATTTATTTAAAGTGCATATCTTGACAATATCCTGACATATGATTAGGGAAGTCAGTTTTATATTCTCATGTTCTATGTTTTTTATGTTATACTTTCTGACATGTTCCGCGCCCATGAGAATCATCTCATTTTTAGGCCTGTGGAACGAAAACCGAATCTAATCTAATCTAATCTTACCTAATCACGATTAATTCTGTTCTGCGTGTGCACGCTGGACAAAAACTTAGTCGCCGGGGGGAGAGATTACGCTAATACCGTGTACCAGCACATCTAGTCTTAATAAAGGCCTCATTTCGGCTAGGAAGAGAATCCCGTAGGTTCTTCTGGCATGTCATATGCAGGTGAAGCCACGCATTAATGATTGCACGCCATAGCGCTATCAAAATAAGAAGAGGGAGGGGGGATGTAGATTTGAGCTGCTGTTCCAATCAGTCCCAGACATTTTCGGGGAGACTGAGGTAGGGTGATTTAGCTGGCTAGTGCGGCTACCGTAGGGTGCCTGAGTGTTTGTTAAACCAGTAAAGTGTGCAGCAATGTGAACATGACTATTTTCATCTTGGAAGATGGACATCTCCAACGTCTACGTCTACATTTACGTGATTACTCTGCTATTCACAATAAAGTGCCTGTAAGACGGTTCAGTGAACCACCTTTATGCTGTCTCTCTACCGTTCCACTCTCGAACGGCGCGCGGGAGAAACGAGTTCTTAAATTTTTCTGCGCCAGCCCTGATTTCTCTTATGTTATCGCGTTGATCATTTCTCCCTATGAAGGTGGGTGCCAACAGAATGTTTTCGCAATCGGAGGAGAAAACTGGTGATTGAAATTCCATGAGAAGATCCCGTCGCAACGAAAAACGCCTTTGTTTTAATGACTGCAACTCCAATTTCCGCATCATGTCTGTGACACTATCTCCCCTATTTCGCGATAATACAAAACGAGCTGCCCTTCTTTGTACTTCTTCGATGTCATCTGTCGGTCCCACCTGATGCGGATCCCACACTGCACAGCAATACTCCAGAATAGGGCGGAGAATCGTAGTGTAAGCAGTCTCTTTGGTAGACCTGTTGCATCTTCTAAGTGTTCTGCCAATGAATCGCAGTCTTTGGTTTGCTCTACCCACAATATTATCTATGTGAGCGTTCCAATTTAGGTTATTTGTAATTGTAATCCGTAAGTATTTAGCTGAATTTACAGCCCTCAGATTTGTGTGACATCGCGTAATCGAAATTTAGCGGATTTCTTTTAGTACTCATGTCAATAATTTCACACTTTTCATTATTCAGGGTCAATTGCCACGTTTCGCACCATACAGATATCTTATCTAAATCATTTTGCAAGTCGTTTTGATCATTTGATGACTTTACAAGACGGTAAATGACAGCATCATCTGCAAAAAATCTAAGGCGGCTACTCAGATTGTCTCCTATGTCGTTAATGGTTCAAAAATGGTTCAAATGGCTCTGAGCACTATGGGACTTAACATCTGAGGTCATCAGTCCCCTAGAACTTGGAAATGCTTAAAGTTAACTGACCTAAGGACATCACACACATCCATGCCTGAGGCAGGATTCGAACCTGCGAGCGTAACAGTCTCGCAGTTCCGGGCTGAAGCGCCTAGAACCGCTCGGCTACCGCGGCCGGCTATGTCGTTAATATGGATCAGGAACAATAGAGGACCTATGACACTTCATTGGGGAACGCCGGATATTACTTGTGTTTTACTCGATGACTTTCCGTCTATTACTACGCACTGTGACCTTTCTGACTGGAAATCACGAATCCAGTCGCACAACTGAAGCGATACTCTGTAGGCACGCAGTTTGGTTAGAAGACGCTTGTGTGGAAAGGTGTCTAAAGCCTTCTGGAAATCTAAAAATATGGAAACAATTTGACATCCCCTGTCGACAGCACTTATTACTTCATGAGAGTACTTCCAAAGCTTGCTTAGCATGAAGAAGTGGAAGAAAAGGCAACACCCAGTCATAATAATATTGAAATAAACATCTTGATTCATGCTCAAGGTAACCTGAATGGATGGTACCGATTCATTGGAAAACACACCCAGAAAACGTCACAGAACCGCTTCCGGCCTGAACTACACCCTCTACAGTCTACACGCTGTGGATTAAACGCCTCATTGCGTACTAGGTGCACTTGACACCTTGCGTTGCATTTCAGACCACGCTATATGCCTTCAACCACCTGCTACCCTGTTCTTGCGGTATTTGACCCACTGAATATGTGGAGCTTCATGTACCTGTGTGAGTAAGGCAGCATCCTACTTAAGCGTCAAAAGCGACGACAGCGAGCGACGTCTGGATACGCGAAACTCCAGGAACGAGGGGCAGCATCGGATGATAATTTCGGGTGTCCCGAGTGCGAGCGACGATCTCCCGCTACAAGATGGCTACTAGAGCTGTTTCTATAAAACAGCGCCCCTAAACTGTAGAATATTATAGCTCGATAGTAAGACAGAAAAATTGGATTTACTTAGGAAAATAAGGGATAAAGGAACACAGTGCAGCGCTACAGTCTGGAACCGAGCGACCGGTACGGTCGCAGGTTCGAATCCTGCCTCGGGCATGGATGTGTGTGATGTCCTTAGGTTAGTTAGGTTTAATTAGTTCTAAGTTCTAGGCGACTGATGACCTCAGAAGTTAAGTCGCATAGTGCTCAGAGCCATTTGAACACAGTGCATGGGGAGGTATCTTCATGGAGAATTTCGAAATTTATATCATCAACTACGAAGATCACCAGACAAATACTACAAAATACATGCATGATCAGGGAGACGTTCCACTAGCTCATCAAGAAAGTAGAGGCAAATGTTTCTTACATGGACAAGAACTTTTAACAGCTGGTAAGTGCTGAAGTGTGACTAGCTAGGATAAATACGGAAGAATGAGCGTCCTTCTGTATACGATACTTGTTGTGTAACGGAACCATTGTAGGCTAACAATAGGGATCATTGTTGGGTGTGTGTTCGATCCTGTCTACAACTGATATTTTAACTGACTCGGGTTATTGTTCTGTCACCACTGTTGTGTTCAAAATTTCATCTGTACTGTTTACACTGCATCTCAACGTGTGTTTTTAATGTGTCGCCAAAGTACTAGATCTTTAAGTGTATACTCACCTATCCCAGAACATTACACACATTAAATTCAGAATAAAACACAATAAACAACCATGAAATATCACAATTCATCAGAAGTCATTGTTAAGGCCAAGCGTTTCAATTAATCGACATTGTTTTCATAAGTAACGCACACAAAATTATTGAAAAGAAAGTCAAACATTTTGTGTAAGGATTTGTCGAAAAGTAAGAAATAAGACACATTAGAGAAACATCTGATACAACTCATTTTCTGTACATGAAAAGGCACGTCAGAGGTTTCTCTGATCTATTTTCTTTTTGGACAAACCATTTCACAAAATTAATATACATAATTGGGGACAAGTTGAAAATGTGTGCCCCGACCGGGACTCGAACCCAGGATCTCCTGCTTACATGGCAGACGCTCTATCCGATCTGAGCCACCGAGGGATGGATAGAGCGTCTACCATGTAAACAGGAGATCCTGGGTTCGATTCCCGATCGGGGCGCACATTTTCAACATGTCCCCAATGATATATATCAACGCCTGTTTGCAGCTAGGGTGTCGTTTTAATTATTTCATTCGAGAGAAGCTGAACAGTTATCAATGGTATCTGTTCATTCGGGAACAGATACTACCTTCATATATAGTTCACAAAATATTTGACCAATTTCATTCATTTTTTTATTTTCAAGTTTTATTCAGAAAGCATGTCTTATTGACACATCGTTTGCCTTTCTAGAGTCTTCTCGGAATCCTAAATTTAGCACTTAATTCGAAGGAAGCCTTTTAGACTGTTAATTAAAACAACAATGTATCTTTTATGAGAAAGACAGCCAGGCCTCGAAGAGAAGAACACTTCATTTACATAGCTAGCAGAAGCTGTTCGTGAAATATTTCATTTTTTTTTCTCAAATCGGTATTAAGTTTCCTTTGATAGCCCATCTGCTTATTTCTCACTCTTCGTTTGACTTTGAAAATTGGGACAAATACTCATTGTGTAGATTATAGGGAGTCTTGTTTTCCCTCCGCTCAAACATTTGACCATGATGTTTTAGTGTTAGTCATACAGCAAAATACGTCCTGTATATATAGTTCTCGGGCGAGACGTCGGATGTCATAGTGAAAACTCCACAAAATTTCGTCAGCGCAACTGGCCGGCATCTTCAGGTGCGACGAACACACTGCTAAGGCAGGACCAGGGCTCCCCATTTATGCCAGTTTTAGGCAGGAAGTGCGCATGCGTGGAGGCGCCAAATTCAATGGCCAATAGCGACGATATCAACTGATAGCTGGAAGGACAGTAACGCCACCTACAGGATGAAGAACCAAATACTTCGGCGCACGCGCGGAGGCTGCCGCCGCTGCTCTGCGCTGCCATCGGCAGCCCCAGCGACCTCCGTCGGAAGCCGCAAGCGGTACTGCGCGTCCACGTAGGTGCCTTGATTATCCTCCTGTTGTCAACAGAATATTTATGTTGCTGGCGAATCGTCGTCCGTCTTATGACCAAAAGTATTCCTCTCTGCTCGAAGCGACTTCAATATGGCCAGTGCAGGATCCCATGCTGAACTAAGCTGAAAGCCCGTGTCTCTGTTTACAAGATTCGTCAAGCTACGTATTTCCACTGCTTCCTTAATAACACTGTCCCAGTACGAACTCGTCGATGCGAGAATTTTTGTATGTAGGTAATTCATAGAATGGCCTGTACTGAGACAATGCTCGGCCACTGCAGACTTTTCTGGTTGCTCCAGACGAGTGTAGCGTCGGTGTTCAGTGCATCTCTCTTCTACAGTGCGACAAGTTTGTCCGATGTACGACATGCCGCAGCTACAAGGAATCTCGTAAATACCGGGTCTTCTTAGGCCAAGGCTGTCCTTAGAGGAGCCCAAGAGAGCTCTGAGTTTTGCCGGCGGACGAAAAACACATTTAACTTTATGCCTCTTCAATAGTCTTCCTATTGTTGAAGAGACACCGCCGATGTATGGCAAGATGACCATTCCCCTTTGTTCTTCGCCTTCTTCCACTTCCTCACGTTGGGTAACCCGCTTTGGTTGTAAGGCACGGCGAATCTCCTGTTCGGAGTATCCATTTTGTTGGAAAATGGTACGCAGATGGAGTAGCTCATTGGATAAGCTGTCTGAGTCTGATATGGCTCGTGCTCTGTGGACCAACGTCCTCAGTACGCCACTTCGTTGCGAAGGATGGTGACAGCTGGTGGCCTGTAAGTATAAGTCCGTATGTGTTGGTTTACGGTACACTGAGTGACCTAACGTGCCATCTTCTTTTCTCCGTACCAACACGTCCAGGAATGGAAGTTCGCCGTTTTTCTCCATCTCCATCGTGAACTTGATGTTGGGATGAAGCGAGTTAAGATGCCCAAGAAAAACATTCAGCGATGCAATGCCGTGAGGCCAGATAACAAAGGTGTCGTCCACATATCGCCAAAAACACGTAGGTTTCAAATCCGACGTCTGGAGCGCTCTCTCCTCGAAGTCTTCCATGAAAAGATTAGCCACAATGGGAGACAGGGGACTACCCATTGCGACGCCGTCCGTCTGTTCAAAGTATTGTCCATTAAATAAAAAGTATGTCGAGGTGAGCACATGTTAGAATAACTCTAAACGTTCTCCATCCAGCTTCTCGCTAATGAGCAACAACGATTCCTGCAATGGTACACGAGTAAAAAGTGAGACTACGTCAAAACTCACGAGTATATCTGATGGTGCGAGTCGTAAGTTCTTGAGCCGACGAATAAAGTCTCGTGAGTTACGGATATGATGCTCACACTTTCCTACTAAAGGGCTCAATTGTGCTGCCAGATGTTTCGCGAGATTATACGTTGGTGCCCCGATATTACTCACAATAGGCCGCAGTGGCACATTATCCTTGTGAATTTTGGGCAATCCGTACAGCCTGGGAGGTACGGGCGCCTGTGTACGTAGTCTCTTAGCAACCACATCGGAGATCGTGCTGTTTTTGAGGAGCTCCAAAGTTTTCCGCTGAATTTTTGCTTTGGGGTCCTTATTTAGTGTGCGATATGCAGAGTCGTCTAGAAGCAGGTGCATCTTGCTCAGATACATCGACGTGGAGAGGATAACAGTCGCATTTCCCTTATCCGCCGACAAAATCACAATATCAGGATCTTCTCGTAGGGATCGAACCACTGACCTCTCTGCAGCTGTCAGATTGTTCTTAGGCACTTGAGCCCGTGTCAGAGCACGGCAAGTCTCCCGCCGGATCTCCTCGGCAGATTCCCTGGGAACTTTTAGGATGCCTTGTTTGATGGAGCTAATGATGTTCAGAACAGGTGGTGTCGTCGGAGTGGGTGCGAAGTTCAATCCTTTCTCCAGGACCGATACCGCCGCGTCAGGCAAAGGTTTGTCCGCTAGATTGTATACAGTTCGTCTACGAACTTCGTTGTTCTCTTCTTGTGGTAAACGGTCCCTGAAGCGATGAAACTTAGCAATTTCAGCGGAAAACTTATCAATTTCAGCGGAAAACTTTGTAGCTCCTCAAAAACAGCACGATCTCCGATGTGGTTGCTAAGAGACTACGTACACAGGCGCCCGTACCTCCCAGGCTGTACGGATTGCCCAAAATTCACAAGGATAATGTGCCACTGCGGCCTATTGTGAGTAATATCGGGGCACCAACGTATAATCTCGCGAAACATCTGGCAGCACAATTGAGCCCTTTAGTAGGAAAGTGTGAGCATCATATCCGTAACTCACAAGACTTTATTCGTCGGCTCAAGAACTTACGACTCGCACCATCAGATATACTCGTGAGTTTTGACGTAGTCTCACTTTTTACTCGTGTACCATTGCAGGAATCGTTGTTGCTCATTAGCGAGAAGCTGGATGGAGAACGTTTAGAGTTATTCTAACATGTGCTCACCTCGACATACTTTTTATTTAATGGACAATACTTTGAACAGACGGACGGCGTCGCAATGGGTAGTCCCCTGTCTCCCATTGTGGCTAATCTTTACATGGAAGACTTCGAGGAGAGAGCGCTCCAGACGTCGGATTTGAAACCTACGTGTTTTTGGCGATATGTGGACGACACCTTTGTTATCTGGCCTCACGGCATTGCATCGCTGAATGTTTTTCTTGGGCATCTTAACTCGCTTCATCCCAACATCAAGTTCACGATGGAGATGGAGAAAAACGGCGAACTTCCATTCCTGGACGTGTTGGTACGGAGAAAAGAAGATGGCACGTTAGGTCACTCAGTGTACCGTAAACCAACACATACGGACTTATACTTACAGGCCACCAGCTGTCACCATCCTTCGCAACGAAGTGGCGTACTGAGGACGTTGGTCCACAGAGCACGAGCCATATCAGACTCAGACAGCTTATCCAATGAGCTACTCCATCTGCGTACCATTTTCCAACAAAATGGATACTCCGAACAGGAGATTCGCCGTGCCTTACAACCAAAGCGGGTTACCCAACGTGAGGAAGTGGAAGAAGGCGAAGAACAAAGGGGAATGGTCATCTTGCCATACATCGGCGGTGTCTCTTCAACAATAGGAAGACTATTGAAGAGGCATAAAGTTAAATGTGTTTTTCGTCCGCCGGCAAAACTCAGAGCTCTCTTGGGCTCCTCTAAGGACAGCCTTGGCCTAAGAAGACCCGGTGTTTACGAGATTCCTTGTAGCTGCGGCATGTCGTACATCGGACAAACTTGTCGCACTGTAGAAGAGAGATGCACTGAACACCGACGCTACACTCGTCTGGAGCAACCAGAAAAGTCTGCAGTGGCCGAGCATTGTCTCAGTACAGGCCATTCTATGAATTACCTACATACAAAAATTCTCGCATCGACGAGTTCGTACTGGGACAGTGTTATTAAGGAAGCAGTGGAAATACGTAGCTTGACGAATCTTGTAAACAGAGACACGGGCTTTCAGCTTAGTTCAGCATGGGATCCTGCACTGGCCATATTGAAGTCGCTTCGAGCAGAGAGGAATACTTTTGGTCATAAGACGGACGACGATTCGCCAGCAACATAAATATTCTGTTGACAACAGGAGGATAATCAAGGCACCTACGTGGACGCGCAGTACCGCTTGCGGCTTCCGACAGAGGTCGCTGGGGCTGCCGATGGCAGCGCAGAGCAGCGGCGGCAGCCTCCGCGCGTGCGCCGAAGTATTTGGTTCTTCATCCTGTAGGTGGCGTTACTGTCCTTCCAGCTATCAGTTGATATCGTCGCTATTGGCCATTGAATTTGGCGCCTCCACGCATGCGCACTTCCTGCCTAAAACTGGCATAAATGGGGAGCCCTGGTCCTGCCTTAGCATCCCTGATGATGTCCTCCTCCCCTCCATCTACCCCTCCTATCAACTTTGACCCTGCCCCACCCCCCACTTCCGGTGTCCTTTCCTTTAGGCACCCTCCCTCTCTTCTCTTCCCTTCCCTTCTCTTTACTTTTCCCCCGTCCCCTCCCTCCACCCCTCATCCCCCGGGCTTCCCCTCCCCCTTCCTCCCTCCCCCTATCTCCCCTGCCTGTGGCATCTCTGCTCTCCCTTCTCGCTCTCCCACTCCCCTTCCTCCTCCTCCTCTCTTGGCAGGTCCCCGGACTCGTACACGCTCAGTGAACATTCGCGCGCCGGAGATCATCGCCAACAGTGTTTCGTGTGTGTGCTTCGTTTTGTGTTTCACGTTCTTTCGCAGTTACAACTCCACTGTTCACATGTGCCGTCGCCGTCCTCCGTGTTTTGTGCGCCGTGTCAACAAGTGTTAGTGTTTTTATCGTCCAGCGTGAACGGCTTCGTGTTTATTGTTTTTTGTATCTCCATTTTTTGCCCGCCTTTTTTTTTTTTTGTATTGTCTGTATCACCTATTTGTCATGTTATTGTTCCACTTAAGGCTGAAGAGCAGCGTAAAAAATGCTGCTGGCAGCCCGCCTGTATAGGTGATTAAAATAACAATAAAGAAAAAAAAACCTGCCTTAGCAGTGTGTTCGTTGCACTTGAAGATGTCGGCCAGTTGCGCTGACGAAATATTGTGGAGTTTTCACTATGACATCCGACGTCTCGCCCGAGAACCATATATACAACATGTCCGTCGGGAAAGCCTCAAGCAACAAAATACGTCCTTTTTGTGTGCTTTCCTTTGCTAAGAGCCTCGTTACGATGTCGTGAACATATTTTTGTGATCAATTGATTCCAGATGCACGGGAAACGATTCAGGTGCGCCGCGTGTGACGCGGCGCGGATACAACAGCCAGTATCTCAATAATGAAAAGCGATATTATTCTTCTCTCAACTTTAAATACAATTTAGATATGTTGGCTACGTTTGATAACCAACAATGTATGGCCTAAAATGAACTGCACGCAAAGTCTACGCAAAGAAATTTTATCTGTGCAATGTATTAAAAATTTCGTGCAGTCATTTACTTAGTTTGGTGCAGCACAGTAACTATGACGAATAACGAAAGTAAATTCAGTCCTTCATCGAGAGGAGATATCAAGCTGTAAGACGCGGAATAGTTTCTTAAAACCTCAAGATAAGTATTTCATAGCAGTCGGTGTGTCTGTTCCAGCGCGAGTTGTAGCGACAAGATTCAAACACGTTGGAATTCAAACGTCGCAAGTTGTAGCAGTGGGAAGGCAGCGCCACGGACATCGCTCGCCTACGACAGTTCCGAAATCATACCAGCGGTTGTGTTCTGTCGTCTAAAGCCGTCGCACGCTGTCGGTCGCTTCTGTTGCTGACGCAGGACGCGACGTAAAGGTCTTTCGCGAGGCACGCGACTCGCCATGCCCTATATGCATTTCCCTTCGGAATTCCTGACGGGTTTGACACTCAATGTCACTGACACTTCTAACAGCAGTGTACCGAAGGTCTCTAGAGAAACGGAAGGTTTCAAATTATTGGAAAAGAGCCCAGGTAGTCCCAGTTTTCAAGAAGGGTCGTCGAGCAGATGCGCAAAACCATCGATCTGTTGTAGAATTTTAGAACATGTTTTTTGCTCGCGTAGCATGTCATTTCTGGAAACCCAGAATCTACTCTGTAGGAATCAACATGGATTCCGGAAACAGCGATCGTGTGAGACCCAACTCGCCTTATTTGTTCATGAGACCCAGAAAATATTAGATAGAGGCTCCCAGGTAGATGCCATTTTCCTTCACTTCCGGAAGGCGTTCGATGCAGTTCCGCACTGTCGCCTGATAAACAAAGTAAGAGCCTACGGAATAGCAGACCAGCTGTGTGGCTGGATTGAAGAGTTTTTAGCAAACAGAACACAGCACGTTGTTCTCAATGGAGAGACGTCTACAGACGTTGAAAGTAACCTCTGGCGTACCACAGGGGAGTGTTATGGGACCATTGATTTTCACAATATATATAAATGACTTAGTAGATAGTGTCGGAAGTTCCATGAGGCTTTTCGCGGATGATGCTGTAGTATACAGAGAAGTTGCAGCATTAGAAAATTGCAGCGAAATGCAGGAAGAGATGCAGCGGATAGGCACTTGGTGCAGGGAGTGGCAACTGACCCTTAACATTGACAAATGTAATGTATTGCGAATACATAGAAAGAAGGATTCTTTATTGTATGATTATATGATAGTGGAACAAACACTGGTAGCAGTTACTTCTGTAAAATATCTGGGAGTATGCGTGCGGAACGATTTGAAGTGGAATGATCATAACATAAAATTAATTGTTGGTAAGGCGGGTGCCAGGCTGAGATTCATTGGGAGAGTGCTTAGAAAATGTAGTCCATCAACAAAGGAGGTGGCTTACAAAACACTTGTTCGACCTATACTTGAGTATTGCTCATCAGTGTCGGATTCGTACCAGGTCGGGTTGACAGAGGAGATAGAGAAGATCCAAAGAAGAGCGGCGCGTTTCGTCACAGGGTTATTTGGTAAGCGTTACGGAGATGTTTAGCAAACTCAAGTGGCAGACACTCCAAGAGAGGCGCTCTGCATCGCGGTGTAGCTTGCTGTCCAGGTTTCGAGAGGGTGCGTTTCTGGATGAGGTATCGAATATATTGCTTCCCCCTACTTGTAGCTCCCGAGGAGATCACGAATGTAAAATTAGAGATATTCGAGCGCGCACGGATGCTTTTCGGCAGTCGTTCTTCCCGCGAACCATACGCGACTGGAACAGGAAAGGGAGGTAATGACAGTGGCACGTAAAGTGTCCTCCGCCACACACCGTTGGGTGGCTTGCGGAGTATAAGTGTAGATGTAGTACTTCTCTCCTGTTCCTATGGCTTAGGATATGTCTTGCGTGGCGTTGTTTGGTCGCGAGTGGTACACCATTGCTTGTAGACACTCTGGACAGGCTCCGTCGATACACCAACAAATCGGGCACCTTCATTCTATCGTGGTCGCGGGCACGTCCACACCATGTAGCTCCTCGTTGCCATTTTGTCGCGTGTCTGCGGCAGCTCATCTCTCTCTGCTTCTTCCATATGACCGGTGGGCAGACAGGCACCGCTCCACTGCCGTGACTCACGTTAGCGGTGGATAGTGACATGACAGCCTGGTACCGGTTCTACACTAGCTACACCGCTCCAAAGGGACTGGATCTGCAAGAGGGAGACTTACATTTTGTCCAGTGACCATACATTCTTCATTATACTTACCTAAAAAGGAATTTCCGACCCTTTTGCTTCTTTTCAGGGTGACAGTTATTGGACTAAATGGAAAAAACGTAAATCAGTTACAAACTACGGCATGCACACACTTTATTCAACACGTAAACGTCACTACAGATATACGGATTTAGGTTATGACATGTTCGATGCGGCTGCCGTCATTGGCGATGATGTGGCGCAGACGAATAGTGGAATTCTGCATGACCCGCTGAAGTGTCGGAATATCGATGCTGTCGATGACCACATGAATAGCTGTTTTCAGTTCAGCAGTGGTTTGGAGTTGTTGCTGTACACCTTGTCTTTAATATGGTCCCAGAAAAAGGAGCCGCATGTGTTTAGAACCGGAGAATATGACGGCCAATCGAGGCCCATTCCAGTGGCCTCTGAGTACTCCAGAGCCTGAATGCGGTCCCCAAAGTGCTAATCCAGGACATCAAACACTATGCTGCTTCGATGGACTCGAACCCCGTCTTGCATGAACCACATATTGTCGAAATCATGATCAGTTTTCATAATTGGGATGAAATTATCTCCCAAAACTTTCACGTACCGTTCGGTAGTCACTGTTCAAAATGGTTCAAATGGCTCTGAGCACTATGGGACTCAACTGCTGTGGTCATCAGTCCCCTAGAACTTAGAACTACTTAAACCTAACTAACCTAAGGACATCACACACATCCATGCCCGAGGCAGGATTCGAACCTGCGACCGTAGCAGTCGCACGGTTCCGGACTGCGCGCCTAGAACCGCGAGACCACCGCGGCCGGCGGTAGTCACTGTGCCATCAAGGAATATCGCACGGGTTATTCCGTGACTGGACACTGCACGCCACACAGCCACCAGCTGAGGGTGAAGAGGCTTCTCGATCGCGAAATGCGGATTCTCAGTCTCCAAATGCGCCAATTTTGCATAATGACCAACCCATACCAAATAAAAGTGGACCGACAGCAAAAAGGAGCGTGTGGATGCGCATCATGCCCCGCGTCCAGCTGTGCAGTTTGAACGACCTAACCCAAACCCTTCAAACGTTATGGCGATTTTATTTCATATAGTTCAATAACTGTCAGCCTGTATTTACCTATGAGCAGAATATAGTGTTTGACACTAAACAAATGTCGTCCGGTTGGGCCTTCTCAACGTTAACACAGAATCCTCTTGGTGCTTAAATGAAGGGTAGGAGCACAGCAACCACGTACAGCTGTGTGAACACTCATCGTGAGCTGCAGCGCCGCCTTGAGAAACAGCTGGCTGTTGCGTCGTTTCACCCAACAACACTACTAGTCATTAAAATTGCTACACCAAGAAGAAATGCAGATGACAAACGGGTATTCATTGGACAAATATATTATACTAGAACTAACATGAGATTACATTTTCACGCAGTTTGGGTATATAGATCCTGAGTAATCAGTACCAAGAACAACCACCTCAGGCCGTAATAACAGCTTTGATACGCCTGGGCATTGAGTCAGACAAAGCTTGGATGGCGTGTACAGGTACAGCTACCCATGCAGCTTCAACACGATACCGCAATTCATCAAGAGTAGTGACTGGCGTATTGTGACGAACCAGTTGCTCGGCCACCATTGACCAAACGTTTTCAGTTGGTGAGATACCGGAGAATGTGCTGGCCAGGGCAGCAGTCGAACATTTTATGTATCCAGAAAGGTCCGTACAGGACCTGCAACATGCGGTCGTGCATTATCCTGCTGAAATGTAGGGTTCCGTAGGGATCGTATGAAGGGTAGAGCCACGGGTCCTAACACATCTGAAATGTAATGTCCACTGTTCAAAGTGCCGTCAATGCGAACAAAAGGTGACCGAGACGTGTAACCAATGGCACCCAATACCATCACGTCGGGTGATACGCCAGTATGGCGATGACGAATACACGCTTCCAATGTGCATTCACCGCGATGTCGCCAAACACGGATGTGGCCATCATGATGCGGTAAACAGAACCTGGATTCATCCGAAAAAATGACGTTTTGCCATTCGTGCACCCAGGTTCGTCGTTGAGTTCATCATCGCAGACGCTCCTGTCAAGGGTAACCGCAGCCATGGTATCCGAGCTGATAGTCCACGCTGCTGCAAACGTCGTCGAACTGTTCGTGCAGATGGTTGTTGTCTTGCAAACGTCCCCATATGTTGACTCAGGGATCGAGACGTGGCTGCACGATCCGTTAGTGCCATGCGGATAAGATGCCTGTCATCTTAACTGCTAGTGATACGAGGCCGTTGGGATCCAGCACGACGTATCGTGTTACCCTGCTGAACCCACCGATTCCATATTCTGCTAACAGTCATCGGATATCGACCAACGCGAGTAGCAATATCGCGATCCGATAAACCGCAATCGCGATATGCTACAATCCGACCTTTATCAAAGTCGGAAACGTGATGGTACGCATTTCTCCTCCTTACACGAGGTATGACAACAACGTTTCACCAGGCAACGCCGGTCAACTGCTGTTTGTGTACGAGACATCGGTTGGAAACTTTCCTCATGACAGCACGTTGTAGGTGTCGCCACCGCCGCCAACGTTGTGTGAATGCTCTGAAAATCATTTGCATATCACAGCATCTTCTTCCTGTCGGTTAAATTTCGCGCGTGTAGCGCGTCATATTCGTGGTGTAGCAATTTTAATGGCCAGTAGTGTATTATACTGTCAATGCCGGGAAAGACTAGATATGTGATTCCTTTCAGTATGATACATTCAAAAATATCCCATGAGGCAAGAAAGAGTTGATGATGTTTTTTTACCTTACAATTACTTACACCGTTTGCTAGAAATTATTTAATATTTTTTTACACCTATTGCGAATTATTCCTCTACGTCACGCACGGCACCAGGGCAAAGAAGATATTCCAATCAGCAATCCACCAGAATGCTGTCCCCTTTCTATTCCTCTCCCACAGAACAGGTCACAGTATGAAGGGTAAATTTTCACTGCCGGAAAACTTATTATATCACTCCAGGACAATATGCCATGACCAAGTAAATTTATAGAAGAACCCGTAAGTTTCGTCGCCGTCTGCTGAGAGTATCTTCAGGCGACATTGTAGCTTCTTTGGTGGTCCGATTCACACTTCAGCTCGCTATTGACAGAAGTAAACCTCGGTTCCACGTGCTCCATTGAGAGGTGAGAAGACAAGTTTTCAAAAACCAGCGTTATTGGCGACTGTCGCTTGGTGTCGTTCGCTATGGTACAACGGGAACATCTAGTATAGAGAAGTGCTACAATCTGCACTCTGTGGAAGAAATTATAGTCAGTGGAGAAGCAGGCATCACAGTGTGGACGCAACGATAACTAATGAATTCCATATAGGCCGTAAAGCCGTAAGTATTTTGGCTTAAACAAAGCACCAAAGAGAACTGTAGCTGTGGATGACAGGAATGCTGTACACCGTCTAAATGAGTATTATAGTAATACCATTTATTAAAATTATCTCTGATGGAAAAGGGAATGCAACAGTAGTGATGAAGGTGGCCAACTCCGACAGTAAGCATACCAGTTTATCATACCTGCCGACATATAGGAAACTGACTCCATCAACAGATCAGTTCTCAGGACTCTCACACGGTAGATAAGAAACCCCTCAACTGAACTGTGCGCTCAGAAAAGTCAGTTTAATACAGCTGCACTACTACTGTCACTATTTGAGATGTCGAAAATTCACAAAGAAAACTTTCTGATAAGACCTATACTAAACGCCGTTAGTTCATTCTCTTATTCGACTGCAAAGTCGTCGACAGTAATACGACGACCACATGTGGGACGACAGGATTCTTATATCAATAATATGGTTCACTTTATTAGTAAACTGATAGGCATATCGATACTGCCGGGGGACATGTTAGTCAGCTTCGATGTAGTATCACTGTTTCCTACGGTTCTGCTAAATGAGGTGCTGGAACTGTCGAATAGCATTTCTCCTGATATTTCTCCTGATATTGCAGAGTCGTCTAATACTGTCTCACAATCGCGTACTTTAAGTGGAATAAGTAGTTTTACGAATAGGCAAATAGTGCGTCCATGGGAAGCCCCTTACACTCGGTGCCAGCAGGTGTCTTCATGGAAAAATTCGAAGAACAGGTACTGGGAAATACTCTGGGAAAAAAAAAAACCAGGACAAATGGTCCTCTACAGTGGACGATACGTTTGAGGTGTAGGGACAAGAGAAAAAGGAACTACCACCTCAGTGAGATTAGTCCAAAGTCCCAGTTCACCATGCAGGAGGGGTTAGAGGCAAACTGCATTTTCTGCATTTATATCGCTGCCTTTCCTTTTAGGACATTCATTTTGTTCTGTTTTGGAGTAGATGCTTGGGCCATACGGTTTACTAAAAATCTACGCACACGGACCGTCACCTACACCGGAATCCAAATCACTATCCACAGTAAAAGCGCGCCGTTATGGAAACGTTTGCAAGTGGATCGAGGACCACCTGTTGAAGCGGACCGGCTCGGTGCAGAATTGGTGTATCTCACCAGTGCGCTGGTGAAGGGGAACGCCGACACAGAAAGAGCGTTGACACTGCCTATTAATGATCATAGTGATGTACAGATGTCTGCGAAATCCGAGTTATTGCTACTGTACATTAAAGACGTTACTGACTGCAAGGCCGGCCGCTGTGACCGAACGGTTCTAGACGCTTCAGTCCGGAACCGCGCTGCTGCTACGGTCGCAGGTTCGAATCCTGCCTCGGGCATGGATGTGTGTGATGTCCTTAGGTCAGTTATGTTTAAGTAGTTATGACTCTAGGGGACTGATGACCTCAGATGTTAAGTCCCATAGTGCTCAGAGCCATTTGAACAGACTGCATGGAAAAAGTTCTTGAAAAAAAGAAAACCAGAATCATATGCTGTAGTCTACAACCCCCGACCATCCCCGAAAACTCGAAAAGTGCAGGAGCACCTAAGGTTGGCCAATGTCGCTCGCAAACCGCTATAAAAAGGAGGAGTTTCCAAAAAAATTGGCAGAAGGGCAAAAGTAGAAACGGAGAAAATGGATAGATCAGCTGTTGAGAAATACGCCCTGAAGCCTGGACACCAGGATTTGATTTTATAGTAATCAGGTCCTGATTGTCCCAAATGGATACTATCATAAGCTATACAGAAAGGAGAAGGAGAACGCTAAACATGCCAATAATTTTAATTGGAAAGCGGTGGGTGTGATACAGCCCAGCATCTGGATTTTGGTGCTGAAAAAGATGTGTACCAGTGTTCCACCGTGGTATAATAGGAATAGAAGAAAAATAGCTCTGAGCACTATGGGACTTAACATCTGAGGTCATCAGTCCCCTAGAACTTAGAACTACTTAAACCTAACTAACCTAAGGACATCACACACATCCATGCCCGAGGCAGGATTCGAACCTGCGACCGTAGCAGTCGCGCGATTCCGGACTGAGCGCCTAGAACCGCTAGACCACCGCGGCCGGCGGGAATAGAAGACGACAATCATTTGTTCCACTTACCATGGCTAAATGTTCCTCGCAATCCTTCTATTTGCTGTGAGTTGCTGGTCGCTAGTATAGCGTGTCTGTGACTTATATAAAGGTACGGCACAGATGACATGGAAACTAAGAACGTCTGCTCAGTAACCCACCGACACTGACTATAGCTATATAGGTGGCGCAGTACCTCTCAAGAGAGACGGTGGAGCCGCGAGCTGTTGGCGAGAAACACTTTATAGCGTGATCCAGAGGTACAGAACAACCCATCTAAAGCTAAGACAGGTGAAATAACACAATTTAAAATCAAGTAGTATGAGATAGGAGAGGGGGGAAAACCAGTGTGGCTCTGTTTCAAATGGCCGACAGTTTGAAAGTCGCTACCTTGGATGCAACTCGTGATTTTCAGATGGAAACATGCCATAAGACGTACCAAACAGATAGACAATTACACGAGGAAAAGAATAGTATCATTCGTTTCAGCATATCTTTAGCTACTATCGAATCACGTCACATTCCGTGCGGAACAAGTTAATGCTGGCATTAACGCACAAAAACCACTGGGTGTGCTTGATGTTCTGCACAGCATGTTGGAAAGCTGTTCTTATCCAATTTACCCATCCCTCAGGGATTTTAATCAGCACATGTACCGGAATGCGAGCGCAAGCATCAACAATCCACTCTGTCATTATGATGTACGGCTGACCATAGTTGCCTACGGGATGTGGCGAGGGCTGTGCCCTAGGCTCTTACTGAACGATTCCAGAATAATGGTTGATGTTGTTTCGTCCGAAAAGTTTTCGGTCGTCCAACTTTCGGTTTGTCTGCGGCAGAGCAAGTTTCACGGAATTTCACGAGAAGTTCACCACCTCCCTGTGGACAGTGGGTGGTCTGTCTGGGTGGCCTGGATTCAAATCCTCTGTGATAACACGGGCGCTTCTCTCTCCTGATATCGGGACGATCACAATGCGTTCGCTTGTACTAACACCATCAGCTTTCAGATCACCAGTGATGAAGAAACATCAGTCACAAGTCGAGACTGAAAGACATCATTATCTATTTTGTGTAATTCTCTGTTTGGCATATTACAAGATCACCTACCATTTGGAAATTAGGAGTTGCATCCAACATGGCAGCTTCTAAAATGGCCTCCCATGTTTTCCGCTTCCTTGTCTCATACTGCTTGTAACTCCTGTTTATCCCCCAGTTTTTTTAAAAGAGTGGTTCAACACCTCTGGACTGCCTCATGTAAAATCGCAAGGACGTCACAGATTGTACGCTTGTCTTTTCCTTTGTATAGAGACTTAATTTTTTATTACATCTTTGATTTTCTGCTTCTTAATCCTTTATATACTTCTGTTGATGGCAAAATATGCTTCACAGTACATTTTAAAAAGCATGCACTAATTTCATGCCTCTCTCTGGACTGTCCGATATGGTGAATTCCATTCTCCCAGACGAGAGTTCCCTCCCATTTTCTACGAAGCGTTTCCCTGCATAGGACAATTGTAGAAGCTACCACATCATGGTTCCGTGTCACCCGAAACCGTCTAGCTTTGCACCTCATGATGACAAATGTTAGTTATATTGTAACAATACGGTTAAGATATAGTGAAAGTGATACAACACCCCTTTCCACATCTGTTTCTCCATTCTGACAATCGTAAGCGTTCCTAACATATTATGAAATAAACTATGAAGGATGTAATTGATTGCAGTTAATAGCGGATCACAAAATCTACTACTTATAGCCGGCTGGTGTGGACGAGCGGTTCTAGGCGCTACAGTCTGGAACCGCGCGACCGCTACGGTCGCAGGTTCGAATCCTGCCTCGCGCATGAATGTGTGTGATGTCCTAAGGTTAGTTACGTTTAAGTAGTTCTAAGTTCTAGGGGACTGATGACCTCAGCAGTTAAGTCCCATAGTGCTCAGAGCCATTTGAACTACTTATTGTTGGAACTGTTTCTTCTTCAAAAACCATTTCGAGCTACACAGTGACACAGAAAAATTATGTTTATCATAACACAACTAACTCCTTCACGTTGGAACTTCAGACATAACGGAAACGAGACGCAAATACACTCCTGGAAATTGAAATAAGAACACCATGAATTCATTGTCCCAGGAAGGGGAAACTTTATTGACACATTCCTGGGGTCAGATGCATCACATGATCACACTGACAGAACCACAGGCACATAGACACAGGCAACAGAGCATGCACAATGTCGGCACTAGTACAGTGTATATCCACCTTTCGCAGTAATGCAGGCTGCTATTCTCCCATGGAGACGATCGTAGAGATGCTGGATGTAGTCCTGTGGAACGGCTTGCCATGCCATTTCCACCTGGCGCCTCAGTTGGACCAGCGTTCGTGCTGGACGTGCAGACCGCGTGAGACGACGCTTCATCCAGTCCCAAACATGCTCAATGGGGGACAGATCCGGAGATCTTGCTGGCCAGGGTAGTTGACTTACACCTTCTAGAGCACGTTGGGTGGCACGGGATAGATGCGGACGTGCATTGTCCTGTTGGAACAGCAAGTTCCCTTGCCGGTCTAGGAATGGTAGAACGACGGGTTCGATGACGGTTTGGATGTACCGTGCACTATTCAGTGTCCCCTCGACGATCACCAGTGGTGTACGGCCAGTGTAGGAGATCGCTCCCCACACCATGATGCCGGGTGTTGGCCCTGTGTGCCTCGGTCGTATGCAGTCCTGATTGTGGCGCTCACCTGCACGGCGCCAAACACGCATACGACCATCATTGGCACCAAGGCAGAAGCGACTCTCATCGCTGAAGACGACACGTCTCCATTCGTCCCTCCATTCACGCCTGTCGCGACACCACTGGAGGCGGGCTGCACGATGTTGGGGCGTGAGCGGAAGACGGCCTAACGGTGTGCGGGACCGTAGCCCAGCTTCATGGAGACGGTTGCGAATGGTCCTCGCCGATACCCCAGGAGCAACAGTGTCCCTAATTTGCTGGGAAGTGGCGGTGCGGTCCCCTACGGCACTGCGTAGGATCCTACGGTCTTGGCGTGCATCCGTGCGTCGCTGCGGTCCGGTCCCAGGTCGACGGGCACGTGCACTTTCCGCCGACCACTGGCGACAACATCGATGTACTGTGGAGACCTCACGCCCCACGTGTTGAGCAATTCGGCGGTACGTCCACCCGGCCTCCCGCATGCCCACTATACGCCCTCGCTCAAAGTCCGTCAACTGCACATACGGTTCACGTCCACGCTGTCGCGGCATGCTACCAGTGTTAAAGACTGCGATGGAGCTCCGTATGCCACGGCAAACTGGCTGACACTGACGGCGGCGGTGCACAAATGCTGCGCAGCTAGCGCCATTCGACGGCCAACACCGCGGTTCCTGGTGTGTCCGCTGTGCCGTGCGTGTGATCATTGCTTGTACAGCCCTCTCGCAGTGTCCGGAGCAAGTATGGTGGGTCTGACACACCGGTGTCAATGTGTTCTTTTTTCCATTTCCAGGAGTGTAATTAGTCTGAACATATTTTCGAAATGGATGCAATTTTCTCCCAATTATATCGAAATGCACACGTCTAAGTGCGTCCGCATCTCAAAAACGCTGCCGATCAACTGACCTACCTCAAATATTACGCACACATATGAGACGACAATAGCATTAATAATTCACAAACCATTGTCACCAGGCTAACATTATTTTTTACAGCTGGATATGACTTAACCAGTTGTTGGTGCATGAATATTGATACTCAATATGTAGCCAAACTAAACAATAAACTTAGAAAATGCTAAAAAAATAGTAAATAATATGGCATGAGAGGATGTAGAATCCTGGTGCATCCCTAGGCTTAAAAAAAGTCTGGAAATTTATGGCAGCTTCAAGTTTCAGTGTGAAATGAAAGAAAAATGGCCCCAATAAATAAGCGAAATTTAATAGCTTTAGACTATATAACCATAGATTGACAGACACAAAAAATTATGTACGCTTGGCAAATGTTACTAAATAGGAACATATACAGAAGAATTATCTGAAGAAAAAAGTTACGAAATAACAGAATGTTATGTTTTAGAAAAATGAGAGTGAAGAAGAGACACAAAAATATAATCATTCACACGAATTGTTTACCATACAGAAAATGCAGCAAATAAAATGAAGGAAAGCAATTATTAATCAATACCCTGGTAAAAGACCGCGTTGATGTGTTCGTAAACACACAGACACTAGGGCAGCGTAAAGTGACAGTCCACCTCGTATTGCAATGCATCATGAATGAATAAATGCGCAGCGCGTTCCTCACAAATTGTGGTTGGCATTGCGATTCTTTTACTTACACTTTGTCATTTCTGTATTTAAAATTTTGTCTTCACTTATGAAGATTATTATTATGCTACAATCAATTTTTCGCGCTTAGCAGACTCGATTTAGACAAGTTAACTGTATTATGCGAAAAGAAGTAACTGACTATAAATAATGGAAAGTATGAAGTCATCCACATGAGAACAAAAAGGAATCCGTTAAATTTCGGTTACACCGTGAGTCGCACACATTCACTGAAGAGCCAAAGAAACTGGTACACCTTCCTAATATCCTAATATCGTGTAGGCCCGCACGAGCACGCACAAGTGCCGCAACACGATGTGGCGTGGACTCGACTAACGTCTGAAGCAGTGCTGGAGGGAACTGAAACAATGAATCCTGCAGGGCTGTCCATAAATCCGTAACAGTACAAGGCAGTGGGGATCTCTTCTGAACAGCACGTTGCAAGGCATCCTAGATGTGCTCAATAACGCTCATGTCTGGGGAGTTAGGTGCTCAGCGGAAGTGTTTAAACTCAGAAGAGTGTTCCTGGAGCCACTCTGTAGCAATTCTGGACGTGCGGGGTCTCTCATTGTCCTGATGCAATTGCCCAAGTCCGTCGGAAAGCACAATGGACATGAATGGATCAAGGTGATCAGACAGGATGGTTACGTACATTTCACCTGTCAAAGTCGTACCTAGACGAATCAGGGATCCCATATCACTCCAACAGCACACGTCCCACACCGTTACAGAGCCTCCACTAACTTGAATAGTTCCCTGCTAACAGGCAGGCTCCATGGATTTGTGAGGTTGTCTCCATACCAGTTTTCGCTTCGTCTCTTTTCTATTTGTTTTGTTTTACTATTACTCGCGTAAAAACTAATGTATGAGATAAAATATGTTACTACGAAAAGAGCCCCGAAATACCTTTTAGTGATGCTGTGCTATGCCTTTCTTTGGATCATTAATTTTCAACCAAACAAAATATATTATGTTCTTATTGTTCTGGATCTGGCTTTCTATTAAAGAAACATTTTTTCGTTACTGTAACTCGCCATAAAGTTCAACATATCTTCCTTACTTTATAGTGACGGAAAAGGTTAACGAAAATTACTTCGTTATCAATACTGATGTTACAGTACTCAATGATTGTTCAACATCATAATTTTGCAGTGGATTTTTGTTAACAGTAAAACAACAATAAGTACCACGACTGACACGAGAACATGAGACTATTATCGGAGAAAAAAGATGTTTTCACTATAAGGTTGCCAGACCAGAACTACGCACAGCAAGATTTCTTTTGTGTTATGAAAGTAAATTATCTTTTTGCACTGTTAGTAATATATTATCAGCAGCCCGCATCAACCTGTAAAACACATCATAAAATCTGCTGCTCTGCTCTGCAATTCCGAAAGCTGAAAGAAATAATTTTACTTCACTATTACCTGCCCGCTTCTTTGCGGTATGATAGATTTCATTTAATGCAATTTGAATGCGCCGCGGCAACGGCTCGTTCGTTCGTAGCGCAGCTCTGCACCACGAATAATATTTAAATAACTGAAAATGTCTTAAAGGGATGGGATAAAATACCAGGCAAGCTTATTACAAATCATAATGCAAGGTTTCACTAAGTAACTCTATTCAAAACATTTAAACAATTCAATTAATTACACACCTTTCCAAAACTTTACTTAATGGCGTCCCTCTTACAAACTTGACAAAAGAATACTACGCTAGCGTACAATATAACGTCACAGGCTATCCTACTCACGTAACTCCAAGAAGACGACAGAGAAATTAATGTTCGTTCTGTATTATTTATACTAGTCACATATTCTCATCTTTGTTTGATATTTAATAAGTATCGTCTGTGGCGGTTTCAGTACTCGCCGACACAGATATTATCTAAAATAAATTAAAAAAAACAGTACATAATTTTATACAACAACAAAACATGACACACAATGTTTTCTCTTTATTACATAATATGTCTTTTGCTAAGAGACGTTACACCGTACACGTCCATCCGATCGATACAATTTGAAACGAGGCAATCATCAAGGTTACACGAGTGGGCCTCCGGCTCCAAAAGCCCACATCGATGATGTTTCGTTGAATGGTTCGCACGGTGACACTTGTTGATGGGCATCACTGAAATATGCAGCAATTTGCGGTAGACTTGCATTCTGTCTTGTTGAACGAGTCTCTTCAGTTGTCGTTTGTCCAGTTCTTAGAGTATCTTTTTCTGCCGGCAGCGACGACGGAGATTTGATGTTTTATCGTATTCCTGATTTTTACGGTACACTCGTGAAATGGTCGTACGAGAAAATCCCCACTTCTTCGATAACTCGGAGATGCTGTGTTCCATCGCTCGTGCGCCGACTACAACACCACGTCCAAACTCCCTTAAATCTTGATAACCTGTCATTGTAGCAGCAGTAACTGATCTAACAACTGCGCCAGACACTTGTTGTCTTATACAGGCGTTGCTGATTGCAGCGCCATGTTCTGCCTGTATACGTATCTCTATATTTGAATAAGCATGCCTATACCAGTTTCTTTGGCGCTTCAATGTATAGAGGCCTTCAGTTCAACTAAATACCTAGGGATAACAATAGTGAACAACATAAATTGGATCCGATCACACAGAAAAAGTTGCGAGAAAGGCGAACAAAAGACTGCGTTTTATTCGAAGAAACTTAGAATTTGTAACAGATCTACTAAAGACACTCCCTACACCGTGCTTGTCCGTCCTCCTCTGGATACTGCTGCGTTCCTTATCGGATAGGATTGACAGTGGACATCGAAAACTTCGAAGAAGGACAGCTCGTTTTGTGTTATCGTGAAACAGTGTAGGTGGTATCACGGGTATGACACAGGAGTTCTAGTAGCAATCATTAAAACAGAAGCGTTTGTCATTGGGCCGAGGCTTTTGGACGAATTTTAAATCATCAGCGTCCTGCCAAAGCTAAAATATTTTGGTCTGGGCCACCTACGTAGGGAGAAATGACCCTCGCAATAAAACAAGAGAAATCAGAGTCCTCACCGAAAGATTTAAGTGTTCTTTCTTCCGCGAGCTGTTCGAGAGTGGATAGGTGAAGAAACACTCTGAAGGTTTTTGTATGAACCCTCTGCCCGGTAATTAACCCTTTTTTCTGAGTATAACACAGTGTATGGCTACTCTAAATAACATGGTACTCAGAAGTAACAACATGAAAAAGTTACCATTTCGTTTCCCGACAAGGAAAGGGTGTGGGATGGGACATACAGGGTTTGAGAAGATGACTGCTCGCAGTACTACAAGACGTAACAAAACCGTATGCACATCAGTGACTAGAGAGTCTCTCCATGCTTTTAACCCACGTTACAGAGTTCGATATGGACACCATTTGTGACGTGTTAAACGTCAATAAGTGCGTGAAGTTCGCTGACACGAATTGCCTGGGAATGCGCGCCAGCGACGTGCTTCGCAAATTTGTTCATCAGGTTGCCTACCTACAGGCGCGACCTACTGCCATGTGACAAAGCGGAGCGGAGCAGAAGGTTAAAAAAGAACCTTGAACACAGCACAAACTACCGTTGCAAAACGTGTTCAAGAATTCTGCAAATCATTGGTAGACTTGCCTTTACAGATGAAACAATGATAAACGGAAATAACGAGCAGCAAATTCCCACCACTTACCTGATACGTTACTGTGGAACACACGCGTCCCATAGGTAGTGAAAGGGATAAGCGTGAATTGCTGAGTAGTCATGTAGATGTAGGTGTAACCGACTTGTTAGGATGCTGTGGTGTCACCGCCAGACGCCACACTTGCTAGGTGGTAGCTTTAAATCGGCCGCGGTCCATTAGTACATGACGGACCCGCGTGTCGCCACTGTCAGTGATCGCAGACCGAGCGCCACCACACGGCAGGTCTAGAGAGACTTACTAGCACTCGCCCCAGTTGTACAGCCGACGTTGCTAGGAAAGGTTCACTGAGAATTACGCTCTCATTTGCCGAGACGATAGTTAGCATAGCCTTCAGCTGAGTCAATTGCTACGACCTAGCAAGGCGCCATTTATCCTTTGCTATGTATCTAATGAAGCATGTACAGTAACAAGACCAATGTTCACCAATTGTTGATTAAAGTTAAGTATTCCAGCAGCTACGTACTTTTCTGTATAGCATTCATTAAGTATCCTGTTTCAGACCTCACGCCATCCGGCGTGAGCTTATAGCGTGCATTTCGGCTTCCTCAAACGACACGGTGTTGGCACTTCTGCCGACACTTCAGATGCAGCACTTACGAAATTTAAAACAAAAGTCAACATCTGTTTAAGCGCCAGTCCCCAGTGTTAATGCGTGGATGGCAGGCGGGCCACACTGAAGTCGAGCAAGCCGTGTGAGGCCACACCCTTGCAGGTCTGTGCTCCTCAGTTTGCTGGAGACGGCAACGAACCGACAAGCCGGTGTATATCTTAATCTAATGCAGGTAATTAATCCCATATCAAATGTTGATGGAGTGTGTTAGACTGAAAGGCTATATCGTGTTTCCAGTATTACTGTTTTGTTTACTTTGTTTTGCGTACGACAAGTTTGCGTAGTTACAGCATGTGCTGCAACTGTCGGCCAATAATCAAGAAGGTGCATCTCATGCATTCCACGTAATTTCAAGATATGTGAGATGTTTGTGTGTCAGCTACTCATTGATCCAATCTGTCACTCGCACTTTGAAAACAAATCTACTGTGTGAAAACCGAGCGAGGTGGCGCAAAGGTCACCACAACGGACTGTCACTCAGGAGAACGACGATTCAAATACACGTCCCACAACCATGTTTCACGTCTTCCGTGATTTTCCTAAACCGTTGCGGACGGATGTTGGATGGTTCCTTTGGAAGGGCAAGGTCGATTTCCTTCTCCATCCTTCCTTAATCTGAGATTACACTCCTAAAGAGCAGAGATCGTCTTTGTTGCGTGATACAACAGAAAAATGAGTCCTGCTCGTAGTAATTACTCGACTTTTATAAGCTGTTGCTCAGGGTAAAGGCATAAGCCAGGATAAAAGTTCGCCAGTCGGAGTGGCCGAGCGGTTCTAGGCGCTTCAGTCCGGAACCGCGCGACCGCTACGGTCGCAGGTTCAAATCCTGCCTCGGGCATGGATGCGTGTGATGCCCTTAAGTTAGTTAGGTTTAAGTAGTTCTAAGTTCTAGGGGACAGATGACGTCAGATGTTAAGTCCCATAGTGCTCAGAGCCATTTGAGCCAGATATCAGTTCATGCGTCATGCCTGATAGTAGTAAACACAGAAGCGAAAAAATTCACGGGTCACCCCCTAACATCGTGTCAGACATCTACATCTACATCTACATTTATACTCCGCAAGCCACCCAACGGTGTGTGGCGGAGGGCACTTTACGTGCCACTGTCATTACCTCCCTTTCCTGTTCCAGTCGCGTATGGTTCGCGGGAAGAACGACTGTCTGAAAGCCTCTCTCTAATTTTACATTCGTGATCTCCTCGGGAGGTATAAGTAGGGGGAAGCAATATATTCGTAACCTCATCCAGAAACGCACCCTCTCGAAACCTGGACAGCAAGCTACACCGCGGTGCAGAGCGCCTCTCTTGGAGTGTCTGCCACTTGAGTTTGCTAAACATCTCCGTAACGCTTACCAAATAACCCTGTGACGAAACGCGCCGCTCTTCTTTGGATCTTCTGTATCTCCTCCGTCAACCCGATCTGGTACGGATCCCACACTGATGAGCAATACTCAAGTATAGGTCGAACGAGTGTTTTGTAAGCCACCTCCTTTGTTGATGGACTACATTTTCTAAGCACTCTCCCAATGAAACTCAACCTGGTACCCGCCTTACCAACAATTAATTTTATATGATCATTCCGCTTCAAATCGTTTCGCACGCATACTCCCAGATATTTTACAGAAGTAACTGCTACCAGTTTTTGTTCCGTTTTCATATAATCATACAATAAAGGATCCTTCTTTCTATGTATTCGCAATACGTTACATTTGTCTATGTTAAGGGACAGTTGCCACTCCCTGCACCAAGTGCCTATCCGCTGCAGATCTTCCTGCATTTCGCTACAATTTTCTAACGCTGCAACTTCTCTGTATACTACAGCATCATCCGCGAAAAGCCGCATGGAACTTCCGACACTATCTACTAGGTCATTTATATATATTGTGAAAAGCAATGGTCCCATAACACTCCCCTGTGGCACGCCAGAGGTTACTTTAACGTCTGTAGACGTCTCTCCATTGATAACAACATGCTGTGTTCTGTTTGCTAAAAACTCTTCAATCCAGCCACACAGCTGGTCTGATATTCCGTAGGCTCTTACTTTGTTTATCAGGCGACAGTGCGGAACTGTATCGAACGCCTTCCGGAAGTCAAGAAAAATAGCATCTACCTGGGAGCCTGTATCTAATATTTTCTGGGTCTCATGAACAAATAAGGCGAGTTGGGTCTCACACGATCGCTGTTTCCGGAATCCATGTTGATTCCTACATAGTAGATTCTGGGTTTCCAAAAACGACATGACCTGCTCCTGTCCGGCGTAGTGCAGCAACTCGGATTTGGCATGGACGCATCAAGTATTTGCAAGTCTCCTGCCGTAATATTGAGACATGCTACCTCTATAGCTGTCCATACTTGCGAAAGTGTTGCCGGTAAAGGACTTTATGCACGAACTGAGCACTTGACTATGTCTCATTAATGTTCGATAGGACTGATGTCAGGCGATCTGAGTGGCCAAATCATTCGCTCGAACTGCCCAGAAAGTTCTTCGAAATAATAGTGAACAGACGTGGCCTGGTAACATGGCGCATTGTTAGCCATAAAAATGTCAAGGGTTACAAAGGTTTCAGCAGTTTCAGGGCGCTTACCAGCTCGGCGTAACAGCTTCCTTGCTCCCGTGGCAGGCTTCATGCAGAGGAAGAATTAGCAGTATTTTGATAGTAACAAACTGTGAAACTGATAATTTCTGGCAAACGGTGTCTAAGTAATTGTATAGTTAAAAAATATGAAACATTTCCTTCCTGATGGAATTCTGTTTAATGTGTTATGCTCGAACGAATTGGACGTCAAGTGTTTCCCTTGTACTACAATAGATGGATGAAATGGTGCTACAGTCAACTGATGCTCAGGGTGGCACCTGACCCCATGGTAAATATTCACATACCTATATGTGTGTGCAATACTCCGACCAGCCGTTTAGGCACCAGCAGGATTGTATGTTGTTATTGAGAAGATGCAAAAAGGCTATATTTATTTAGTGTCGAAGAATATATTCTGTTACTACATAAAAGAGGCACAAAGGCAATTTAAAATAATACATTGAAGAGCCAAAGAAACTGGTACACCCGCCTAACATCGTGTAGGGTCCCCGCGGACACGTAGAAGTTCTGTAACACCACATGACATGGATTCGAATAATGTCTGAGTAGTGCTGTAGGGAATTGATACCATGAATCCTGCAGCGCTGTCAAATGGTTCAAATGGCTCTGAGCACCATGGGACTTAACATCTGAGGTCATCAGCCCCCTAGAACTTAGAACTACTTAAACCTAACTAACGTAAGGACATCACAAACATCCATGCCCGAGGCAGGATTCGAACCTGCGACCGTAGCGGTCGCGTGGTTCCAGACTGAAGCACCTAGAACCGCTCGGCCACACTGGCCGGCTGCAGCGCTGTCCATAAATCCGTAACAGTACGGGGAGTTAGGAGATATCTGAACAGCAAGTTGCTACGCATCCCAGATATGATCAATAATGTTCATGTCTGGGGAGTTTGGTGGCCAGCGGAAGTGTTTAAACTCAGAATAGTGTCCCTGGAGTCACAGTGTAGCAATTCTGGACGTGTGGAGAGTCGCATTGTCCTGCCGGAATTGCCCAAGTCCGTCGGAATGCACAACGGACATGAGCTGATGCAGTAGATCAGAAAGGATGCTTACGAACGTGTCACCTGTCAGAGTCGTACCTAGACGTATCAGCGGGGTCTCATATCACTCCAACTGAACACTCCCCACACCATTACAGAGCCTCCACCAGCTTGAACAGTCCCTTGCTGACATGCAGGCTCCATGGATCCATGAGGTTGTCTCCACACCCGTACACGTCCATCCGATCGTTACAATTTGAAACCAGACTCGTCCGACCAGGCAACATGTTTCCAGTCATCAGCAGTCTACTGTCGATGTTGACGGGCCCAGGTGAGGCATAAAGCTTCGTGTCGTGCAGTGATCAAGGGTACACGAGTGGGCCTTCGACTCCGAAAGCCCATATCGATGATGTTTCATTGAATGGTTCGCACGCTAACACTTCTTGATTGTTCGGCATTGAAACCTGCAGTAATTTGCGGAAGGGTTGCACTTCTGCAACGTTGAACGACTCTCTACAGTCGTCGTTGGTCCCGTTCTTGCAGGATCTTTTTCCGGCTGCGGCGATGTCGGAAATTTAATGTTTTAGCGGATTCCTGATATTCACGGTACACTCGTGAAATGGTCGTGCGGGAAAATCCCCATTTTATCGCTAGCTCGGAGATGATGCGTCCCATCACTGTAGCATCTCGTTTAAACTCCTTTAAATCTTGATAAGCTGCCATTGTAGCAGCAATAACCGATCTAACAACTGCGCCAGACACTTGTTGTTTTATGTAGGCGTTTCCGACCGCAGCGCCGTATTCTGCCTGTTTACATATCTCTGTATTTCAAAACGCATGCCTATAGCAATTTCTTTGGCGCTTCAATGTATACTGACATGCAAATTACTTTGTGGGTAAAAACAATTAGGACTAACAACTTTGTTTACAAGGCCATACTCCGCAGCAAGCAGCGAAATATTTTTTTGTAAATAAATGCTGCCTTTTCTGGGAGGTTGCCAACTGTTTTTACCTCATTGTCTCTTTTAGACCCTATATGATAATTATATATATTTTCACCTAAGAGTGAGGAATATAAAACAGAAAACCTCTAACACATAAAAATAGTAAATGTTTCAAAGTGCGCTTTTAGCTAAACACTATGAAAAATATCGCAACATAAGAAAAACGCAGGCAATGAAATTTCGGGAATGCAATTGTCTATGTAACATATTTAAGTGATTAACACTGAAGATCACAAGATTAATATAAGAGTGAGATATGCCACTGCAAATGCAATATGCTGATTCATTAGTAACCGGTGTAACAGCCAGAATTTCAATGCAAGCATGCAAACGTACATGCATTGTGTTGTTCAGGTGCTGGGTGTCAGTTTGTGGGATGGAGTTTCATGCCTGCTGCGTTTGGTCAGTCAATACAAGGACGGTTAATGCTGTTTGTGAATGATTCTACAGTTGTCATCCGACGATGTCCTGTATGTGCTCAATTGTAGACAGATCTGTGATCGAGCAGGCCTAGGCCACACGTCGACACTCTTAGGGCATGTTGATTACGTGATATGTGGGCGAGCGTTATCCTGTTGGAAAACACCCACTGGAATGCTGTCCAAGAGTGGCAACACAAAAGGTTGGATCACCAGACTGACGTACAAATTTACAGTCAGGGGACGTGGGGTAACCATGAGACTGCTCCTGCTGTCATACGAAATAACACCCCAGACCATAAGTCCAGGTGTAGATCCAGGGCGTCTAACGTGCAGACAGGTTGGTTGCAGGCCCTCAACTGGCCTACTTCTAACACACGGCCATCACTGGCACCGAGGCAGAACCAGCTTCATCAGAGAACACAACAGACCTGCAACTTGCCCTCCAACGAGCTCTCGCTTGACACCACTGAAGCCGGAAATGGTGGAAGTTTGGGGGCAACAATTCCAATCGCAAAGAAAGCAGGTGTTGACAGATGTGAAAATTACCGAACTATCAGTTTAATAAATCACAGCTGCAAAATACTAACGCGAATTCTTTACAGACGAATGGAAAAACTGGTAGAAGCCGACTTCGGGGAAAATCAGTTTGGATTCCGTACAAATATTGGAACACGCGAGGCAATACTGACCCTACGACTTATCTTAGAAGCTAGATTAAGGAAAGGCAAACCTACGTTTCTAGCATTTGTAGACTTAGAGAAAGCTTTTGACAATGTTGACTGGAAGACTCTCTTTCAAATTCTGAAGGTGGCAGGGGTAAAATACAGGGAGCGAAAGGCTATTTACAATTTGTACAGAAACCAGATGGCAGTTATAAGAGTCGAGGGACATGAAAGGGAAGCAGTGGTTGGGAAGGGAGTGAGACAGGGTTGTGGCCTCCCCCCAATGTTATTCAACCTGTATATTGAGCAAGCAGTGAAGGAAACAAAAGGAAAATTCGGAATAGGTATTAAAATCCATGGAGAAGAAATAAAAACTTTGAGGTTCGCCGATGACATTGTAATCCTGTGAGAGACAGCAAAGGACTTGGAAGAGCAGTTGAACGGAACGGACAGTGTCTTGAAAGGAGGATATAAGATGAACATCAACAAAAGCAAAACGAGGATAATGGAATGTAGTCAGATTAAGCCGGGTGATGCTGAGGGAATTAGTTTAGCAAATGCGACACTTAAGGTAGTAAAGGAGTTTTGCTATTTGGGGAGACAAATAACTGATGATGGTCGAAGTAGAGAGGATATAAAATGCAGACTGGCAATGGAAAGGAAAGCGTTTCTGAAGAAGAGAAATTTGTTAACATCTAGTATAGATTTAAGTGTCAGGAAGTCGTTTCTGAAAGTATTTGTATGGAGTGTAGCCATGTATGGAAGTGAAAGATGGACGATAACTACTTTGGACAAGAAGAGAATAGAAGCTTTGGAAATGTGGTGCTACAGAAGAATTCTGAAGATTAGATGGGTAGATCACATAACTAATGAGGAGGTCTTGAATAGAATTGTGGATAAGAGGAGTTTGTGACAAAACTTGACTAGAAGAAGGGATCGGTCGGTAGGACATGTTTTGAAGCATCAAGGGATCACCATTTTAGTACTGGAGGGCAGCGTGGAGGGTTAAAATCGTAGAGGGAGACGAAGAGATGAATACACTAAACAGATACAGAAGGATGTAGGTTGCAATAGGTACTGGGAGATGAAGAAGCTTGCACAGGATAGAGTAGCATGGAGAGCTGCATCAAACCAGTCTCAGGACTGAAGTCCACAACAACAACAACAGAATGCACGCTGCAGGGCGCCTGTCTCTGAGCTGCCGTTGAAGTAACCGATTTGTAAGAGTTCGT